>NC_089597.1:18380190-18680190 GCF_019320115.1 Miscanthus floridulus
ATGAAATCCTAGGAAGTATGTTCGACTATGATTATCTCCCTTCGCTGAATGTTGCGGGGGGTATTTTGTTGGGGTGGCATCGGGATCATTGGGTTGTGTCCGATATGGACAAACGTCTTTTCTCCCTCACGGCCAAGGTGGCAACGGTTTCCAATATCGGTCGAAATTTTCTGATATTTCCGATATATTCTCTTTATTCGTAGGTGCCGATAAGAAAATATCTATCTTTTTCGTATAAATTTTGTTTAAATTTATTTAAGTTTACTTGAATTTAAATTAAATTTTTATTTGAATTTGGTCCGATATATCCTGTTTATCCTCTTTATCTGTGATCCCCGATAAATTTTAATTTCCGAAAATGAAAACCTACTGGCAAGGGCGGCCGTGCCACAAGAGTGCTGGTGGATCACGGTGGTCTACGGGCCGCTGGCTGACCAAGACAAGGTTGAGTTCCTTGAGGAATTGCTGCATTTCAGGAACTCGGCCGCAGGACCATGGATGCTCTCACTACGTAAAAAACGATTTTTAGCAACGGTTCGATTTTTTTTAGGGCGGCTGGTGATGGAGCCGCCGCTACAGTGGCATGCTCGGGTGTCCAGACACCAGCCGCCCCTACAAATGGAACAACAGGGGCGGCTGGTGATACGAGCCGCCCCTACAAATGGGGTCTGATTTGTAGGGGCGGCTCAATCACCGGCCGCCCCTGGAAATGGTATTTGTAGGGGCGGCTGGTGATGGAGCCGCCGCTACAGTGGCATGCTCGGGTGCCCAGACACCAGCCGCCCCTATAAATGGAACAACAGGGGCGGCTGGTGATACGAGCCGCCCCTACAAATAGGGTCTGATTTGTAGGGGCGGCTCAATCACCGGTCGCCCCTGGAAATGGTATTTGTAGGGGCGGCTGGTGATTGAGCCGCCCCTACAAATGGCCCCGTATTTATAGCTCCGATTTATAGGGACGGCTCAATCACTAGCCGCCCCTACAAATGCCCCCCCATATAAAACACATGCAGCACCTTCTTCCTCCTCGGGTCACTTACTCCAACCCGTGAAAGAAAGATGGGGAGGCCTTGGGCACCTCCCAAAAATTGCTCTACTAAGGGGGAAAGGTTTTGGTCTCAAATCTTTTGATAGAGAGGTTGTAGAAGATAAGAAAATACTATTCCGTACTTTTTTTTGAAGTTTTAATGGTTGGTTAGTGAGTAATTAGAGTTTTGTTTTTCTCTCTCTTCTATGGTGCTTGAGCTACTTATGAAGCAAATTAGACCCAAGTTTTAAATGTACTAGGGTAAATTAAGGAGGGAAACAAGATCATACCCTTATTTGGTCTATGTTTCTTGATTTTAGTGAACAATTAGTTAGTTTTATGGATGTTTCATGTGCATGATGATCTAGATCTAGGGTTTAGTTTTTTTATTAATTTCGTTTTTGTAAATTTATGTTTGATGAAATTGGACTAGGGTTTGTATGAAAGATATTGGGTAAAGTATAATTATTGCTAATTGTTGTCTTTGAAATTGTTTATTGTAATCAATAAATATGTATTTTAATTATTTATGGATAAATGGGCCATTAATTAATTTTCCTCTACCATGGTGTCTTTGTACGCTTCATGTAATTATATTAGATTTATATTCATATATATCTAAAGTATATACAATTATTCTCAAATAATTATTATTTTGATTCATTTATATATATATATATATATATATATATATGAATAAGTAGTCCTTTAATGTTTGTTTTATTGTTGTTATAAAAGATGGAGTACAGGAACTCTTGGATGTATGGTTCGTTAAGGTTCAAGGCAAGTTTCCGTGAAGAGGTGGATAAATTTATTGAAGCCGCAACGAAGCATGCAACGACATTGAAAGAAAATACGGATACAATTATTTGCCCATGTAAAGATTGCAAGAACCGTATGGCATGGACAGATGTGACTATCATCAGATCACATTTGATTATGCGAGGATTTGTTGAGGACTACATAGTATGGATTCATCATGGTGAAACGGTTATTGTTAACGACAAGGATGAGGAGGAATACGACGACGAAACCATAGAATCCCTGTCCCAATATTCAGCAGAGCTTGATGCACGAATGGATTTCGAGTTTGGTAATGAACAAGGTGGTGATGCTGGTGGTTGGGATGGTAACGATGAAGGTGGTGCCAATAATGATGGTGGAGCACGTGTCGGGGATGAGGATGATTTGGAGGACATGATTCGAGCCCTTGGACCAGAGATTTTACTATATAGCCCGAAAGGTCTAGAAATTTTAGAAAGGGTGACAAAAGCATCAAAGGAGATTGTGTATAGTGTTGAAAAGGGTTGTCCGACACATTGGATATTGCTACATTTTGTGCTTGAACTGCTCATTCTGAAGGCTAAGTATGGCTGGTCAGACTATAGTTTCAATGATCTATTGCATCTCCTGTCATGGGTGCTGCCACAACCAAACTCAGTTCCCACCAAAACATACCAAGCGAAGAAGGTCATAAGTCCATTGACAATGTGGGTTGAAAAAATCCATGCATGCCCCAACCACTTTATACTTTTTCATGGCAAAACATTCAAGTCACTGGAATAATGTCCCCGGTGTGGGGCCAGCCGGTACAAGAACAATGACCTTTACGGTGGGGACGAAGCCTCCACGGGGAAAAAGAGGAATAAGAAGGGTACAAAAAGGTGGTACAAGAATCTCAGCCCCTAGAGGACACTCCATTAGGCAACGATGCAAAGCAAAGAAGAATTCCTACCCTGGTAATGTGGTACTTGCCAGTGACCGACCGCTTGAGACGTATCTTCCTAAACCCTAAAGAAGCCGCACTCATGACATGGTGGGATGATGAGCGCAAGGTGGATGATGATAAGATTGCACACCCGGCTGATTGTAGTTAGTGGCAAAGGTTTGATGAGAAGTACAAAGAATTCAGCGATGACCCAAGGAATGTACGGTTTGGCTTGAGCACCGATGGAATGAATCCCTTCAATGAGAGGATGAGCAACCACAGCACATGGCCAGTGATCTTGACCATGTATAACATCCCAACATGGTTGTGTCAGAAGAGAAAGTACATTCTCCTCACTATTCTTATTTCTGGCCTTAAACAACCAGGCATTGATATAGACGTGTTCCTCGAGCCCTTGATGCAAGAAATGGAGAGGCTATGGAGGCATGGGGAGCAGATGTATGATGTGTTCCGAATGGAGGATTTCATATGTAGCGCAATAATATTTGTTACTATCAATGATTACCCCGCGCTATTTGCTTTGTCTAGACAGATCAAAGGGAAGACGGAATGCTTGGTTTGCTTGGATGGTACTACATGGGTGTACCTGGATGCATCCAAGAAGATAGTTTACCTAAGAAACCGACGCTTCTTAAAGACAAATCACAAGTACCGCAGCAAATTGTTCTTTAGATTTTATGACAACGCCCCGGAGATTGAACCCCCTCTGGAGAGACGTCATGACGGAGAACATGTGTACAGAATGGTGAAAACATACGTGTCGTCTATGAAAAGAAGAATCCAGATGGGACAAACAGAGATAGAAACACACCTCCTGTCGAAGACATATCTTTTAAGAAACAATCGATCTTCTTTCAGTATCTGCCTTATTGGCCAGACTTGGAGGTCCCCCATGTCATTGATGCTATGCACGTGCAGAAGAATGTCTTTGAGAGTCTCATTGCTACCTTGATGGACACAGGCAAGTCAAAGGATGGTCTGAAAGCACAAAAAGACATGGTGCAGCTAAACGTGATGCCACAGCTTCACCCGGTACCTAAGGCTAATGGAAAATACACTCTGCCCGCGGCGTGCTTCAACCTAACACTAGATGAGAAGAGAGCTATATGCACTTTCCTGAGGGGGATCAAAGTTTCGACTGGGTTTTCAGCAAATGTGAAGAAGCTAGTGTCGATGAAGGACTTGTCAATAACACACTACAAGGCTCACGATTGCCATGTGATGCTGAGTGTGTTTCTACCTATTGCAATCAGGGCTATAAAGCTAGAGTTCTTGAAAATGACCATCACCCGCATGTGCTACTTCTTTTCGAAGATCTCACAGAAGACGATTGGCAAGAAAGAGCTGAGTGACCTACATGAATTTGTGGTGGAGACACAAAACCAACTGGAGATGTGTTTATCTCCTGCTTTTTTTGATATAATGCCACATCTCATGATTCACATGGTTCATCAGATACAGGCGCTTGGCCCGTGCTACTTGCATGAAATGTGGTTCTATGAGTGGTTCATGTCGGTTTTAAGTCGATACGTGTATAATCGAGCATACCCAGAGGGCTCCATAATATAGGGTTATAGTACTGAAAAAGTTGTCAAGTGCTGTGAAGAGTACCTAAAAGTACAGAAAGGGATTGGTAAACCCGATTCTCATCACAAGGATAGGCTGGCTGGGAAGGGCACCAGTGGTAGAAAAGTGTTCATCGACCATGATTACAAAGAGATGAGTCGGGCGCATTACAGTGTCTTGCAGAGTACACAACTGATGCAACCGTATATTGATGAACACTTGTCTATCATTATGGCGGAGAGAAATGGTCGTTCGTATGATTGGGTCATGAAACAACACAAGCAACGACTAACTACATGGTTGAAGGACCAAAACATACCGCCTGGAGAAACCATAGACTCTATTACCATCATTAGGTTGGCGGAGGGGCCATCGAGACAAGTGACATCTTGGAATGCTTATGACATCAATGGGTATACGTACTATACCCATGCAAAAGATAGTAAATATGTGAACCAAAACAACGGCATTCGAATAGAGGCTCTCGATGGATTAGCGTGAAAGATCCAATACTTTGGCATCATTGAAGAGATATGGGAACTTGACTATAGAAGGGATATAACGGTGGCCCTGTTTCGATGCCGCTGGATCAAACAACACCAACTGAACGAGATCGGATTGAGAGTCCTGGACCTCGAGAATCTAGGCTACCAAGATGACCCTTGGGTGCTCGCTTCACGTGTCGCACAAGTTTTCTATATGTCTGACCCACAAAGTAACCTCCCCCCGAAGAAGAAGACAAAGCACGTGGTTGCCTCCGGGAAACAACACATTATTGGAGTTGATGGCGTGGACGATGTTGAAGCTTACAATAACTACGATGAGATACCGCTATTCACAGACTTTCCTAAGAAGATCAGTGTTGTCGAAAAGAACCTCCCCAAAGATATAATGCCATGGGAATAAAAAGGTGTCAAGGGAAAAGTCGTTACAGCGGGCTAGCTAGTTGTTGAACATGGAGTCTTTGTGTAAGTGTGTGTTTGTAAGACTTCATTTATGCATGCGTGCGAGACTACCCTTTGCATGTGTGTGAGACTATATTTTATGCATGTGTGTGAGACTACCCTTTGCAACATCCAGATGACTCTATTTGAACATCCACTCTATTTTCATTTATTACAACATTTTCATTTTATTTCATTTAATATCATAAAATTGTAGTCGAAGTTTTAAAATTCAAATTTTTAATTTTTGTTTTCTATATTGTTTAGACTACAATTGTTTATATATATATATTTATTCATATATAGAATAATACAAAATATTATATTTGTGCATATACACAATTTTTTATATTACTTTGTGTTTTTATGATATAAAAAATATAGAATTTATAATTTAAAAAATAGAAACTATTTGTAGGGGTGGCTGGATCAGGAACCGCCCCTAGAAATAGAAGGGAGTATTAATAGGACGGCACACAGGAGTGATGTCGTCTGGGCGCTGTCTTCTTCCACCGACGACGCCGTCAAGCTGCCCGTGCGCCTAGGGTTTCCACCGTCGCCCCCGCCGCCAGTCCCGCGCCCCCGCCAGCCCACACGCGGTCCCCGGCGTCCCACACCCGGCCCCCGGCGCCCGCCCCTGCGCGCCTAGGGTTTCCGCCACCGGCCACGCCGTCGGTCCTGCGCCCGCACCCGGCCCCATGCACCCGGCCCCCGGCGTCCCGCACTCGGCCCCCGGCGCCTGCCCTTGCACGCCTAGGGTTTCCACCGCCGGCCACGCCGCCGGTCCCATGCTCGCACCCGGCCCCCGACGTCCCGCCCCCGCACGCCGACGATGCATGCTCCCGATGCCCCATGCCCAGCCCCCTACCCCCGCGCACCGACGACACATGTATGTTCCTCCTCTCCCTTTCTCTGTTGTCCATCCCCATCTTGAACAGAGGCTGAAGAATCCTATGCTAGGATTCCTATCCCCTGATCCCAGCTTGTCCCCCTTGTCTGTGTTTTGAACATAGTAAGGCTTCGATTTTGGCGATCAAGGTGAAGTGGGGCGGATGGTTAGTAGTTTTGTGGGCAATTGAGTTCACTGTATGCAATTTGACAGTTTCGATTTAGGTGATTGTCGTCCACACCTAGCAAGTCAAAATCAAGAACTAGAAGCACAAGCAAAAGCCAACTCCTAATATAAATAATACAAAATGCTATTCACCTTATAATTTGAGACTTGGAGGATATACTGTCGTTCCTTGGAGTCCATCATAACAAGCTTTGTTTGTCAATCCATCATTTGCTCTACTTGTTGCTTCTCCACATCATTTTTAAATTTCTCCAGCATCCTAGAAACAACACAAGTACTTATCATGTTTGACATAGAAGCTGGAGGATATTTTATTCTATGTTTTGTGTTTGGTTTTGATTGGGCTCCATGGCACTTACATTGCATACTTTCAACTGTCTTGATGCTTACTACTTTTAGCACATGCCACTCTATAACTGTCTTGATGCTTACTACTTTTAGCACATGCCAGTGGTTGTCACTGTCTTGATGCTTACTAGCAGTGGTTGTCACTGTCTTGATGCTTACTAGCAGTGGTCGTCAATATCAAATCCTTAGTACTACTACTACTAATACTTAACTACTACTTAAGCTGTCCTTCCTACTGGTCTATACTCTTACTCTTACTACTACTTCACTACTCTTACTCGTACTACTCTCTATACTACTACTACTGCTCTACTCCTACTCCTATACTACTACTACTCCACTACTACTACTCTACTCCTACTCCTATACTACTACTACTCCACTACTACTACTGCTCTACTCTACTACTTTTACTACTACTCCTCTACTCTACTCTACTATCACTACTACTCTCTACTTTTCTATACTATTACTACTACATAACTACTGCCACTGCTCTATACTACTACTACTCTGTACTACTTAACTGCTGCTGCTACTCTATACTACTACTTAACTAATACTTAAGTTGTCCTTGCTACTACTTTATACTCTTACTCTTACTACTACTTCACTACTCTTACACTACTACTCTTACTACTACTCCACTGCTCTTACTACTCCTACTACTCCTCCTCTTACTACTCCTACTACTCCTCTTACTACTCCTACTACTCGTCTTACTACTTGCTACTCCTAAGTGGCTATTGTTGCTTTTTTTGCCAAATCTCCCAGGACTCGCCCAGGACTTGTTGTCCTATCTTTTGCCATCAGCTGCTGCACTATGTTTGCTAAGCAGCTGTTGGTTTTTTTTTGCCAAATCTCTCCTCTCCTCTTCTTTGTTTTGCCGATGATGAAATTGTCCAAGTCCATACATTATATGGAATATGAGCTGATGATCAAGAACTTGTGAGAAACTTGGCATCATTAGCAGCCACCCCTACATTACCTTCTCCTCTATTCTCTGTTATGATGCGTTGATGCTCCAAGTTCAAGATCAGATGATGATTGACAAATTTCTGAGGCCTCTACTACTGCTACTACTAGTTTTTTGATATATTATTGTTTTATAGAACTACTTTGGTTTATAGCCCTTTTTTATTTCTTATACGTTCTCGCGTACCTGAAGCACACTTTCTTGCATCTTTTAGAACAAAGCGCGAAATAATGTCGCGGACAACAGACAGTGCAGCTCGATGCCCCAAGCATGATGAGCAGCCAACCCTTGAGGAGCAAGCACTAGAGGACCAGCTTACTCAGGAATAGTTCGAGAACAAGGTAGAAAAGGATCTAGAAGTGATGCTTATTTAGGAGGAGTGTGACGAGGAGGAAGGCCCCGAAGGAGAGGCTGCTGAAGGTGAAGAAGAAGAGGATGATGATGATGATGACTTAGAAGAGGGATATGAAAGTCCCGAGGATCCTTTCCCACCTGAAGCAAGAAGGAGGCCAACGGAGAAAGATTTGGACAAGGATTTTGACCCGAACGAGGAGGTAGGGAAGAAGCCTTAGCTTATAAATTTTGCTAAAGCTTTGGCTATGTTACCTCTGCTAACACTTTGACCTGTCCTATATACAGGTCCCTCCTGAAACTCAAAAAAGACGACGTCGACGTCCACGACATCTCGCTAGACAAGATGGAGTAGAGGAAAGGAGAGCAGAGGCAACAGCCACAGAGACAGATCACGATGCCTCTGCTCCATAAACTCAAGACACAACCATGACTACCAAGCCTAAGAGGAAATGAGGGGATAGAAAAGGAAATCTATATTCATATAAGGCTTGCTATGTGATAACGGAGGTCAGGCCAGCAGGGGAGATCCTTGAGCCGAAGGAATTAAGAGAACGATTCCATAATGCGATCGGGGCCCTAGTAAGAGATAAATTGAACCCAGCAATCCCTAACTGGAAAGAGGTACCAGAGAACATAAAGAATGCACTATGGGATAGGCAGCTGAAGGTCAATTTTAGATTTTCGGAGGGTAAGCACGAATTAGTAAAAAAATGCTATCAGGATGATGGGAGAGTCATTCCGACATTGGAGGCCGGAGCTCAACACAAAGTATATCCAAAAGGGGTTAACTCCCTTCAACGAGTTAGGCAAAATAACTCCTAGTTAATGGGAGGAGCTCATGGCTCAGAAGACTTCACCGGAGGCATTGAAGCTCAGTGCCCGTAACATCGAGCTGGCGAAGAGGAACAAACACCACCATCATCTAGGCCTCGGTGGCTACTATGCCAAGGAAGAGTAGTTTAGGAAGATGGATGAAGAGGCCGTAGCTGCTAGGAATATCGATGTGACGAACTTGAAGGTACGCTCAAGGAACTGGATATATGCGAGGAGTACAGAATCATCCAGTAGTAATCTTAAGTTTGATAAGCCGGAGACCCAAGAGGCGGTATCATGGATACTGAAATATGCTGAAGACAAAGAGAAGGGCTCATTCAATCCTTCCAGAGAGAGGGACGAGCTTTGCCTTGGCTTGGGAAACAAGGAGCACACAGGCCGCACCAGGGGGCTAGGGAAAAGGATGACCTAGAAGCAAGGATTCGAAGAGGACAAGCACATGTACAAGAAACATGGCCGAGACCGGGAGACTAGTCTTGAGCTCCAAGTGAAGGCTCTAGTTGCAAAGGCGCTGGAGGAGTAAGGACTGTCTACGGAGCCAGGGATATTAGTGACGCCGCCGGGAGAACTGGCATTAGTTGGCAGTCCTCCGAAAGTTCCTAGCAGCCAAGGTTCCACTATAGTCACAACCCCAGTTGATCGCATATGGGAACCAACTAGTTGCACCTTGGTGTTTCTTAGCGGCCGGTAGAACACTGTGATGGAGGTGGCAACAGGTGTGGCACATCCTCCCGATGGCTTACACCACAATAATAAGATACCGCTGGACTACACTAGGGTCGAGGTGCATATAGTGAAGCCTGAGTTCATGCAGTGGAGGATAGACTACACAACTCCCAAGGGGCTGGTGTTACTCGGAGACGTTATGGGGCAGTTCATCCTCTAGCACAAACAGAACATTATATTGACTGCTACTTCGCTGCCTCCCCCTCTCCCAAATTTGGAGCGAGTTGTTGAGGTCGGGGAGATATTTTCATCGTCTCATGACCCCCACATTCCTGAGATGCCACATTCTTCCCCGCCTCCTATAGAGCATGTGCCTGATGAGATGCCACAACCTTCTCCAGCTCGTACTGAGAAAGTGCATCATGAGATGCCACAGTCTTCTCAACAAGCACAACCGATACATGAACAACGAGTGCCTGCTGAAGAAGGTGATGCACAAGATGAGGACGTGCCTAAATGGAAACTTCGAAAGAAGATTCCAATCAACATAAGGCCAGTTTATGTTCTGACCAAAGATGTCTCGTCGGTGTCCAAGTGGTATTTCTATGACCAGTTCAAGCCTGAGAACCAAGTTAAAAAAGTCTCATCACAGGGTTCTGAGGAGGCCGTCACTAGCAAACTCCACCAAATTGCAAAGCCGTATCCAAATGTTGATGCTATCAAATGGTCAAAGGATTGCTCGAAAACATATGAAAGAGGCAAGCCCTTCCTACCAAACCGGGTATCCAGTGCCTACCACTTGGAATGAGAAGGTTCCATGATTGGTACTTGCGTGTTCTCTCAACGAGCATAGATATCATACAAGCATGCTTTCCCACTGGCACATTTGGAAGCCCAGCTAGGAAAATTGTCTTTGACTTCAATGACATGCACACATGCTTTCACCTAGAAGAAATGGAGATGAATCTAATTCGCACGTGGTGCCTGTAAGTCCTTGTCCTCCCGATATGATATGAATGTAATTTTTGAATTTTGTTGTAACTAACCCACGTCGTGATTTGTAGAATGCAAGTGCACATTGTCAAACAAATGCCAAGTGTGAAAGCCGGGTATGTAGACCCTCAAGCTATAGCCCAAACAAATTTTAATTACCCTAAATGGTGGACACTAGATGCCAAAGAGCTAGCAGCTGCAAAGACTCTTCGGGAGAAAGAGTAAATCCATAGTGCAAAGCTAAGGGAAGAGTCCCTTAAGGTTGCGGCATACATTATCTTGGCTTTCAAAAATCTCCAACACCACTCTACTATGTGGCTACCATACAACTTCGTGTAAGCTCAACTCTATACTTAAAGCTTTGTTCGATATATTTTATTCGATGCAAAAGGGCTTATCTAGTTCTATGATTAAATCCATGCAGCAACTACTAGATTTGTATAGCCGTCGATATCGGGAGGAGCATGGCATGGGTCTTTGATTCATTAGATAAGGACACGGTGACATACAAAGACTTCGTATCGATTCTCAAGACGTATACATATCGACAATCCTCATTAGCCTATATGTTTGTATACATACTTGTAACGTTCACTTTTGGATACTAACAAGTTGTATTTGCTAAAATAATTTGAACATGGCATTTAGGTTCTATGTCACTAATCATCATACAAGGCATGATCCAGTAAGGAAGGAAAAGCTGGCTATAAAAACACTATGTGCGGTAAGTGTAACTTACTTCTTCAGTACTCCGTTACATGGCTGTCAAAAGCATTACTTAACATTTTTATATGCAAAACACACAGTGCCCCAAACAGAAGCCTGGGAGTGTGCATTGTGGATACTATATATATTCTATAATGGGTAACATCGGTGCCTATAGGAGACGCCCCTTAAGGGTAAGTTTGAACCTCTTCACCCGTAGTATAAAAACTTTATAAATGGTATGAAATACTAAACCAAAACTTGTTTTCTTGTAGTGGAGAGAAGAGAAAGGAATGAAAAGAGACCCATACAAGGATGACCAACTCTTAGAGCTCGTCGGCGACCTTTCCAACTTCATATTGGACCAGATTGTACATGTCAGAGGCGCCTACCATGACCGAGAGTCTGAGTTAGGTATAAATCCTCAGTACCAACACCTTCGTGAGACTGAAAGGCTAGCTCTAGGATGTTGATAACAATGTGTATGGAATTTGTATATTTAATGATGGATTGTATATATTCTTGTGAATTGGACTTGTAATTGTAGTTTATAGAATACTCTTATGCTTGTAGTCGCAGTCGCGGGGTGTTCGGCAGCACAAACGCTGGTCGCGGGGCATTCGGCAATGCGAACGTGGTTCGGAACATTGGTCGCGGGGCATTTGGCAACGCGAACGCGGTTCGGAACATTGGTCGTGGGACGTTCAGCAACACGATTTTGAATTGTAAATTTGTTTTTTTTTGCGGGAAAACGTACTGTAGGGACGATTCTAGATTGAACCGCCCCTACAAATACCTATTTGTAGGGGCGGCCGGTAATACGAGCCGGCCCTACAAATCGATTTGTAGGGGCGGCTGGAAACACCAGCCGCCCCTATAAATTGATTTGTAGGGCGGCCTGGGAACCGCCCTTACAAATGCATGATTTGTAGAGACCCTTGCGTAGGGACGGCTGGGCAAACCACTCCTACAAAGGATTACCAGCCGCCTCTAGAAATGTTTTTTTAGTAGTGTCTGTGGTAACTTTAACATGATCTATAGGGCGGAGGACAAGAGCAATGATTGTCTGGACCGTCGCTGCATGTGTCGCTTTCGGGTGTTCCTTGATGCTGCTGAGCTCGAGGAGCTCCATCTGATTGGCAGGCGCTTCACCTGGTCCAGTGAGAGGGACCAACCCACTTTGGAACGGCTGGACCGCTTGTTCGCCTCTACGGGATGGTTGGAGGCGCATCCAAATCATGTGCTCAGGGCACTTGCCACGGACTGCTTCGATCACTGTCCCCTTCTGTTGTCGATGAATGTGCTGCCCTAGGCAAAAAAGAGGTTCTGGTTTGAGCCGTACTGGCTGAAACTTCCAGGTTTCTTAGAGGTCGTCGCCACGGCTTGGTCGGCAACGCTCCTATATGCTGACCCATTCCGTGTCCTTGATTATAAGCTCAGAAATGTTGCAAGGGCGTTGCGGAGTTGGAGTGATAAGAAGATCGGAAGTGTTCGGTTGCAGTTAGCTTTGGCAAGGGAGGTAATCCTACATCTATAAGTGGCGCAGGACTCCAGGACACTCACGGCGCAAGAGTTGCTGCTGCACAAGTCGTCGAAAGTCCGTGTGCTTGGTTTGGCATCCTTGCACGATGGCCAGACATCGCTCCAGAATGCTGTTCCTCGCTGAGGGCGATGCCAATACCAAGTTCTTCCATCTTAGGGCTTGCCATAGAAAATGCAGGGTCTCTTCAGGTGCGCGGCAATGAGGTGGTCCGAGAAGAGGCAATGGCGGAGGAGTTATTTCAGTACTATGATCAAGTCCTGGGCGCCGCCTTTGCTCGCTCTCATAGGCTCGGAGCGTGTTTAGTTCCCATCCAAATTCCCAAAAAAAAATGCTACAGTAGCTATCATATCGAAGCTTGCGATACGTGCATGGAGCATTAAATGTAGACAAAAAAAAACTAATTGCACAGTTTGGTTGGAAATTGTGAGACGAACGTTTTGAGCCTACTTAGTCTATGATTGAACACTAATTGCCAAGTAAAAACGAAAGTGCTACAGTAGCCCAAATTCTCAAATTCAGGGAACTAAACACGCGCTCGACCTCGGTCTCATTGGGCTGCCCTCGGTGGACCTATCGAGCCTAGAGGTGTACTTTACTGAGGCCGAAATCTGGTCGGTGATATCTGAAATGCCGAACGACAAGGCGCCGGACCCGGATGGATTCACAGGCATCTTCTACAAGAAGGCTTGGCCCATAATTAAGCAGGACATCTTGAATGCTTTCAACGCGTTCTGGGCTCGCGACACCAGAAGCCTTTACTTGCTTAACGACGCATACATGATCCTGCTGAAAAATAAGGAGTAGCCTGAGGAGATCAAAGACTATCGCCCTATTAGTCTCATCCATAGCTTTGGGAAGCTGATCACTAAATGCTTGGCAAAAAGGCTGGCAGGGGTGCTGGACAGCATGGTTCGGCCAAACCAAACAGCTTTCATCAGAGGTCGTTGCATTCACGACAACTTCCAGATGGTGCGCCTGTCTTGCAAGGCGATCCATGACAAGTGCGCTCCCTGTGTACTGCTTAAGATCGATATTGCCAAGGCGTTTGACTCTGTTGCATGGAACTTCTTGCTTGAGGTATTGGCGCACCTGGGATTCGGCCGGCGTTGGAGGGACTGGATTTCCAGCATCCTGTCCACGGCCAGCACTAAGATTCTTCTCAATGGCCGACCAGGGAGAAGAATCTGCCATGCTCGGGGGCTACGCCAGGTGTATCCGCTTTCGCCAATGCTTTTTGTGCTGGTCATGGAGGTGCTCAACCATCTCGTTTGTTGGCTAGATACTCAGGGCTTCCTAACACCTTTGGGGATCGCGGCATTGTCGTTTAGGGTCAGCCTCTACGCCGATGATGTCATCTTGTTCGTCGCCCCCAGAATTGATGACCTTCTGGTCATAAAGGAGGCGGTGGATTTGTTCGGCTTGGCTTCTGGTCTGTTGTCCAACATGGATAAGAGTGTGGCTACACCAATTGGGTGCTCCGAGCAGGAGATGGACCTGGTGCGGCACACTCTGTCGTGTAAGGTAGAGAATTTCCCATGTCGCTATCTGGGGATTCCTCTCTCCATTTACAGAGTCAGAAGGGCAGATGAACAAAGGCTGATGGACTCAGTTGCTTCCAGAATTCCACACCGGAAGGGAAAGTTACTGAATGTGGCTGGGAGGGCGGCCTTGGTCAAGGCTACGCTTTCGGCATTTCCAGTCCACATGGTTTTTGCGCTGTGTCTCTCACCGTGGGCACTTGAGCAAATTGACAAGCGACGCCGCACTTTCATTTGGTGTGGTGAGCAGACAATTAGTGCGGGGAAGTGTAAGATGGCCTGGAAAACAGTGTGCAAACCACGCGACCTCGGAGGACTGGGAGTTGTTGATCTTCGGCGTGCGGGTGTCGCGCTGAGAGCTCGCTGGGAGTGGAAATGTCGGGTGGACCACAATCTATGTTGGAGCAGCCTGCACAAGAGCAAGGAGAAGATGGTGATTGCGGTTTTCAAGGCGGCAACGGTGTCCGTACCACCCTGTTCGCTTGATCGTATCAACTATGTTTATTAGCTATGACATAGTATTTTTCTCTCACAACAAAACATCATCAACCGACTTATAAGACACAGAAACGATCAAGCGAACACGGTGTGGCTCCGGAGAATCAACTTATTTTTGGACAGACAATTGTCTTGATAGCACAAGCATTCAGTTGTTGGCACGGGCGCTCTTTCGGGCCATGTCAGCTAGACGGCGGAGGGCGCTTGTCAGTGAGGCACTTCCGGGCAATGCTTGGGTGCGCCATATCGCAGGAGCGCACACGGTTCATGTCATCAACGAGTTCATGCTAGTGTGGCAACGAGTACAGCAGGTTCAGCTGGCGCCTGGTACTCCAGATGTTTTCCGGCGGAGGTTCACGGCCGATGGTGCTACTCCTTGGCATCAGCATATGGTGCTATGTTTATTGGTTCATCAAGGCCGCTTGGAGCTAGGGAGATTTGGAAAACCTCGGCACCACCAAGAGTTCGCCTCTTCTTTTGGTTGGTGATGCATGGGAGATGCTGGACTGCAGAACGGTGGTTCCGCCATGGCCTTCAGGATTCCAGTATTTGTGTTAATTGTGACCAGCTTCCGGAGACTATGGACCACATCATATTGGGCTGTGTTTACAGTAGGGAGGTTTGGAGCATGCTGCTGACCAGGCTCCATCTTCAGGAGGTGGTGCTCTAGCACGAGGAGGATGTGATAGAGGCTGTGTAACAGGAAGCTCGTTGTAAGCAGGTGCGCAAAGAGATTTTTTTAACATTTTTTTAAATTATTTTTAAATCTAAAATTATTTAATTTTTTTTTTTCAAAACTAACATTTTTGGTCGTGCCTATTCGTATGACGTGGTGAATTCAAGCTGCCGCGCCATGCATGGGGACGCATTAGGGGATGACGTGACAGCGACCAGGGCCGTTGAATGTTGACTTGGACTGCCGCACCGCGGATCTAGACGCGGCACTCACGCGTCACGGAGCATGGCGGGGCACTGTATCTCATCTATCGCGTTAGAATGGGACTAGGACGGGTTGGAAGCGACGGCACAAGGTGCAGGTATAGCAGATTGGCAGGGCATCGAGCAGAGCTACGGCCTACTACCGCCTACGGGGTCAGAAGTCGAGACCAAATGGCTTTGACTGATCCCCCTGCGGGCTCCTACCGAGCGGCCTCACCACCGAGCCAGCCGCAACTTATCTACTGTTCAAATATTGCTCAGACCTTGTTTAGTTCCGAAAAGTTTTTCCAAAAAATGCTACCGTAGTCATCACATCGAATCTTGTGGTACGTGTATGAAGCATTAAATGTAGACGAAAAAAAAAACTAATTGCACAATTTAGTTGGAAATCACGAGACGAACGTTTTAAGCCTAATTAGTCTATGATTAAATACTATTTATCAAACAAAAACGAAAGTGTTACAGTAGCCAAATTCTCAAATTTCACTTAACTAAACATAGCCTTAGTGAAATAATTTTTCTCTTTCTTCTTCCATGAACCAGAACGAGGAGAAGCCGCTATTTTTTTGCTCTGACTCCAGCTCCTCTTATCATTGAAGCGCAAAGCCGTTTAAAATATCTAAAGTTTGACCAATATAAAGGTAAAATATTAATGTTATGGCACCAAATAAGTAAGGATGTGCTAGCGCGTGGCGCGGGCCATTGTTCTCGCTCGATCAGTTTCTCTGGTCTGTGTAGCCCGTGGCGAGGCATGCATCGGTCAAAGCCATTCGGTCTCTTGAGTCCGTGTTTAGTTCGGCCGAAGTTGGCGCCGTCGAATTTCGTGTAGCACTGTAGCGTAGTGTAGCATTTCGTTTGTATTTGGTAATAATTGTCCAATCGTTGACTAATTAGGCTCAAAACGTTCGTCTCGCAAAGTACAACCAAACTGTGCAATTAGTTTTTGATTTCGTCAACATTTAGTACTCCATGTATGTACCGCAAGTTTGATGTGACGGAGAATCTTCTTTTTGCATAGTGCCAAAGTTTGGATTTTGGTGAAACTAAACATGGCCTGACTTCTGACCCCGTAGGCGGTAGTTAAAGATGGCAACGGGGACACGATCCCCGATTCCCCGCGGGGAATTCTTCCATTAGGGGACGGGGATGGAGAAAAATTTATCCCCACGGGGATGGATTTGATAGAAAAGTTGTCCCCGTCGGGGATGGCGGGGACGGGGATGGTTCGCTGATCCCCGACCCCGATCCCCGTTGACCCGCCCCGCGAAGAAGGCACCAGACGACGGCCAGGTCGCCACTCGCCTGGCCCATGTAAAAGGCCCAATAAGTCACGGAGTATATAATGCACCGTTCCAACCCTAATTCATTCTTCAATCCAATCCGGCCAACCCTGTCCTCCAGTCATCGCGCCGCCCCCTGTCTCGCTCGGCATCTCGCACTCTCGCTCTCGCACGCTAGTGGTCGCGGAGGCCACACCCAGCAGTTCGCCCGTCAATACCTTGCCGCAATCCTTCCTCCTCCTCCCTTCCTTTTTACCCCAGCTTCCCTCGTTCGTGTCGCCTCGCGGCCGCCGCCGCCGCCATCCCTCACCGTCCTCAGATTCCACCGCATCGACGCCAAGCTTTCCCCGCCACTCCTCGCGGCATCCCACGGTCGTCCCGCGCGGCTTCCACGGTTATGGTGACTCTGGCGGCAGCGATGGAGGAAGTGGAGGCGATGGCGGGAGAGAAATGGATTCTCCTGACCCCGACGATAGGTGGTGGCGGCGGCGGCTCCAGGCCCTCCACCCGGAGTTCCTCCTCCAGTTCCTGCTCCTCCAGTCCGGTGCTCGCTGGGGCCCTCGGCAGCTCCGAAGACGACGCGGGGGGCGTGTGGGAGGTGAGGGGCGGCATGCGCACTCGCCTCGTGCCGGACCCAGCCTGGACCTCCTATTTTGGTAGCAAAGGAGCTGTGAGTTGTAAAACGAAACGATCTCATTTCATATTGATTCAAGATGCGTCTGTGGTGAGCATTTCTTCTTCTAGATTGTTGATTTGAGGCATTCTTTTCCAAGCTTATATCGCGGGGACGAGGACCCCGTCGGGGATGCATTCCCCGCTCGGTTTCGGGGATGGGGACATAATGTCCCCCGTGAGCTTTCGCGGGGACGGGGACGGGGAAAATCTTCCCCCGCGGGGACGGGGATGGGAGGACGATCCCCGATGGGGAATTCCCCGTTGCCATCTTTAGCGGTAGTAGGCCGTAGCTCTGCTCGATGCCCAGCCAATCTGCCATACCTGCACCTTGTGCCGTCGCTTCCTGCACGTCGTAGTCGCATTGTAACGCGATAGATTGGACATGGTGCCGCGCCATGTCGTGGCGCGTTAGTGCCGTGTCCAAATTCACTGCGCGGCAGTCCTGGTCACGCGGCATTCAGCGACCTTGGTCACTGCCACGTCATCCTCTGCCGCGTCCTCATATATGACGTGGCAGCTTGAATTGGCACGGTTAAAAATGTTAGTTTTGAAAAAAAAAACAATATTAGATTTAAAAATTGTTTTAAAAAATGTTAAAAATAAAAAAAATCCACAAAGGCTTGGACTCGCTCTTCTTCCTCGTCGGCTGGAGGCTATTGAAGGAGAGGAATACGAGCACAGTCAATGGAGTTTCAACAGACGCGGGGGGTCGGGCGTCTGCGATTTTGGGCGAGGCAAAGGAATGGTGTTTAGCACGGTTCAAGCACCTCCTGTCTTTGCTTACCCTGCTCTAGTTGAATTTTTTTTAATTTTAATACTTTTTGGAAACTAATTTTAAATCTAACACGGTTGGTTTTTTTAACTAACACTTTTGGCCGCGCCTATTGCCCTGGCGCGGCCAAATGCCCTGTGCCGCGCCATGCATGGTGGCGCAGCACAGGGCTGACATGGCGGTAACCAGGTCCGCTGACCGCTGACGGGGCAGGTCCTGCCGCGCTACCGATCTTGGCGCGGCAGTGCCACGCCATGGAGCATGGTGTGGCTGCGACAAATAAAACCCCGCAGCGAGGTCGCCCACCCGCCCGCTGCCCTGCCTGCCCGCCGCCAGCCGCCTCTGCCTCGCCGCCGCGCAGCTCCAGCGGCTGCCTACGCCGTGCCCGGCCACTCCTGCCACGCAGCGCCCGCGCCGGCCGTGCCCGCCCGCCCACGCCACGCCCGGCCAATCCCGCCGCGCAACGCTCGCGCCGGCCGCGCCACGAACGCCGGCGCGTCAAGGCTGTCAGCTCCTAAGGTACCTCCCTCTCGATTTCATATTATTTTAATTATTATTATTTTAGGATAATTAGTGATTGAGGATAATTAGTGATTTATGATAGTTAGTAATTTAGGATAGTTAGGGTTTTATGATTGTTATTGATTTATGATAGTTTGTCAAATTTAGGATACTTACTGATTTAGGATAGTTTGGTTAGTGAATTTGTTTGTGATTTACGTAGGTAGTTTTTAGGTTCGAGGTTGTGTGTTCTAGTATAGTTAGGAATTTGGGTTTAGGGATTGATTAGGTATTTATTAATTAGTTTATAGTTAGTTATTTAGTTAGGGATTTTTGGTATACCTACTAGTTTACAAACGTCGGTACTTACTAGTGCGTGATACATCGATTTTGATGACTTTCATGAAGTTTCGTCAAATGCTTATAGTCCTAGTGAAGTTGTTTATGTTACAAGTACGTGATATGTCTGTTAATGTTACTTTGAATATATACATGTGCTTTCATATTGTGTTCGTATTGCATAACAAGTAGTTTAAATTTTGCAATGCTACATAATGTTAATTTGAATTTTATTAATTTGAATAATCTAATGCTTTTTTTTATCAATTTGTAACAAGATGGCCCCACCCACGCAGCACACGTTGTACCCTATTCTTGAGGTGGAGTACGACGACCAGCACTGAGCACATATCTTGAGTGACAACGACGCGGAGGTGGCCTTGTCTCCTTTGAGGCCCCGCACGCACACTAGGGCGCACCAGTGGGATAAGCGTTACGCGCCGTACATACGGCGTGCTGGCTTCCTCGAGCTTGTCCGTGTTGTCAACCATGGTCTTCCGCCTCTTGACCCAGCACTACTTACTGCAGCTGTAGACAGGTGCGACTGTATTCTTTGTACGTAAACTTTTTTGTAACAAATTTGAGGCAAGTAACAGTCGTTCTATTCTTATATCAGGTGGAGGCCTGAGACCCACACGTTCCACCTATCTTGTGGCGAAATGATCTTGACCTTGCAGGACGTGAAGGCTATTTTTGGCCTTTGGTTGGGGGACTTCCAGTGACAGGGATAATTGACAACGATCACTGGAGGGAGTTGGTGGCTCAGTTTACTGGCTTTCTTCCACTGGATGACGAGGCTTCCAAGAAAAATAAGTGAGAAATTAAAGCTTATTTAATACTTGCATTGCTTTCCTGCGGCCATCGGGTCTTATTTTGTTTGGTAAATTTCAGGAAAACTTCTGGTGTTTCGTCGTCCTGGATCACGGAGCGCTTTGATTACTTGGACCCATAGGCTGAGGAGGCTCAGATCGACAGGTTCGCTCGAGTTTGGCTCTGGCACTTTCTTGGTGCTTTCCTCTTTTCAGACGCCTCAGGCAACACCATCAGTTGGATCTTCCTTGACATACTACGCTAGCCGTGGGAGAACATAGTGGTATACAGCTGGGGTAGCGCAGTCCTGGCATGGACGTATTGACAGCTATGTGTTGCCTGTCATCACACCTCAGTGTACGCGAACCTTGGGGGTTGCTCGTACCTATTTCAGGTTTGGTGTTGGGAACGATGGCCCATTGGGAGGCCACTTAGTATTGGTTTACCGGTAAGTACTTCGGTTCATTATATTCTTCGATATGGTTACATATGATGAGTTTATTAATGGCTAATTCATTATCGTGTTCAATGCAGCAATGGAACGGGCATGATACGCTCCCTACAGCTCTGTTTTATCTGGATGGAATCAGAGTTAGTTAGAGGGAATGCGAGGCGCAAGTACAGAGAGTACATGGACAGTCTCGACGTCCTAACACAGCACCAGGTTACGCTCTCTTTACTATCATACTCGTGTCTTGTTCGATCTACACTATATCACAACCTAACTCAATTACGAAATTTCAGGTACATTGGTGTCCATGGGATGCTCTGGAGCTCCAGTACTATCTTAGTCCTGTCACTAGGGACGAGTCAGACGAGTATCGCTGCAACGTCCCTCTTATTTTCTTCCACGCGGTCGAGATTCACTTGCCCATCAGTGTCTGCAAACAGTTTGGAAGAATGATAGGCTGCCCACCACCGCTTTACTCCACCAACCAAGGATTGCACGAGTAAGTTATTGATTAATAACAGAGCTACAATTCAGAGGTGTGTGTGGTACAACTAACATCGTTTTGTTGCAGGTATAACCGCAGGAAGAGGTACAAGACCAAGGATTGGCGCGTGACACACAGCACACACATCCACTTGTGGGAGACCAGGGAACGACAGTCGGTCCATGCGGGTCCTCCACACGACCAGCACACCTTCGACGAGTACCTGCGCTGGCTTCACAGGTCTACGAGGACACATATCAAGCCTCCGTGCACTGAGGAAGCGATTGACGAGGACTCAGAGGAAGATGTGGTCGAAGATGTGTACGACGTTGCCACTAGAGAGGACACATAGCTATAGAGAGCCCCGCTACAAAGATACGTGGTAAGATACTTGAATGGTACAATTTGTTATCCATTTGGTATTAGGTATATATACTAAAACTATTCAACCGCGTTTCTGTACCCAAGCGACACAATTGTCGAGGCTGTCCAACGAAGCAGCGTACCGGCTTCACGAGTCTAGAGGGCTGGGGCCAGGTGTTCTCGCGGCTTTTGTGGAGGTAAACATAAACTTGTCCGTTCCGAAAATATTTGTTCAGTGTATATGCGTTTGGGAAATGCACTAACTTTAACGTTTATTTATGCAGAAGGTGAAGAAGAGCTGCAGGAAGCTAGCTCAGAAGCTGAGCTGCATGGACACTCCTTATGAGGAACCGCCACTCCTGGCGTGGTCGGCTGCCACGTCTTCAGCCTCTTTGAGGACACCAGCCGGCTCTTCTCAGCAGATGACAGGTGCCACTTTCGCGGTGCGTACACCACCACATCATAGCGCTGGCAAGGACCCTGCAACCGGAGACGAGGAAGACAACGATGACAACGACGACCAGTGAGAAGATTGGCCGCAGGACGAGATCGACATGTCTCAGCTAGGTGGTGCCCCGCTTGGTACCCAAGGAGCCTTACATGTACTAACAAAGGTAGTTTCTTTAAATACGTAGGGTACATAAACTAACGATCATAAAGAATTCTAGGTAATCGTGCATATCACATACTTGCAGGGTACGAGCCGTACGCACCGGCAACGCGACCACACCGACGTTGGCTACACTCCCAATGTGTTGCCAACAAATCCGAAGAGACAAAGGCGTTCGAGGGATCCTTATACTCCTGGGTCTTAGTTTGTTAGGTCAAACTATTATTGGCGTCCAAAACTTGCAGGCTTAGTTGGTTATGTTATGTCGAACTTATGTCAAACCTATTAAAATATTATGTGACAGCTTGTCAACTTATGTTATTTGCTTCATATCCGTTTCAATGCGTCGCGTCATCACTGCTTGCGAGATTAAGTAGCAACTAGTTTGGAAACCGGTAGTTCCGGGGTATCTCGACGCCGGTGGCCGGCGTCTTGCACGAGGGGTCGAGAAAGCCGAGGTCCATGGTCGCGTCGCCGCCGATCCTATAATATGGGGCCAAAAATATCATTGGTTTATCAAATTCTCTACTCGGCCGTAAAAAAATTTAAAAAAAATATAGAAACAAATTCATTATTGACTTTACGTTAAGCAATACTTATAATAACTCCCACTATCGGCGCGACGCGTTCCGGGATGGCGGCGGACGCGGCGGCCATGCTTGCTTGCTGCTCGGGCAGGCATGACTGGCAGTGGGGTTTTATTTGGCGCAGCCGCGTCATGCTCCGTGGCGCGGCACTGCCGCACCAAGATCGGTGGCGCGGTAGGACCTGCCCCGTCAGCGGTCAGCGGACCCGGTTACGACACGTCAGCCCTGTGCCGCGCCACCATGCATGGCACGGCACCGGCATTTGACCGCGCTAGGACAATAGGCGCGGCAAAAAATGTTAATTTTTTTTAAAAAAACCTAGCCGTGTTAGATTTAAAATTAGTTTTCAAAAAGTGTTAAAATTAAGAAAAAATCCTCTAGTTCCGGTAGCCGTTCTGTCGTTTGTTGCTTAGAACGTAAATCACAATCGCTTGCTGCCCTTGGCCGTCGTGCATTGGTAATCAGTGGATTACCATTGTCTTTGCTGTAATGTAATTTGCACTATCTACTCCTGCTTAATTTAGGCAAAGTGCACGTTCGAGATTTTGTGTGTGTGTAAAGTTTAGTCAGGTTTATTAAAAAATCAATATATGTAACACAAAAACAGGTACATCATAAAAATATATCGCAAATCTAATTACCCTTATTTGGTATGGTAATATTGAATACTTTGATAATTTTTTAAAAAAATTGGTCAGACCAAAATGATTTGATATTCTAAAATTGCATCCTTTTTGGACACAGAGAATTTACCAGCACATTCCATAAAATTCAAAACAACTGTCCGGTGTTTCCTCTTCACTACATGGTCAGCTTTGTCAGTGGACGTCAATATAGAGACGCCGACCAGCGCTTTCACACCTACCTCCCAGACCTCAGAAACGTCTGCAAGACACTACCGCATAAACGATCTTTGAAGGAGGCCAAATAGAATTTTCAGAGGCGAATGTCACTGTAAGTGTTAACCAACAACAAAATGTCCGCCTCTGGAAATCGGTAAAAGAAAAATAAAAGGCCGCGAACTCGACGACGAGCCCGCTATGAAGGGAGCCTGCCGTCGAGCACGCTGTCCTCTGCCCGCCACATCCGGCTTTCCTCTAAATCTGCTAAGCCGGCTCCGCCGGGCGCGCTATGGCACCTCGATCCGCTTTGGCCGTCGGATTTGAGGGAGGGGTCAGGGGAGGGGCGGTGAGGGAGAGGGAGAGGGAGGCTGAAGAAGGGGCGGGTTCGAGCGCCATTGCCGGAGGGCTGAGGGAGGCTGGCCACAAGCGCTCGCTCCTCGCAGTCGCAGCCATGGTATCGAGGAGGGCCCCGGCGGTTCTGCAGCCGTGGCCCGTGGCGGCCGCCGGCATCGGGGTCCTCGGGCCGGGGCTTCTTCGACCCGTGCCAGGAACCGAGGAGGGAGCTGGGAGCCTGGGATGCGTCACGCCTGCGTGTACATGATTTCAGGGATCTCTAGTTCTCTACCCCGTACCGAAGGAGCCATGGTCGCTCCGTCAAATCGTCAATGGTGACTGACTATGCATAACTTGTGAGTGCGCAGTCGTGAATTGCGGTTGTGTGGAAAGATGGCAAGACGCGCGCGTGTGATGTTCAGCAGAGAAAGCAAAGCAGATGCAGAGCACATGCTGACATGACAAAGGAAAGGATCCATTCACAATTTCTTTTCGGAAAGATGAATAACCAGTTCAGAGCTCACAATTTGCGACCGAATCAGAATCACAGGCGCAGCAGATGGAGCAGGGCAAGTGCTGTTGTCTCCGTGCCGGCCGGATGCTGCTTCGTTCCTTCTCCCCGACGCACGTCAGAAGCTCGGATGGCTGTCATCCTACGGCAGTGCACCCCCACCGCAGGGCACGGCACGTCATTCTGAGTCAGATGCCCGATGGCAAGGCTCCGTGCGATGCGATCGCAAAATGGCGACACAACACAATTCACAGCGCGTGCGGTGCGAGCCAGCCCAGTATGAACTGAGAGACGGGGAGGAGTTGAACAAAACTTGGGCTCGTACGCGCCGCCGCGTCTTCAGTCGTCTGTCCAAACGATGACCCGGCCACTGGTACAAAAGGAAGAAGCCTTCGCCTTTCACCAGCAGCCATATATCAACTCTTGTCCCCCTCTCCGCGCGCGGAAGGTCGTTCGAATTCACTTGGCCGACCGACGATATTCCACGCTGACAAAGCTGGGCTTGGGCGCCCTGACCTTCAACTCGGCGCTCGCCGTCTACAACTCCTTGGGCGACGCCAGCTCCGTGGGATTACTGGTGCTGCTCGCGGACACCGCGCTCGGGCTCCTCTTCCTCTGCCTCTGCCTCCGTGACTTCGAGCAGACCGGCAGAGGCAGGGACACCAAGACCAAGGTCGCGGTGTGACTTCGACCATCCACGCCACCACCTAGCTATTCCCGTTGCCGCCCTGTCCAACTTGGCCATCTCATCCCGCCGCCTCCCTTGCTCACGTCCAGATATCCCTGCTGCCATCAGCTCACCGCTGCACCACCCCTCAGCCCTCAGCCATCCCCGCAGCTTTTGAAAAAGCAAGTTTTAGGTCTCACCCGTTTGATTGGCTTTCTTGCAGTCTGTTCGGCTGGGGTTGAAACGATAGCTGATTTGGTGTAAGAGAAAAATACTATTTTAATTGGAAATTTACGATCGTTTACGACCAAGCGAACAAGCTGTTTATTTTTAGCAGCAGAAACACACTTTTTAAAAGTTAGCTGGACCAAAAATAGACACGGTCACTTAGAGGTGCTCGTAGAGGTAGGTAATTACGGTGACTTCATCGATCTCTAAATTTACTGTTCTAGCTCAGTATTTGGACGTGCTTAAAGGGATATGATATGATATTTACCGGTCCAACATTGTCTCTAGGAGATTCTCATAAGGTTAGGTACATGTATGTGCTTGCGTTTGTAGAGAAAGATTATGCACGTGTGTTTGTAGCGTCTGTACTAAGTTTCGAAAAAAGAGTCCTTACACTACAGTAGACGTGTGCTTTGCCGAGTGCAATTACACTCGGCAAAGAAGGCTTTGCACTCGGCAAAGCCTTTGCCGAGTGCTGCACTCGGTAAAGAGCTGTCGGCATATCCCCTCACGGCAAAGGCTTCTTTGCCGAGTGCCGCATATCGGGCACTCGCCAGAGGATTTTCCGAGTGCCACGACGGCACTCGGCAAAGAAAAGCCGCCGTGGTGGCCAGGTCACAATGACGGCCCCTTTGCCGAGTGCCACGCGTCGGCACTCGGCAAAGAAATATGTTTTTTATTTTTTTAAATGCTTTGCCGAGTGCCTGAATCTGACACTCGGCAAAGCTTGTTTTCTTTTCTTTAGTTTTTCTTTGCCGAGTGCTGTAGGTAGGCACTCGGCAAAGCAGTTTGTTTTTTTTTTGAATTTTCTTTGCCGAGTGTCTTAACAATGGCACTCGGCAAAGCTAGGAAGCTTAGTGTCCCAGATTCCTAACTTTGCCGAGTGTCATGGTCATGACTGGCAAAGAAGTGAAAAAATTCAAAAAAAATTGGTTTTAAGTCTTCCATCGTTGCAAACAAGATATACATCATATATATATATATATATATATATATATATATATATATATATAACACAACTATATATCACACAAATATATACAAATGTATATCACAATCCACCACAAACACAAACATAGCATACAAGTATCACAATCTCGACTCCCAAGTCCAAAGTCCAAACACACAAGCATAGTTCACAAAGTTCACAAGTGCATTATATCACAACGGCTGTCATTTGAAGCTCACGGCGACGGTCCGGGTTGGGATGGCCCAAAGTGCGATCCCGGCGACCCTTCGAGGTGGTTCGACGCCACCCCCGATTGATGCTGCACAAAATAGAAGAGATTGCACGTGAGCGACAAGAGAAGAGATAAATATGCAAGATAAATATCCGTCACTACCACCACCACCACCACATCACCGCCATCACCAACACTTCACCACCACCACCACCACACCACCACCACCACATCACCATCATGACCACCACCACCACCACCACCATGAGCACCACAACACCGTGACCACCACCACCAACACCACACAACCACCACCACCATGACCACCACACCACCATGACCATCACACCACCACCACCACCACCACTAGGTTTCTCTAGATTTCACTAGGTTTCTCTAAGTTTCAGTATAGAAAGTAAAACTTTGTACTTATACTCATCGGGGTAGAATCAGGACGTTGTGGAGGTGGATCTGGAACAAGCAGCATCTGTGGGATCGCCCAACCTTGTTGCTGGCCAATTTGCTGCATGAACTTGATCATCTCGGCCATCTGCCGCTGATCTTGCTCCTGCTGGGCCTCCAAAGCCTGTAGCCTTTGCCGCTCAACCTCCCGCTCGGCCTGCAGTTCCTGCACCTGGGCCTGTAGCATTTGACCCCAATGTTTCAATAATGCATAGGTAAGGTATGTAAAAGTCAAACAACAACGAATGAAACAGGAATGTTTACCTGGAGTGTCGACACCATAGTCGGTCGTTGGCGTATGGGCACGCTTGAGCTCGTGCTCGATGCTCGGAGCTGGTGGAGAGGAGGAGTAGAGGCCGTGTCGAGGACGTCGTCGCCAATCTAGATACGCCCATGCTTCTTGCCTTGCCCCACCCTCATCACGAGCTGAGGATCAAGGCGCTCCTCGGTTCTCAGATCGTAGCCCGACCCATGGACTGACCTTGCCGCCTCCGTGTACGAAGAGAGGCGGGTGTGGACGCTAGAGTTGGTGTACGCCTGAACCGGGGCATCTGGGTCGTACCCGATGTCGGCCGTCGCCTTGCCCATGTGAGCCAGAGCATATGCCTTGAGTTGACCAACTGGCTGGCCACCGTGTGCATCCGACTACGAGAAAGACAACAACATGTGGTTAGAAATGATGCAGAATTGAGCGCGGCTAGATTAGAGCAATGGCGGAGACTTACATATGCCTTTGCATATTTGCTGAGGCTGCAGCTGCCCTGATGGTGAGGTACACCTAGCATCTACAAACGCCTGTCGTGGGCCTCCTCGTGCTTCTTCTGCCAGTCCCCGTCCAACCAGGTGTCCACAATATATTCCCAGCAATAGAGGTGGGTGGCGCACCAGCTTGGAATCGCCTACAGGACATCAAGTAGACGATATATCAGAAGATCAAATTAGGCATACTTAATCTCAAAAGAAATGAATATTCATATTTTGTATTTACCTGTATGTACTGCTCCCTTGTCAGTGTCATCCGTCTTGCCTCCTCTTTGTTGACACGCCTGAGTAGGAACTTGGCGTTGTAGTCTATGTGGGCCTGGATGCAGGACTCGTAGTGCAAGTCCGTGACACACCTTTTACAGGAAGCGTAAGCCACCTGATACGCACTTTCCTCCTGTCCCTCCTGGATTCTGAAGAAGTCCTACATAAAGACACGAGGTATCCATTATTTTATTTCAAGAATGTCCAATGAATGCGAGGAATTGAGGAATGTAGTGCAAGAAAGACTTACCCACAACTCCCTAATCACCCGATCTGCCTTGTTTCTACAGTGGATGCCATTATGATCTGGAGCATCCTGCACGAGGGCATAGTGGTCGAACGTCCAGGCCGGCTCCCAATCATGATCTCCTTTCCTAACCAGGCCAGGGAAGTGTTCCTTGCACAGAAGTCCTAGGATGCCATTCACATTGCGTGCCGGGGCCGCCTGGTCCACAAGCACCCAGTTCCTGCATAAGTGGTCCACAATAGTTATTAGTTGTTATTATGATTTTTCAACATATCAAATAAAGAACATATGAAGTTACTTACTTATCGCCCTCGGGTGCAATCAGTGGGCGCCTCTCAACAGGTATCGGTCGCTTCGGGAGCTTTGCGGGACCTCGCTGGTAGGGCTTCAACGTACCAGAGGAAGTGGAACCCCCTACCGTTGCCGCCTCCTCGACCTCCGTAGCTAGAACCGCCTCCTCATCCTCCATCCGTGGACCCCCGTCCCCGTCCACCGTGTGTTGAAGGTCGTCGTCGTGCACAGGGTCGCGTGAGGAGCTGCGCCTGTGGTCAGTCAACGGCTCCCGCCTGGGCCTGCCTCTCGTCCTCCTCGGCCTCTCTGACGCCTCCGCCTCCTCGGCCACCGCCATGTCCCTCCGGTTGGCGTAAACCGAGGGGCAGCTCCTCCTAGTGGGCCCCATCACCTACAATTAAAAAGAGTAAACCAGTAAGTACAGATAAACGAGACGTACTTAGTAAGAGATGCAAAATAAAGAAAATGTAGTTACAATATAACATAGTATTACATGTATTTCTAATATTCTTCATGATCGGGATTATCTAGACGATAGGTATCGTCATCACTATCAAGATTGTCCAAATCCTCAACAGCCTCATCCTCATCGTTGTCATTGCCTAGTCATAGTCCGTCAAGCATTTCCAAGTCCTTCGGATCATGCACCTCATTTGCAGCGTCCTCGTCAACAACCCATTCCTCGTCTGCTTCCATTTCGATCTCTCCGGTTAAGTCTATCTCAAGCATCCCTGGTAGCCCCTCTTCTTGTTGATAGAACTCTCCGTCATGCGTGTTTGGGTTCAAGTTGTAATCATCAGGGTTTGGGCGAGTTAATCTATCGTGTGGTGATACCTTGTGCACAATATACCAACCCTAAAGACGTGGGTCGGTTTTGCAAGCATATGGACAATAATAAACTTGTGTGGCTTGTTGAGCCACAATATAGACATCTTCTCCTGGATAGAAGAAATCCTATCGAGTTTCAACTATCCGAAGTTGATGGGACTTTCTCGATACTGTAGGATCAAACCACTGGCATTTGAATATGACATGATTAATTGCTTTGGAACCATGGTAGCCGAGCTCGTATATTTCTTCAACTGTCCCATAATACTTCTCCTGATCAGTGCCCGACGTAAATACTCCGGTATTTGTGGTCCTTGGATTGGGACGACTCTGCTCGTACCTTGTTGTGTGGAAGCGATATCCATTCACGTCATAAGCGTTAAATGACAAGACCTTATAGTCAAAGCCATTGGCCACCTGTCATAATTCAGCACTTATAGACACATCCCTTTGGCACTGCAAGTTCAAGCAGGAGAGAAATGAAATCAGGCAACTTGGAACGTCAAACTTAGTAAGAGCTAAGTTGGCCGGTACCTTTTTTTGGAACCATGTAATGAAATCAGGCGAACCATGTTGAAGAAGGGTCTCTCGTTCATGGTCAGAAGGTGGCCTTGAATGATGCCAGGATTCATCAAAAAATTCTCTGCACCAACAAGGAACAATGTTGTTGGATGTACAAAAGTTACGGAGTATGTAACAAGTTCGTTGAGAACTTACCCCAGATATGTTTCCACTTCGTCAAGGTTGGTCAACACGTAGAGCATGATCTTGCGCCACTCTTCATAGCTCAAGGTCTTTGTGGTCGCTCCACTTGCTCTCCCACGTGGCCCTTTGAAAAGGCTAAGGGTCGATTCATTTTCGTCCTCGTTGTACCGAGCGGGTGGATTATGCACGCTAGGAAGGTTCTCATTATAGTATGTTGTTGTGAAGTTTGACACCTCCTCATGAATGAATGCCTCAGCAATGGAAGCCTCAATCCTGCCTTTGTTTCCACATTTCTTGCGAATAGTCTTTAGACATCTCTCGATTGGATAGCACCAACGGTTCTGCACGCCCCCCCCCCCATTTGTGCCTCGGACAAGAGGTGCAAAATCAAATGCTACATCGACAAGAAAAAGCTAGGTGGAAAGATCTTCTCCAACTTACAGAGCAACAGAGGTGCCACTTTTTCCAACTTCTCAACCACTTTCACAGATACCTCCTTGGCACAAAGCTGGCGGAAGAAAAAGCTCAACTCTGCCAGCACCTTCCAGACATTCTCAGGGACGTAGCCTCGAACCATCGATGAAAGAAGCCGCTCAATCCATATGTGGTAGTCATGACTCTTCATCCCTAAGACTCGGCCAGTCTCTGGGTTCGCTCCCCTCCTCAGATTTGCTACATACCCATCCGGGAACTTTAACGTCTGCATCCATTGTATCACTTTCGTCCTATGCTTCTTTTCTAAGACGTAATCGTCCTTAGGCCTTTTCCATAGCTTGCCGTCTCTTGGAGGCAGCATCTCTAGCTTTGGTCTATCGCATAGCATTGCCAGGTCCACTCTAGCCTTAGGGTTGTCCTTTGTCGTGTCAGGAATGTCCATGAGTGTTGCCCAAAGTGCTTCGGCGACATTCTTCTCAGTGTGCATTACATCTATATTATGTGGAATGAGAAGGTCATCAAAATAGGGAAGCCTCTCCAAGCCCGACTTATGAGTCCACATATGTTCGACACCATATCCCACAAAGCAATCTTTCTTTGGATTATCTTTCTTTCGACTATCTTTCTGTGGATTGACCATGAGAGCATCTATCTGAGCATGAACCTGGGCACCAGTCATCTTCTAAGGTTCAGGGTCGGTCACCTTGACACCTTTTGTGAAGTTATTGGTGTCTTGTCTGAATGCATGGTTAAGAGAGAGGAACTGTCGATGCTTGTCGAACGATGAAAACTTGCCACCCTTCTTCAACCAAATGAACTCCAGAGTTGTCTTGCATACTGGGCATGGGAACTTCCCGTGGACACACTAGGCGCTGAATATCCCATACGCCAGGAAGTCATGCATGGAGTATTGGTACCAAACATATATTTTGAAGTTTTTTTGTAGCTCGGTCGTAAGTCCATACCCCTTCATTCCAAGCACTGATCAACTCATCATAAACAGGCTCCATGTACACACCCATTTTGTTTCCTGGGTATCCAGGAATTATCAACGTCAAGAATATGTTTTGCCATTGAAGGAGGACCCCGGGGGGGGGGGGGAGATTGAGGGGGATAGCGAACACGGGCCAACAAGTGTATGGGGCTGACATCATTCCATAAGGATTGAACCCATCCGTTGCCAGCACAACACGTACATTACGGGCCTCAAGATCTTTGTCACGATGCTTGCGATTAAAGTTTTTCCATGCTTCACCATCAGCTGGATGTACCATCTTGTCAGGATTGTATCGAATGCCATTCTTGTACCATGTCATCTGTTTTGCGGACTCCTCGGTCATGAATAGCCGTTGGATCCTTGGTATGATCTGAAGGTGCCGTAGGACTTTCATGGGGATCTCAAGCTGCTCCTTCTGACCATCACCTTTGTCTACCTCCACATACCTAGAGGATTTACACTTTGGACATTACTTTGCATCCTTGTGATCTTTCCTAAATAGGACGCACCCCTTCGGACAATAATGTATCTGCTCATACGGCATCTTAAGTGCACGAAGGAGTCTCTGTGACTCGTAGAAGCTGCTCGGCAGAATATGACCCTCCGGAAGCAGCCCACCAATAACTGCCAACATACCATCGAAGTAGGCTCGACTCATGTTGTACTGGGACTTCAACCCCATTAGGCGTCCAATGGCATCCAGTTGACAAACCATTGCCTTCTCGTGTAGGAGCTTCTGTGCCGAAGACAACATTTGGTAGAACGCCTTTCTGGTTGGCTCTAGCTCCTCCTCCTCATCCTCCTTCTCCTCCTCCTCCTCCGTAGGTCTTTCAGCGAACGTTGCTTCGTGAAAGTCACCTAACCATCCTGCTACCCCGCCATCAGCATCAAACGCCTCTAAGCGTGGTCTCACCACCTCCTCTCTAGTACGATGGGCTTCACCATGGAACACCCACCGGGTATAGTTTGGCGTAAATCCATACTTGCAAAGATGTTCCCCCATGATCTTCCTTGTTTTTCTTTTCATGTTTCCGCATTCCCTACAGGGACAGAATGTGTCTCTCGCTCCATTAGCTGCCTTGCCAAATGCTTGGTTCAAGAAACCCTCGGTCTTGTCCATCCATTCAGGGGTGATTTCAGCCTGACTTGGGCGGCCCGTGTACATCCACTCACGGTTATCCATCCTCTAGCATATACATGAGCGAGTAATATAACCACCAATTGCATCTGAACGGCGTGCCTACCGTCTAATGGGTGAGGATAGGTCCTAATCCCACCCGCGGATGCGTAGATGAGGTTAGTTTACATGCTCTACTCCAATCCGAGACAGAATTTTGGCAGCACCTCCCCGCTATTCTCCCGATACACGTCCTGGAAGGGAGAGTGTGTATCCGGAGAACAACAGGGAGGTGGTGCCAAAACTCTGTCTCGGATCGAAGCAGAACATGAAAACTACCCCATCTACGCATCCGCGGACTATCCAAAAAAGTGGACAATCTGAAACATATACGGTCTTAGATATGCGAAGATCCGCATACCTCCAACCATATCTGTTTCGAACGGGAGACGCCTAACTAGGTTACACCGATCTACGACAACGATAAGGAAGAGAGGTTATTCATACCTAGGGTGGCGGTGGAGTCAGGCTAGCGGGGCAGTGGCGAGGCGACGCTGTGCAGGCAGGACCGCAGCGCCGACGAAGACGATCGGGTCGCCTACGTACTTCGGGTCCCCTCTGATGGGTCCTGCTCTGCAAAAGAAGAATTATAATACTATAAGTTAAAAATTTCGGCAGAACCTCCCTTATACGGGGAGGTTTCTAAAACCTACAAGAAAAAAGCCGGCACGATGGCCGACAGCATATATACGACACGAAGGCCCACACATCCACGTACGGCACGAAGGCCCACACATCCACATACGGCACGAAGACCGTCAATGACATACAAGGCACGAAGGCCGACAACCGGGGGGGCTTTATACCTTGGGTGGCGGTGGAGTCGGGCGACGTGGTGCCGGGGTCACCTTCGTCTCCAGCGAGGGGCGGGGACGACGGCGAGGGGCGTGGCCGGCGGCCGAGGCTCCTCCTCCTCCCTTCTCCTTCCCCCTCCCTTCTCCTTCTTCCTTCTCCCTTCTCCTCTCCTCCACCTCCCTTCTCTCCTCTACTCCCCTGCTCCTCCTCTCCTCCACTCCGGCGGGTCAGGGGCGGGGGGCAGCCGGGCTGGGCACCACCAGCGGCGGAGCGGGGCCGGGGCCGGGGCGAGGCCGGGGCGGGGCCGGCTAGCTACGGCGGCGGAGCGGGGCCGGGTCGAGGCTGGGGCGGGGCCGCGTCCGGCGGCGGAGCGGGGCCGGGGCGGGGCCGGTGGTCGCGCGGCGGCGGGGCGGGGCCGGGCGTGCGTGGCAGTGAGAGGGAGAGAGAGTGGGAGCGGGCCGCAACCGGCCCGCTAGGGTTAAGTGGGTCGGCTCTTTGCCGAGTGCCGAGATGCGGGCACTCGTCAAAGAAATTCAGCGTTCTTTTAATCGGAAAGAATAAAAAAAATTTCTAAAAAATCTTTGCCGAGTGCTGCAAGCCTGGCACTCGGCAAAGATGTTCCTTTGCCGAGTGCCAATTGCGACACTCGGCAAAGTATTTTTATTTTTTTATTTTTGTTTTCAAATTTTTTCTGTGGCATTTATACAGTACCTTGAAGCACATGTTCCAATTTGAAACTTTTCTATGACTTTTTGGTATATTTTTTTAATTTTTTATGTTTACTTGAATTTTTCTCGAAAAAGTAAATTTGAACTGCAGGTGCATGAAATATTTGAATTTAGCGATTCACAAAATGTTATTCATGTTTTTGAGTGTATTTTGAGGCCGTGTGCAGGGACATTCGTGAAATTTTGAACATCTGTTTCACGAAACATGACCACCAACTTGTTAAAAAAGTGTTTTTTAATTATATAAAATGCAAACGAAGTCCGAAAATCATGAAACTTGTCGAGGTGTCGTGTCATCGCATGTACAGGCTGTGGTAAAAAATTTAGAAGTTTCTGAGCAAGTTGTGACGTACGATGCCTAGGCCATCCTCGTTCTGCTCTTCCTCTGAGCCGCGGTGTGGACGCTGATGACACTGCTCTCAGCCATGTTTGCGTCTAGGTTGGCACCGCTGATGCCGCCGGTCGTCGGTGCGATTGTCTGGGTGATGGTCGTGGCCACGGCCGGCGGCGGCTTTTGGGCGTTCTTCCTCAATTGAATCTTTGACGCATTGCGTCGAAAGATCTTTGAGCCAGACTGAAAAGTATTGTTCGCTGATTTGTTGTGAGAGAAAAATATTGTACCATGGCTGATAAGCCAAGCTGATACCGCACAAGCTTCTTGCGGGCTTCAATGGAGACCACCAACAAGCAGTCTAAGAGGTGTGCTGATAAGTTTGTACCATGTTGCTCTTTTGTATGCTGAAGATTGTTTGAAAAGGCTACGTTGTTTTCTGCATTATCAAGTGCTGTGTATATGCCCTGCTTTTCCATTACATTTACACCGAAGTAATAAGCTGCCCGTCTGTCCATCCCATCCTTACTAAAACGGTAATCGCCGTACTGCCTTCGTTTTCCCATCTCGTACGTACGTCTAGAGAACAGCGAGACTGTACGTCACGATCTAGGTAGAGCAAAGAGCAAGAATTGGTAGAGGAAATGGATAGAATCGAGATTGGAAAAGAAGAGAGTAAGAACGGGGATGGACAGAGTTTGTGGAATAGTTCGTTAATGAATTCTTCCGTACCCGTCTCAGCATTACAAAGACGCCTAATATATGCCTTAACACCGCCATCTTCTTACAATGGCCGAGCCCCTACAGCCTATAACAGACCAAAAGCCCATATCACTCAACACCCAACCGATGTCTTGGTGCTGCTCAGCCACGGATGCACATCCTGTCCGTGACAGACGCCCGCGCCTCAGCTACTGGATATGAAGCGTGAAGGCCCAACTGATTTTCCATTGGAATCGTGTCTGCCGACGACGCTGTCGGCACGCAGCTTCCATCAGCGTCGGCGGCGGCGTCGGTCTGTCTTCTGCTTCTCGCGTGTCTTCTGCTTCTCGCGTGTAACAGACAGAAATGGCTTTCGTGGGCCAGCGCTGCTGTAAGAATCTCACTGGAGACTGGACACAGGGGCCATTTTCCCTTTTTGTCCTTTTCTTTTATAACAAAAAAGATACACTCGTTCTCTTCTTTATTGAAAAAAAAACCTACTACGTTCCTTAGCTTGCAAGTTTCACACCCCCCACGAGAGCCCGCCGGTACGACGCCCTTGGTGCCCTCAAAGCTAAGCAAGCTCACAGGCGCATGGAAACCCTTTATTTTAATCGAATAACAATACACACGTATACTCACGTAGTTGCATATACACACTTGAATTTATCAGCCCGACTTATCAAGATGGTACAGTGTTTCTCTCTCATAATAAAACAGCATCAGTCGGCTTATCAGCCGCAAAACCATCCGCCGAACAGCATCGTATCTCTACATTTCATACTCTGCACCTATAACCATCTCTAACACACGAAGCCTGCAATTTTTGAGGCGGATGAAATCATCACAAACACTTCGTTGTCAACGGATAGCAACCTAAAAAATAGTGTCATCATCCTACTCAAGTCTGTATTCCCGTGTCATGTAGGGCAAGCAATAGTAGAGGCGCGAGCACCATGGCCAGATCAAGACCGTAGGTTTTAGTGGGGAGGCCTCAGTCAAGCCTAGCATGCAGCAGAGTGGAGACACTTAGTCAAGCCTAGCATTTGGGAGGTTTCACACATACAGCAGAGTGGAGCGGGCATACAGCAAGAGTAGTCAAGACTAGCATTTAGGAGGTTTCAATCTCAGCCGCACAAGCAGAACGCATCTCCAGGTTGCTAGTGGCCATGATCCTTTGTAACACACTCGGTTTGGAGCAAGCAATGAATCAATCCATTTCTCCCTCGGTTTGGTTTGGAGCAAGCAATGAAGAAAGAACCATCAATCCATTTCTCCCGTCTCTCTCCACGTCTTGCCCGGCCATCTTCCTGGAAATGGTTATCTCCAAATGCTGAACCCCAACGCTCACTACAACCTGGTATCTCGATCCAGACAATCCACCACCCCGCCGCTAAACTTCACCATGCCCACGCGCCTCAGCCGTCGATGCCTTTGCACCACCATCATCCACCACCGCCGGAACCCTTGCCATGCCGAGCTCTGAACCAACCGATCTCGCGGCCATCGACAAGTCCCTGGCCGAGTCCGTCCAGTCCCTGGTCGCAAGCAATGCCGATGCCATCAAGCAGCTGGCGGATCAGCGGCCCGCCGTTGCCTCCTCGGGAACAAAGGTGCCGGCCACCGGCGAGCACCACAGCGATCTGTCGCCGCATTTCCATAAGATGGATTTTCCCAAGTCGGCGTGGCCACGTCCGCCGGGAGGGCTTCTTTCGGCCATCATCCGTGGTGCACTACAATCTTGTTGGCTCGTTTTTAGACTTCCCCGAGTGCTGACGACTTGTGGTTGCGTGGGAAGATCAATTTCTCTGTGGCGGCAGCATGAAGCGTAAAAAGCGGAGCAACGAAGGCCCGGTGGCAGCTTGAAGTGCGTGGCCCAAAGACACGGCACCAACTTGTGTAGCAGCAGGGCCCGTGTCGCCGTCCGGCACTCCGGCCGGATGTACTCCACGTCTCCACTCCACTCCACTCCACTCCACCTATATATACTTCCGTCTCCGGAATGTCCGTGCTCATCAGGGATCATGGCAATCGCGAGCAACACTGGCTGTGGCTCCACAGTTGGTGCGCAGCACGGCAGCTAGCACCCACCCGCGTAGTGGAAGCCCCGTTGCTACGTAAGGACCCATGTGGCAGCTGCCTGTGAGATAGCGTGACCACGTCAGAGCGCCTGCCAACGGCGAGGAGCTATCGTGCAGGACAGCACGATGCCGACTTGATCTCCGCTACCAAATATAAAAATCTTCAGCATACGTGGCGTCGATTGCGCAAATGTGCGTGTAGACATATCATCAACTTTGTTTTCTTTACTGCGCCCAACATCAGATCGCGTCCATACCCGCGAACCAGGCATATAAACTCAGGTTTCTACTCGGCGGTTCAGCACAATCGGTTCTGCTCCGATCCCTGATCTCGCTACCGTATGAATGCGCTAGTTCATACTTCATACTGGCCCTCCCTCTGTCCGCGCCGCGGAAGATCGTTCGACTTCACATGGCCGACCGAGGATATTCCACCATGACCAAGCTAGGCTTGGGCGCCCTGACCTTCAACTCGGCACTCGCCATCTACAACTCCTGGGGCGACGCCGGCTCCGTGGCGTTCGTGCTCGCCGCGGACGCCGCGCTCGTGCTGCTCTTCCTCTGCCTCCGTGGGTTTGAGCGGGGCGGCAGGGGCAGGGATGCCAAGATCAAGGCCGCCGTGTGGGCGCTCACCACGCTGCTCACGGCCATGTTCGCCTCGAGGGTAGCGCCGCTCATGCCGCCGCCGGTGGCCGCGGTGATCTGGCTCTTGGCCGTCGCCACGGCCGCAGGAGGGTTCTGGGCGTTTTTCCTTAATTGATGCTCTTGCAAGTCGATGTCAGTCTGCGTCTCGCTGCCGGGCGTGTTCATTTCCTTTTTTGCTTCCTGCTCTTTCTTGTATTGTTTCCGCCAGTTCGTCACTTTGAATAAAACCTGCCTTCGAGTTTGCGCTGCTAGCAAAGAGTGGTCCTCTGCTTCCACCCAGTGCCGATCCTAGGATTTTAGGGGCGCTCCGGCGATCTCGTCGTAACGGCCCCTCTTGATTATGTATAAAATCTTATAATATATAGGCGTTAATTTTACTTACAAAACGAAAGAAAATTCAATAACATATTTTTAATTTAACATGTTTAATAATTATCGAGGAACAATATAGATTAAGGAATATATTATTAGATGTATGATAATTATCGAGGAATAATATAGATTAAAAAATAATATATTCGTTTTCTTTTCTCACGACAAATATTTCTTAGGTAACATTATAAAATTCTAACATGTAAATTAGAAGAAAAATATGAATATATGGGTACAAAATACTAGAAGTCTGGAATACTATACAAATAATTAATTTAAATTAAAAACAAAAAAGAAAAAATACCTTGAGCCTAAACAACTAATCGGTGATCGCAATTCATAAGAAGCAAATAATCAAGATGTCGTCGTCGTGGAGCCATGCCTGGTCGCCGTCCTCGTGCGCCATGTCCGTGTCTCCGGTAGTCTAGCTCTTCGCGGCGGCGCGGCTCGCCAGCTCCACGCGTGTAAGGCGTACGTCCCGAACTCACGATCAAAGTGCGTTGTATGCAGCGTGACTCCTCGCCTCCTCTCTACCCGAGGGCCGTGGGGAAAAGAAACTAGGAAATAAATGTCAATGTTGTCTTTTTGGACCGCATAGCCAGTTCTATGTCTCTCTTCTATTAGTTTGCTAATGCCTAATAGACTATAGGACCTAAGGGTTTGTATACCTGGGCTTGGGCCCCTCAATCCGCTTGGGCCCTCGGCCGTCGCACCTCGTGGTCTACCCTTAGGGCCGACACTGCTTCTACCCTGTTGACCACCGCTCGTATGCTTGGCGTTGTAATTTTTCAGTGAACGAGTACTATTTTTCTCTCACAATAAATTAGCCAACAGTATTTTTAATCATAAGTTATCAGCCAAGCGAACAGGACAGTAGTCGCCTCAGCGTTTGGTTGAGATATTTTTTGTTTATTTAGTAGAATATGGCCGTGATTCATGGTGTCGAGCTTTGGTCACGTCAACGCCATGTCGACAGCCACGTAATTCGTAGCCTCCAACCTCATGACACCGAGACGTGTTACCCTAGCAATGTAGGGCATGGCGTTGAGAAAAGGATCCAAAATTGAATTTACGTCGTCCAGTGGTGTAAACGTGAATTTTGAAAAAAGGGGCCAAATTGCAAAAAAAAAAAAAAAAAAAAAAATCGGCCGAATAGGGGTATATTCCACACGAAAATGGTCGCGTCCCTAACAGTCCTTAAACATCTTAAAAATGAGAAAATTGCTAAAATAGGACTCCCAAACATGTGCCTTTGCTAAAATAGGACTCCTAACGTTGGCTTTGCTCAAATAGGACTCGAAACGTTGTCACTTTGTTATAATGACATTTTGACACTTTTAATCACATTTGTCATCTCAAATACATGTATTTTGCCTTGAGCTGGCTATTTTGCCCTTAGGCCTTTAAAACACGTGTATAGGTGGGCTGCTGGCCACTGCCTGGGCTGGATGGGCCGGCCGCCTGGCCATGGCTTGGCTGGCCATGGCCTAGGCTAGCTGGCTGCCGCCTGGGCATGGCTGGCCACTGCTTGTACAGTGTAGTACATACTGCATGTACAGTGTAGTACGGAACAAACAAGACTGCCTCGTATACGTACTGCATGCATGCATATATGCATATATATACAAGATTGAAATTGGAAAATGATGATCCAAGCAATATATAAAACACATGAATTCAGGACAAACAAGTTCATATCATAAAACCATGATTCTAGCAGTTACAAGTTCATCGCATAAGACTATAATTTAGTTTAAAACAAGATCCAAATGATGAAATAAATCATGAGCAGTTTACATCTCATCACACAACTAAAGTAATTCATCCAATGTGTAGCTTCCTCTTCAGTGTCATCTTCTTGGGTGCTGCAGCGGTAGGCATCTTCACGGGACTATTGGTGTCAACTTGTGAAGATGTGCCCTCCCCTAATAACGTCGCAAGCATGCTGCACATAAATTCAATACGACAATTAGATGTTTGGAAAAATTAGTGTATGGTAAATATGTCAATTTCTATATTTATAATTTTTTACCTTCTTGTGACCCTTCCTGGACTATCACGTAGAATTTCTTCTCTAGTCGGCCTCCGTGGAGTGCTAGGTTCCGCTGGCTGTATTGTAACATTTTTCCTTGGTTGCCTACGCTTTCTAGACAATCGAAGATAACAATCACAAACTTGAGCGATCCAAGTTAATCAGAAAAAAAATCAACGACTTCTCACATGCTACAGAGGCAATAATGCAAGCAAAGCAAAGTTCAGAGTTCTTATATGCGTATATATGCTAGTGGCCTCATATACGTACTGCATGCATGCAAAGGACAAACAAGATTGACGTGGAACAAACAAGACTGCCTCATATACGTACTGCATGCATGCATATATGCATATATATACAAGATTGAAATACATGTACAGACTAAACAAAGTTGTGGAATGTACAGACTATTTACCTCTTGTTTGCAGTCCCATTGAGCGGGCACTTGGAACTAGCTTGCCTATAACCTTTTTCTCCGCATCTTTTGCAAGTCATAGGTCCTCTGATCATCTTCTTTCCCTTTGCATTTGTTGAAGCAGTATCATTGTCACATCCCTTCTCACCCTCCATCTCATTGGTAAATTTTCCATCTTTGGAACCTTTCTTCTTGTGTCCACCTTCCATCCATCCCTTGATTCTTAGTTTCCTCAAGGCAGTAGTACTATATATAGACACACATGAAATAATGCACGTTCACAGCAGCTAGCAAAGTAGACAATCAAGCACAGGAGCATGCACACGTCCGGCCAATCAAGTAGTACTACTGCCTCCTATTGCTAGTTGAATTCGCCGCTGCAATACAGCTCCGTAAAACGATCAGAATGCTAGTTTAGAGCATCTCCAACGGGACCCCACCCCCTACTCTAGATTTGGGTAGCGGAATCGTGACATGAATAAATTCAAGGATGGCCACTCAAGTAGTACTACTGCTAGTATTAGACTACTTGAAATTTAACAGCTTACAAAATTTACTTACCAAATTGATTACAGCTTACCAAATGAATCGTACAGAGACATGCAAGCATATATGTATATATAGTACTACATGGCAGTAAAACACTTTCATCCAGGCAATTAAACACAGGCAATGTAGAATTAATGAAATAAGCCCGGTATACCTCCGTTGTAGCGCTGCCTTGCAGTTTTCTGCCATTTATCCTCTAAATGCAAGGGCGATCTTCATCACCGGAATTGCAATAAGCCCTATATACCGTCTTAGTTGACTTCTCTACTCGTAAATGAAACTCCTTGTTGATGGCAAATTGCTGAACTGCCAGCTTGAACTCCTCCATTGTTGGGTACATTGTCCCTACCTCCATTGATGGGTTCTTCTTATCATACATAATGACCATCTCACCGGGTACGGCATCACTAGTAGGGATGGCAGCACCATCAATATCTTGCCCAAGCGCAGTATCATTCACTTGTTCATCCATTCGACAACCGTGTAGGTACATTTGTTGACTCATTTGTTGTGCCCTCTTCTGTCAAGCCTAAAAACTCACACATCTGGCTCTCGCTCATAACTTAAATTCGACCTTCATCATCATGTGTTTCCACAATTTGTATTGTTGCCCAATCAACTTTTCCTATAGTTTCCACATCATTCACTTCGGACCTATAAACAAGCCAAACCTAGTTTTATTTCTGTACGGTACTTGTACTGAAAAAAATAAAAGATCTAGTGGATGCAATATATGCCTTTGCACTTGAAGAACAGGAATGTTGCACTCTCTTGCCGGATGAGGAGCAGTAGGCAGAAGTGACCTTGCTAGGGCTAGAGCATCGATGGAGGCCTCCAGTGCTGGCTGTAGGCCATCGGTTGCCCCAGCCTAGGCAGCTTGGCCATCAGGTGCCGCGGCCAGTGCACCGGCTTGGTCGGGCAGGCCAGCAGGCGCCGCGGCCAGGGCACCGGGCGACGCCGAGGCCAGAGCACCGGGCGACGCCACGGCTAGGGCACCAGGCGCGGCCTCGGCTAGGGCACCACGCGCGGCCGGGGCTTTGGTTGCCTCCAAGTCCATGGCCGGTGGCGTCGGCAGGGAAGGAGGGGCAGCGGGCGGAGGTTCTTCTCCATCCATGGCTGGCGCGCGTGGGAGGTGAAGAACGGGCGACGGCTGGCGGTGTTCGCGTACGGAAGAGAAGGAGGAACAACGCGCTCGTGCATCGTACGGAAGGAGGAACGACGGGATGGGGCAATGAATCGACACGGATAGATTAGAATACCAGAAGGGCAATACAGTCAATACGAGAAAATACATGTATTTGAGTTTTTGAATATGATTAAAAGTTGTCAAAATGTCATTATAACAAAGTCACAACGTTTCGAGTCCTATTTTAGCAAAACCAACGTTAGGAGTCCTATTTTAGCAAAGGCACATGTTTGGGAGTCTTATTTTAGCAATTTTCTCCTTAAAAATATGATCAATTCATTCCATCGTCCTGTATTCGTCCATCTCTAGAACCAAACACGTACTAAACGCCGTTCATAAAATGAACCAAATCATATCATATGGCCATATGGGAGTTGAGCTAGAATCGCGGTCGGCTTGATATGAATAGGTACGCGGTTGGTGGACGGTGGCGGCGACGTGGCGCCGCTTCGATCAGTCGGCTGGCTGTGCCTTTGCACACGTATGGGGCTTTGAATTTGAACACTGCTGCGTCGTATGCTAGCGCCAAGGCACACGTTGCACGTGTGTGCATCAATGCGAGTGAGACGTGGTGGATCGTTGTCCGTACCAGTGTCCTTTCGTCGCTTCCACACGTTCAGCATCCATCCGCCACTAATCTTCTTACAGGAATCCTGCACCCAAACCGTGGACATCTGATAGTGCCACGTCACCCGCTAGTCCGCAAGCCGTTGGATCAAGCGATCAGGTGATCTGGTCCGTCCGATTGCGGGTCGGTTCGGGCGTCGACCCGTAAAGTAGCGAATATTCCCGAGATTTGCCCGTCGTGTAGAGGAGAGAGCCGCCCGAGACCGCGCGGCGCAACCGCGCTCGACCTGACCACTCTACGCCGCCCCCCGCACCTCCCTCCTCCTCCCGGCGCGGGCGGGATGCGGGCTCTGCGAGCGTGGGGTTCCCGGCCATCCCGGCGCCGGTGGGGGCCCCAGCGGCACCGGCGACCCCGACGCAGGCGTGGCGCGGGCGCGGCGGCCTTGGCTACTCGGGTCCCAGCCAAACCGGTGCGGACGGGGGCCCCAGCTGCCCTTGCGACCTGGTCGTGGCCGCCGGTGCGGGCGTGGCTGCTGCGGCCACCCCAGAGTGGGTGGCGGGGGCAGGCACGGCGGCTGCGGCCACCCCGGCGCGGGCGTGGGGCTCGAGAGCTGCAGTCCCGCCAATCTGGTAAGCCGCCGCACACTCGGAGGGGAGTGAGGATGCCTCGGCCGGAGTTCCAGGCGCCGCCGGATGTGTTCTACAACGAGTCGGAGGTCCCCAAGTACACCACCACCTCCCGTATCATCGAAATCCAGGTGAGCAAGCGAAGTGCCTCCCCCCGTTTGATTTGAGCTTTGCCGATTTCGCGGCGCTGGCGCGAAGTGACATGGCTTCTTTCAGTCTAGGATTTCCGAGAGGGCGCTGGAGCTGCTCGCTCTTCCCAACGATGGCGTCCCCAAGCTGCTTCTCGACATAGGTCAGCTTACTCTCTTCTGCAGCTCTGCTTCATGAATCATGGCATATCGCGTTGACTAGAACAACAGAAAGTATTCTCCTTTGACGGGGGCAAAAATACATGCTGTGGGAGCTCTTTATTGCAATCGGTTATGGCAATTGAAAGACATCTATGTTTGAAGATATGCTTACCTACGATGACTGTGTGCTGTAATTTCTAGGATGTGGTTCTGGGCTTAGTGGTGAGACATTGATGGAGCATGGCTAGCACTGGATTGGCTATGATATTTCAAAGTCGATGCTCGGTGAGGACCTCTCTATGTTCCTTTCTCTTGGCTTGTTTAGCACCAATTAGAAAGGGAAGTGGGAGTTTAGAGGAGGGGAGCTTTCTAGATATCTTGCTCTGGTACGTGCATCCTTTTTTAGAATTTCACTTTTTTGCACGGATGTTGCCTTGCTCATGTAAGAGTTCACGTCACGGCGTGCAATGTAAGTGGTTTTAGTGCTTTGCATCTCTGTTGTGCCCATATGCGAGCTCCTACGCCGCGAGCACCGGCCAGCTCCTTAGCAGTCAGAGTGGGGTCCAACTCCTCAGCGGCCAGAGTGGTGTCCATGGACGATTCCCAGCTGCTGCTCGAGGAAATTCCTCCAAGGTAGGTGTGCATTGAGCCACTGAATGATCAGCGTTTCTGATAGTATTTGATCAGCAATCCATGAGCTTAAACATGAACATTCTGTTGTCTTTCTATCATGCAGGATTGCATCGATCGAGATAATAATCAGAATGCATGGATAAGTGCTAATATTTACTGAAATAGTTGTATCCCATGTGTACTAACTATACATGTACATATATGGTAATTTAAAATTCATATTACTGGTAGAAGTTCGAAGATCTGCAGTGGCTTACTTCATTTCATAAAACTGGAATGTCTTGTCTTTGTCGCCTGCCCTAATTAAAAAATTTATAGAATGGCACTTTTCAGATATTAGAGCATGGCATTTCAGTATGTTTAGCAAAACCATCCAACTACTCCATTCAGGATTCTTACACATCACAGATTAGTAGTGCTACTTTTGTTCTTCCGACGTGTGATGACTTGCAGGTATCTACAACGAAATTATTTAAGTGGGTACGTCCTTTTTAGAATTTAGCGATTTGGTACAAGTGGTTCAGTTACAACAGGAATTGACAGCCGTTCACAATCAGGTATACTGCTGCGACAAGACAGTAGTTGTTTCAATCTCAATGCGCATGGTTCTTTTTTTATATGTCAAATTCAATTGTTTTCCCCAAGCTGAGTAGTTATGTACGAATGTGAAAGATTAACTAATGGTGTTTAGTAAACTCCTTATTATCTTTGATGATAAATGTGTTTGTCAAATATTTTTTCATAGTAACGACTTTATACTGCTGGAACAAGACAGTGGTTTTTTCAATCTTGATGCGCATGGTTCGTTTTTTTATATGTCAAATTCAGTTCTTTTCTCCCAGCATCAGTCAGTTCATCACCAACAAAGCAGCCGACAGAGAATGAACAAATGGTCAATGAGATGCTTCATGAGGATGCCAGTGCTTTCGCTGGCAGGTCTGATAGTGCTAGTACTGCTGAGGAGTTCCAGAAGAAAGTGAGAGAAACCATGGAGAAAGCTTTTTGGGATATGGTCACCAACTCCATGAGAGGAGAAAGACCTGATTATAGTCAACTGATCAACCTAGTAAAGGAAGTGAGGGATTCGTTGCATGACCTGGCTCCAAAAGAATGGAAGGAGAAAATTCTTGAGAACATTGACCTTGAAATTCTGTCTCAGGTACTTGGGTCAGGTTCCCAGGATGCACAATACTAGGGGCAGATTTTGCCATTGATACTAGAGTTTGATATTGGAGGAGAGTTTTGTCCTTGTCTATGTTCCTTTAATAAGTGTCTAATATTAAGATAAATAAAAATTCCAGAGCCATCTTTGTCAGATAGATGGGGGAGAAAGCATGTTCTCTTTGTAAAACAGAAATGTGTTGAAGCGAAGGAGCACACACGATCTTACTCTATTTCTTTAATCATTTTGGTTTCTAAATTGCATTTATAATAATTATTCAGCCACTTAAATTAAATTTCTGGGCAGAGCACAAATATTTTCTCCAATTCATAATTATCCTTTCATCAGTGTACATTTAAATAGTATCATTTTGTTTTTGTTTTCCCTCTTTCCAGGCTACTGCATACTATGGATCTCATCATTCATTAAAGGTTATACAAGACATTTTTGTACTGGGTCACTGAAACAAACTTAGCGATGCATACTTATGCATGGCCTCAGCTTTTATGACAATATATGTGAGATATGCTTAGTTTCAGAAAATATTGTTCTCCTATAAAACTATGAAGTTACAAAACTTTTATATAGACATTAGCACTTAAAAGTATTGATGCATTGCTATATTGAATTGTATCCCATAGATAGATTTGCTACTTGGCACATTTATATGACCACCTCAAATTTTTATACGATGAGATTGCTACATATCAACGTATATATGTGCATGCAAATTTAGGCACGACAGACTTGGATCAAGTTGAGGAAATATTTTAACTCTTGATTGTGCTATTGCTGTAAAAATCACCCATGACTCCGTATATTACTGATGGGCAATCTCGTAGCTCAACCTTTTGCAATAATAATGGTATAAAAAAAAACTACACCGGTGAATTCCAAGGATGGCGCGGCAGTGTATTCATCAAAGCTTCAACTTCCAATTGTAGGTGATATATACCTATAAGATTTCAATGACAAAAATTCGAACACCAAAGACATGGACGAAACAGACGACATTAACTTCCAATTGCAGATGATATATACATAACAACCAAAATACACAGATCATCTTAGGTTGGCGCGGAAACGTCCGCGCCACAGTTTCTAGTAAATGACTAAAGCATAAATATCTTTCCTTGGCTTGATGAAAAAAAGAAAAAAAAATTATGTAGCCTCTCTTGACTATTGCATGGGTCCGATTTGCCTCACTCAATTAGAAACTGGATTTTTAGACTCTTCTAAATGAAATCGTCCGGTTTATCTCCTGGGCTGTTTTAAAAATGGTTTTTGAATAAATTAGACGGTTTCAGAAGTTAGAATTAAAAGAGTCTAAAAATTCTGATGTTTTAATTGAGAGAAGTGAATCGGATTCACACAATATATAATCTAAGAGAATCTCAGAGTTCCCTAAATTTTTCTCCTAAAAACTTCATGTTTTCAAACTCCTAAAAATGTATTCGTAGAAAAAAAGAAGTCCGTCTCCAATAGTACCTAATATTTCACTCTAAAAAATCAAAATTTGGTCCACTTTTTTTTGTGGTCTTATTTTTTCCGTGCGAAAGTCTTTGTGCTCGCGCATACCCACGCCGCCGCCGCCTTCTTCCTTCGTCATGCCCTAGTCCTGCTGTTCTAGCCGGTGGCAGGCAGGCACCCGGCCACCCCAGCTCACGCTCCAGCACCTCCCAGCTGGCCATCTAGTAGTAGTAGTAGCAGCTAGCCATCAGCAGCAGCCGGCCATGTAGTAGTAGTAGCATTGAGCAACAGTAGCATGCAAGCAAAGCCGGCCGGTAGCAGCAGTAGCCGCCCAGCAGCACTTCAGATTCTCCTCGACAGGCCACAGCCGCGCCTCCAAATAACGCATCTGTACCAACAGCAATGGCAGCAAGGTCACCGACGGCGCCCACTGGGACGCCGAGGACATCTTCGGGCACCTGTGCATCGTGGCCGACGCCGCTTTCCTCTCCGCTGGCTTCTTGCCGTGCGACACGCGGCCAGAAACGACGCCCTGGTCTGTACGACGCTTTCCTCTCGGGCGGCATGGCCGACGCGGCGGCAACAAAAAGCCATCGGCCATGGAAAGAAGCAAAGATCGATGGATTACGTACCTCCTCCAGTCGTCCCAAGGTCAGCGGTGGCGACGACAGCCTCCCCTGGACGGCGCGCTTTGGCGCAAAGAAGATGAGTCGTACCGGAAACTACTGCGCCAAGGAGGAGAAAGCGCGGGGAAGAGGATATGTGCGACGGAGAGTGCGCGTAACTTTACGCAGATGTGGGTTTTTTTCCCAAGTACTAAAAGTTTAGGAGGATATATTAGGAGCGGTCGGAGAGGGTTTTCTTTTCTCATCTTCTTAAAAATAAGGATTAGGAAGAGGAAGAGAAAACTCTTGGAGAGATCCGAGGTCAAACGAACTTTTTTTTGTGAAAAATAACAGCATTGGACCTATAATGGATTCCAGTCCGTAGAAGGTCGTGGATCGGGAACTTATGTCTGATTGGCCCAAAAGCCCAATAAACACTAGCTTCAGCAGGCCCACGGATCGTCCCCAGTCGAAGGAGCGGGAAACAAGGCCCACGTGTAGCTGAGGGTGCCGCGGCAGTCCTTGCTGGGCCAGACCGATAATAATGTTGTAATTAGGGTCCCTCCTTTATCCTTTTCCCTTTTCGAAATTATTTGTTATAGATAATAAAAGAAAAAAGAAGACAAAATCATTACAGGCTTGAATTAAAGGAAAAAAAAACTAGGTTCTTTGCCTTCGAATACAAGCAAGGTAGGTAGCGTGTGCGTGTTCCCCGTGATCCCGACTCTCTCCCTTTCTTCACGCTTTCATTCACGACCTTCACACGAGTCACGAGCAGACAATCTTGTACACCTGCGTGCAAGCTGTCGTCTTAGAATGGAGGACCAGAGGCAGAGAGTCGCCGGCGTGGACGCCGCAGGCGGCGGCCTCGGCCGCGCGGGAGCCGTCCTCCTCACCGCCACCTGCGCCGCAGCCACGTACAGGGCGGCGGCGGCAGGGGACGTCGCCTCCGTAGCGTTCGTGATCGTCAGCTACGGCGCTCTCCTGCTATTGCTCCGCTTCCTTCGCGCCTACGAGGTCGCCCCGCCGGAGGCGGCTGTCCGTAGGGAAGGGCTCAGGCGCAGAGTCTGGGCGCTCTGCACGCTGCTCACCGCCATGTTCGCCTGGAAGGTTGCCGGCGTGATGACGTGGCCCGTCGCGCTGGGCGTCTGGGCCGCGGCGGCCGTGACGTCTGCGGCTGGCTTCGTTCTCATGTTTCGTCAGCGTCGACCCTGATGAGCACTGAATCTCAGATTCCGAGTGATCGGCCCTTTCCACCAGCTTGCTTGTTGATGTGTTCATTAGAGCTAGCATGATCGGCTGGCTCTGTGTTTGGAAAATATTTCAGGTACGTACACTATGCAGTGATCATTTGAGCGCAAACACATATACACGACCCTATTGATCACGACCATTTTCATTTTGATCGTTCTCACTCAGTTTCATTCGTATGAAACTGAATATCGTACTAGTTTGCTTTGGATATTAATTTGGATCTTTCTTTCAAAAAAAGAAGGAAAAAAAAAACGAATGGATTGCAGGGTATTTGGTACGGCGCGGCATCGATGGATGTGTAACCTTTAAGCTCCAAGCCTCCAACAATTAGGGGGTGTTTAGATGCTTTTGGAATGGCAAAATTTTTGCTCATAATCTTTTGTCGTAAAACTTTTGCCATTCAAACTTTTGGTATTTGGTGTTTAGATGCATGGCAAAACTTTAGCTATGTAGACACAGTATGCGCTCCCAAGATGTTTTTTTGCCCAGTTTTGGGTCTCTTGGGTCCCAAATGTTAAAAGTTTTGCAACCCAAAGTTTTGTTGTTTTTGCCTATGACGTTTAGATCAATTTTGCCAAAAAATAGAATAAAACAGTAAAAGCTTTGGCTAAAATGGGGAACTAAACAGGCTCTCAAATTTGTGGTGGTGTGCTAGTGCTATACTCCTTGACAATTATTTTACTTTTGGCAGGTTACCATGCACGATGTTGTGAGGATGTGATTGAAGGTTTTCCCCTGTGCTGATTGGTCAAGGACATGGTTTGCTAGCTAGTTCACACAGTCAGGATACAGATGTGCAAATATGGCGTGTATTGATATATATTGTGCTTTGGATGTAATACTGAAGATGAGGTGCCACGTACACCACTTGTATTGTGCGGGTTCGCTTGTATATTTGCATATGCATTGCTCCTTTATATTGTGAAAAATTCGCTTACTATCTGCGTCGCTCCTATTTTGAATTTTGATGCTCCTAACCTTTGGAATATAAAACACTTCAACTAGCAGGTCATGTTTGAAAAAAAAAACTGAACTTCTTTCCAGCGGTGGAAAGTGGATATAAAACACTTCACATGAGCCAGCAATATATTAAGAATGAAAGTGGATCGGGTCAATTGATTTGGTAGTTGATCCCTATTCGTTTGGCTGATAAGACATGGCTGAAAGTACCGTTGACTGATTTATTATGAGAGAAAAATATTGTTCGTTGGCTGAAAAAATATGGCTTATAAGTGAACAGGACGAAGACCTCTGAGTCACGGTGGCCAGCCTCATCAAAGTTCAAAATCGCGATGTGCTACCATACATGACATTTGAAGCGGCATTAGGTTGGAGTAAACTGCCTTGAACCCCATCTAAGGAAGAAAAACAACTGATTTTGATAATTGGAAGAGCTAAGACAGCCGGTTTTCTAGTTTAACGAGGTAAATGGAGCTAGATAGTTAAGAATGCCAGGAGGAAAATTTTCTTTATTTATTATCTCTGACGGTGAGTCGGTGGCCCTCCTCTACCTCCACGGTGGGACCTGTGGGCTGTGGCGTATGCGCGTGGAAGCCCAAAGGTTCCAGCTGGATTCATTCGCTGGTCTGAAACTTGGCTGAAACTGGCTGAAAAACACTGTTCCGGCTGAATTATTGTGAGAGAAAAACACTGTTCCGGCTGAAAAAAGAAGCCGAACAAGCCATTTTTAAGACAAGCGAACAAGCCAGAATTGTGTGCGACGCAAATTTTTAACAGATGGCCCAGAGCTTTCGGTGGAGGGTGGACTGGCCCAGTAAGGGAAATGCTATATGTCGATAAGCCGTGCCTCCAATGGACCGCACAAACGTCGGACGGCCTTTTCACTCGGCCGTTTGATTCCGCCCGTATGTATATTTTATTTAGAAAAAACTTATCCCTTCGCTTCCTCCTCCCCATCCTTACCCCTTCCACGCTCCTCATCCCCTGCCACAGCGCACCAATGCTCAGCGTCCTCCTCCACCCCGGCGTCCTCACCGGGAGCCCTCAATGCCCCGCAAATCCGATGACCCTCTCCCCACCTCGGCGAGATCCATGGAGGTGGCGCGACGGTGTTGGAGGGGAATGGGCGGCTCTCCCTTACCCGGCGCGGCGTCCTCCCTACCCCGGCGACCGATCTCCCCCACCCAGGCGGCCATGGCGCTCCCTGCCCCCCCCACCCCCCACAGTTGCTGTCGAGCCAAGCCCGGTGCCGGTGTCGCTGGTGGTGGTGGTGCTCGCAGGCGCCGCTGGTGCTGGTGCTGGGTGCTGCTCGCGCGCAGCCGCTCGCCGCCGGCCCCCACCCCGTCGAACGAAATCGACCGGCCCAGGCCTCTCTCCCCCTACGTTGGAAATGTACGTTTCAATTGTTTCAGACGTTTCAGAGGCATGTTGCAAGCCTTTGTTCAAACTGTTTCATCTGTTTTCAGACGTATGTTGCAAGCGTTTTGATCTGGATGTTGTATATGTTTTCACACATATGTTGTAACATTATGTTTCAAAATGTTTTATCTGTTTCAGTCTTTTTGTTGCAGCAAGTGTTTTCATGTTGCAAGTTCAAGTGTTCTATCTGATGTTTCATCTGTTTCAGACGTATGTTGTATTCAAGTGTTTTATGTTGCATGTGCTTCCTGCTGTTCAGAGAGTCAGGGGGCGCCGGGGAATGCGGCACGACGAGCCGGTGGCCGGCGGACGTGGCGTGCGGTGCCCTGCGGGCCGGCAATCGGGGGCACGATGGGGCGGGGGTGCGCCTGCAGGGGCGGGGTGAACAGATATATGGGGATGACGGCGGGGTGCGCCTGCGGCAGGGCGAACGGATGGGGATGGGGTAGGTTCGCCGATGGGGGCGGGTCAGGCGTCAGACCAGGCTTGTTAGGTGTGGGGGCGGGCATCCAATAGAATTCATCCCTACATTGGACACCAGTGCGCTAGCATTTCTCCCCAGTAAGCACACGGGCCACGCAAACAATCTCTAGTTCTCCACCAACTCCTAATTATCCTGCTGTATGCCTTGTGGGCCCGGTCAGTTCCTTAGGGTCCAAGGCACCTGAACTTATATTCTCAGTCAGTCAAGTCAATATCACAACGGAATAGTCAATAGTACCAGCAACACTAAATCCGGAAGCATTCTAGCTCAACGCTACAAGCAAGCAAGCTCATCGTCTCGAGATCACCAGTCACCGGATGGACCAGAGACGCGCCGGTGCCGGGCGCGCGTACGGCGGGATCGCCGTCCTCCTGACCGCGACCTGCGGCGCGGCCATCCACAGGGCGGCAGCCGCCGGCGACGTCGCCTCCGTGGCTTTCGTTGCCATCAGCTACGCTGCTCTGCTGCTGCTGCACCGCACTCTTGGCGCCTTCTAGACCGCGATCGAGGCGCCGGAAGATGCCGCCGCTGCCGAGTCTGAGAGAGTGCGGTTGAGGCGCAGGGTCTGGGCGCTGAGCGCGCTGCTCACCGCGCTGTTCGCGTGGAAGGTCGCCGGGGTGGTGCCGTGGCCCGCTGGCGTCCTCGTCTGGACCGCGGCGGCCACGACCTCCGCCGGCGGCTCCTTCGCCCTGGTTCCGCGTCGCCGTCCGTGAATGAATAATCAACGCTACATGCCCATGCATGTAAGGCTTCACTCCAGCGACGACGACGACTCTTTGTTGCATTGCATTGCATCTGGTGCACGCATGATTATAGTACGTTCGTTTTTTTGTGTCGGGTAAATTAAGATCAAGCAGCAGGTATGTACGTACGTAGTGCCTGATTAAGCACAAACATATATAGTATGACTAATCGTCCTTACGTTTATGTGAAATACTCATGTGACATCTTTAGTTAATTAGTTTTTTTTCCGTTGTATTAAGATAGAGAGAAAGTTCGATACAACACGCCTTAGTGGCGTCCTAAGGGTCAGTAAAATTGTACATGACACTTGAACTCAAATTAATTAGTTTGAGAGAGGAGGAACTGATGCTGGCCAGGACTCCACGGTGTTTCTATGTTGCAGCGTATTTGGCATGGCGATTGATGAATCAGTTTTAAGGCTCGCATATGTTTACATGAACTGCTAGCTGTGTGTTCTGTTCCGTATCATTTCCCGTGTCCCAGCAGCTGTGGTATTTTCGAAAATTCAAGCGCTTGACGAGTTACGTTTACCTTTGGTAGGTTATTGCGATCATGTATTCATGTATGTATATGTATGCTTCTCTAGAGTAAACCCTATTTGGGTACAAAGCTTTTGTTTAGGGTTTTAGGGATCGGAAGTACTCTAGAATCTAGATACATTTTTTAGCGCAACAACAGAGGGGTGCAGCTAGCAGAACAAAGAAGTTGTTGGAGTTGTTCCAAATTCACTCCAGGATATAGACCAGGCTTCTGACGGAGCGAAGCGGAGGCCCGTCGCCGGAGGCTTGGGCCGGAGCGTAGCGGAGTCTGAAGCCGGCCCATCGGGTCTCGCCCCTGTGTTCGGGGGGTGCGGGGGGCTCCGCCCCCCGCGGTACGGTACGGTATATATACCCTTGCTAGGGTTTCGTGGAGACTTGATTCTCTTGTAAGCCGCCATAGGCGTGTAACCCAAAACTCTTGAGATAGTGAGATTGTTGCTGGCTGGTGCCCGTGGTTTTTCCCCTTCACATCGGAGGGGTTTTCCACGTTAAATCGTGTGTCTCCTCTGTGGTTTGATTCTTTACTTCATATTCCTATACGTCGTTCATAACAGAAGTAAAAGTTAATTAACACTCAAAAGGAAATGGCTTAGCAAAGTGCAGAAGTTCTACAGAATATAATTCTTCGGAGGTTCTGCACAATTATTGGAATTTGATTCTAGAAGTTCAGCAAAAGTGTGCCAGTGAAACCAGCACAGAAATTCGTAGATCTAGAACCAATTCATGACAGTAGGGGCTACAAATATGCCCGCAACCACTACACAAGTTATTTCCTATAACTATGCACGCCGATATAGCAATCCATCATCAACATATTAAAGAAACACATACGCCTCTTATTTGCCAACTCAAACCTATGCCATCCAACTCCATGAACCTGAACAAATGGCACCGATAGCAAGTAATATGATGAGCAACCACCACAACTAATAGCCCGTGATATTAGGATAAACATAGAGATCGAATTAACAAGATAGGACACGTTCACTTACACGATAATCACGACTCCTGTTCGGAAATAAAAAATTTGGGGGTGTGACAGCCGACCAAGATAGGACTCCTGTTCGGCTCAGATTTCTACGCCGATAAACCGGGCACCCACTTATTCCCTCCCTCTCACTTACACGCGGGCCTGGACGTACCGCGAGATCCCGGATGTCCCGTCACGTCTGGCCACCCCCCTGCCAACGCCGAAAGCTGCGGCATGGAGAAAGCTTTTCTGGACCGTCGGATGCCGCGTGGCGCGCTGGAGGTGGCTGCTGAAGTTGACCTTGACGTCCCTCTGCCTGCGGACGTAGTGGGGCCCCACCCACCCCGTGTGGACCCGATGGAGCTGGAGCCGGCGGGACGTCCCTCTGCCTGCTTCGAGAATTACTTGGCGACCTTTGCGGACCCGCTGACACCATCCAAGCAGGAGGCGCTCCAGATGCTATCCTCGCCCGACTTCGACCCTGTGGCCATGAACTTGAACTTGGCCGAGCTGGAAGGGGAGGTGATGTAGTCGGGATCAGGGGCCTGATCAGTCGCTTAATTTGTTGTCAATGTCATCGGACAACGGTCTGAACGGTCGCGACCGTCGCAATGTCGTTAGGGACTTGGTTTCCCAGGAACTTTCCACGCTTGTCTGTCTGCAGGAGACTAAACTCTCCACCATTTGTAATCCTATGGCTAATGAAATCCTAGGAAGTATGTTCGACTATGATTATCTCCCTTTGCTGAATGTTGCGGGGGGTATTTTGTTGGGGTGGCATCAGGATCATTGGGTTGTGTCCGATGTGGACAAACGTCGTTTCTCCCTCTCAGCCAAGGTGGCAAGGGCGGCTGTGCCACAAGAGTGCTAGTGGATCACGGTGGTCTACGGGGCCGCAGGCTGACCAAGACAAGGTTGAGTTCCTTGAGGAATTGCTGCATTTCAGGAACTCGGCCGCAGGACCATGGATGCTCTGTGGTGACTTTAACATGATCTATAGGGCGGAGGACAAGAGCAATGATCGTCTGGACCGTCGCTGCATGCGTCGCTTCCGGGCGTTCCTTGATGCTGCTGAGCTCGAGGAGCTCCATCTAATTGGCAGGCGCTTCACCTGGTCCGCCACTTTGGAACGGCTGGACCGCCTGTTCGCCTCTGCGGGCTGGTTGGAGGCGCATCCAAATCATGTGCTCAGGGCACTTTCCACGGACTGCTCCGATCACTGTCCCCTTCTGTTGTCGATGAATGTGCTGCCCTGGGCAAAAAAGAGGTTCCGGTTTGAGCCGTACTGGCTGAAACTTCCTGGTTTCTTGGAGGTCGTCGCCACGACTTGGTCGGCTGTCACACCCCAAAATTTTTTATTTTAGATTGTGCATAGAAAACACTAATTAAAATAAATGTTTTAATATTTGGATAAAATTTCTTAAGTTTAGTTTAAGTTAGCGTCAAGTAGTTATAGGAGGAATGTGAATCTTCAGACTTTTCTGAACTAATTTGACGGGCTATTGCTTGATGTGATATTTGCTTGTTGCTTTTTTTGTGTGCTGTGAGTGAGCAAAGTCTTTAAAATACGTTTAGTAGCTCGATTTTCCTTCTCAGGCACATCTTTATCTTTTTCTACAATCAAATTCTTTGTTTCTCAGCTCATGTTTTCGTTGGGAACTTCCTAAAATCTTTTCTTTGTAACCCAAATCACTCCTTTCAATTCCTCGTCCGTCAATCAATCTCTACAAACTTCTTAGGAATTTTTTCAGTTTTTTCTGGAACTTGTTCCTACTTGTCTGTGAGCATAATTTAATTTTTAGATGCTCCAAATTATCTTATCATGAGCTCCAAATACTTTATTTGGGTTTCTCATGTTCCATAATGTCTCTGGAAAATTTTCCCGAATTTTCAGAACTTTCGGAGTATTTTTCGCGGCTTAAATAATAATTCTAGACTTTTCTGGAATTATTTTATCCACAAAATTAATTAATTCCGAAAATAATAAATCTCTTATTTTTTCCAATGCTCAAAGCCCATGTTCAATAATCCTAATAAATCCTAAAGGCACATGTCTTTACTAATGGACTTTAATAATTAATTAGCCCTATTAGTAAAGATGGATGATACAACATCAATTAGTACCATATTGATAATTAATGTAGATGTGGGGAGTTCTCCTCCCTATGTATATGTACCAATCTCTTGGGCAAAACACACCAAAACTACCGTAAAAGGAGCCTCTAGTTTAGAAAATCCCTCATGTTCTAAATTAGAATTTTCTCTCCACCTATCATGTCACTGTCGGCCAACTCCGACGACTCCCGCGGCGGCTGTCCCGGCCATCTCGTCTGTCTCCGGCAAAAACCACCGCCTGGCAGTCGGTCGGCTACAGGCTGATGTCAACCGAGCGGGCTTGCCGGCGCCCCTAGAGGATTCAACCTGGACCATGACCTTCGCGATGACTTTGTGTCCACGGTCCTGAGGATCCCTTGCCGAACTCCTCGTCCGAACGTTCGCTGGCTTTGTCTTCAATTCCTCCTCAACTTCGCCAAGGCTTAACGCTACCTTGTTGATGCCTGCGCCCATGAGGACGAACCCATCACCACCATAGTCAGGCAATGTTGTCGTTTGCCTCGCTGTCGTTCATCATTGGCTGAAGGTAAAGAAATCATCTGTGTGCCTCACGTCCATGTACATTACAAGTTGGCCTTTCCTTTTCTTTCACCCGTGCCACACATCTCTCTGCTTGAAGAAGTCCGGGATTGCTGCTACACCGAACCGTGCGGTCTGCTGCTTGCTCTGCGTGCTGCCCTGATTGTCACCAGTAACCAAGGCCAAAGTGGTTGTCAGCTAGCTCCATCACTATTTTCATCAAAGAAATAGTACTTTGCATCCCTATCAGTACGTGACTGGACAATCACAGTACGTATCTACTTCTCTTAGTTTTTTTTTATCCTCTGGTGTTTTGTTTCGTTTGAATTCCGTTTTGCTCCATTCAAGTTGCGTTAGATTCGTATCGGCACGCTCTACGCAGTAGTGTTAATGTTTTGTATGTCACATTTTTTTTCTATATGTAGTTAAATATTAATTAATATACGTACAACTAGTTTTATAATTAAAATCAATATAGGTTTTATACTCCGATATTTTATACATAAACATTAATATGATTAATTGCTAGTATAAACATGTTCCTAAATTATAATTTGCTTAGTTCAAACCCGTTGCATAGGATAAACTTGTTTAGGTGCTCTCACATGTCTTTTTATGCAAGGTTAAAGTTTAACTTGATTAAATAATATGAGACATGTTCATAAATAAAATATGACTAGTTCTTACTTGTTTTTAAAATTAAAATATAATTTGATTAATCTAAATTAATATTCACATTGTTTTTCTTAATTAAAATAAATCAAGCTCGTAGTTGTTTCTTTTATAATATAAAACTCTCGATAGTCGTTTCTTTTTAACGATAGTTCCGCTATTGGCGTTTCTTGCGATTCCATGACCGTAGAACTAGCTCTCTTTGAGTACGTTGTTTTATCTTGTGTGGTGTACTGTTCTTAGTTGCTTTTATTTGTTGCTTGTATGTTTGCCTATGTGTGGTGCTTGCTACGAGTAGAACAAGATCCGTTTATGGGCGCTGAAGATCAGAAGGTGATGACCAGAAGCAAAGTATGAGAAAAATGTGAGCAAGTGTGAAAGGCAAGTATAGCATGGGATCATCCTTGTTACCTATTCAACATTAATTTCACTTAATTCATATCGCATGGGTTTATCACTAAGGATATCCTAGCTTTGTACTTGTACCTTGTCACCTATGGGTTTATGCATTGGGTAGTATGATGCTAGCGCTCAATTAAAGACCATGATCTTGTAACTTGACTAATCGAATATGCAATAAACAGTAAAAGATGATTTTTAGCAACAAGGAACAAGGGGGCTAGAGCATAGTTTTTGTGATGCTCTAAATTCCTCTCCCTAAGGACTTATCTGTAAGTGGTCACCGGGACTTACAGTACAACCATGAGTGCTTCATGGCTCTGGCTTTAGTCAAGTATGAGGACCTTTTCTAGCTTGTTAGTGGTTACTTTTATGACGCAAGAGGGGCTTGCCGAGTCGGGTATAGTGCGGCCTCTGTTCCTAAGAGTACTTCTGCGTAAGTGTGTCTTTCGAAAGGGGAGCTCTACATCTGCTTGCCAATTGGAATCCTAGCGGCCCTAACTTGTTAAACGAACCTTTGAAAGGCTTCATAGTGATCCCTGTCTGCTCACCTTGGAAGTGTTTTGAGAGTAATTAACCCGGGCATATGGGTATCACGGCTCATGGTGAAAGTGTACAACCTCTGCAGAGTGTAAAACTGGTATATCAGCCATGCTCACGGTCACGAGCGGCCTTGGAACTCTTACGGAATAGATGATCATTAATGATTAATTATTTATGCTATTCATTACTCATGTTTACCTGATCATGTGTTTATATGGGCTTATGATAAATTTGATGCTACTCAATTGCTTAAAATTGTGACTTACTAAAAGCTAATCGCAGTAAACCAGTGTCAACCTTTTGAGCCTCATGAACCCCATGTTATATTTGTTGAGTACGAAATGTGCTCACCCTTGCTATTTCCCCCACACCTCAGTCGGTAGTAAAGTTGCTCAGAAGATTGATAAAGACAGAAAGTAGTTCCCAGAAGATTCATAGGAGTGCTAGGCGTATGTTACCCCCAGTCAGCCATCCATGTGAAGAATAGAGTCTGAAGATTAGTTACCGTTCCGCGATACTCTGATGTAAGTGTTAATATAGCTATGTATATGTTATTTAATAACATTGTTTCTGATACTATTCATTCTGTTGTTGTATGTGTGGACTTCCTGGGCACACATATGGCGAACCTGGTTTTGTCTTTAAAACTGGGTGTGATATCGGCAATGCTCCTACATGCTGACCCTTTCCGTGTCCTTGATTATAAGCTCAGAAATGTTGCAAGGGCGTTGCGGAGTTGGAGTGATAAGAAGATTGGAAGTGTTCGGTTGCAGTTAGCTTTGGCAAGGGAGGTAACCCTACGTCTGGAAGTGGCGTAGGACTCCAGGACACTCACGGCGCAAGAGTCGCTGCTGCGCAAGTCATTGAAAGTCCGTGTGCTTGGTTTGGCATCCTTGCACGATGGCCAGACAGCGCTCTAGAATGCTGATCCTCGCTGAGGGCGATGCCAATACCAAGTTCTTCCACCTTATGGCTTGCCACAGAAAACGCAGGAACTATATCCGGTCTCTTCAGGTGCGCGGCAATGAGGTGGTCTGAGAAGAGGCAATGGCGGAGGAGTTATTTCAGTACTATGACCTCAGTCTCATTGGGCTGCCCTCGGTGGACCTATCGAGCCTAGAGGTGTACTTTACTGAGGCCAAAATCTGGTCAGTGATATCTGAAATGCCGAACGACAAGGCATCGGGCCCGGATGGATTCACAAGCGTCTTCTACAAGAAGGCTTGGCCCATATTAAGCAGGACACCTTGAATGCTTTCAACACGTTCTGGGCTCGCGACACTAGAAGCCTTTACTTGCTTAACGACGCATACATGACCCTGCTGAGAAAGATGGAGCAGTCAGAGGAGACCAGAGACTATCGCCCTATTAGTCTCATCCATAGCTTTGGGAAGCTGATCACTAAATGCCTAGCAAAAAGGCTGGCAGGGGTGCTGGACAGCATGGTTTGGCCGAACCAAATAGCTTTCATTAGAGGTCATTGCATTCACGACAACTTCCAGATGGTGCGCCTGTCTTGCAAGGCGATCCATGACAAGCGTGCTCCCTATGTACTGCTCAAGATCGATATTGCCAAGGCGTTTGACTCTGTTGCATGGAACTTCTTGCTTGAGGTATTGGCGCACCTAGGATTCGGCCGATGTTGGTGGGACTGGATTTCCAGCATCCTGTCCACAGCCAGCTCTAAGATTCTTCTCAATGGTCGACTAGGGAGAAGAATCTATCATACTCGGGGGCTACGCTAGGGGGATCTGCTTTCACCGATGCTTTTTGTGCTGGTCATGGAGGTGCTCAACCATCTCGTTTGTTGGCTGGATACTCAGGGCTTCCTAACGCCTTTGGGGATCACGGCATTGCCGTTCAGGGTCAGCCTCTACGCCGATGATGTCGTCTTGTTCGTCGCCCCTAGAATTGATGACCTTCTGGTCATAAAGGCGGCGGTGGATTTGTTCGGCTTGGCTTCTGGTCTATTATCCAACATGGATAAGAGTGTGGCTACACCAATTGGGTGCTCCAAGCAGGAGATGGACCTGGTGCGGGACGCTCTGTCGTGTAAGGTAGAGAATTTCGCATGTCGCTATCTGGGGATTCATCTCTCCATTTACAGAGTCAGAAGGGCGGATGAACAAAGGCTGGTGGACTTAGTTGCTTCCAGAATTCCACACTGGAAGAGAAAATTACTGAATGTGGCTGGGAGGACAGCCTTGGTCAAGGCTACGCTTTCGACGATTCTAGTCCACATGGCTATTGCGTTGTGTCTCTCGCCGTGGGCACCTGAGCAAATTGACAAGCGACGCCGCGCTTTCATTTGGTGTGGTGAGCAGACAATTAGTGCGGGGAAGTGTAAGGTGGCCTGGAAAACAGTGTGCAAACCACGCGACCTCTGAGGACTGGGCGTCGTTGATCTTCGGTGTGCGGGTGTCGCGCTGAGAGCTTGCTGGGAGTGGAAATGTCGGGTGGACCACAATATGTGTTGGAGCAGCCTGCACAAGAGCAAGGAGAAGATGGTGATTGCGGTTTTCACGGCGGCAACGGTGTCCGTCCTTGGCTCCGGAGAATCAACTTATTTCTGGACAAACAATTGGCTTGATGGCACAAGCATTCAGTCGTTGGCACCGGCGCTCTTTCGGGCCATGTTAGCTAGACGGTGGAGGGCGCTTGTCAGTGAGGCACTTCTGGGCAATGCATGGGTGCGCCATATCGCAGGAGCGCACACGATTCAGGTCATCAACGAGTTCATGCTAGTGTGGCAACGAGTTCAGCAGGTTTAGCTGGCGCCTAGTACTCCAGATGTTTTCTGGTGGAGGTTCACGGCCGATGGTGCCTACTCCTCGGCGTCGGCATATGGTGCTATGTTTATTGGTTCATCAAGGCCGCTTGGAGCTAGGGAGATTTGGAAAACCTCGGCACCACCAAGAGTTCGCCTCTTCTTTTGGTTGGTGATGCATGGGAGATGCTGGACTGCGAAACGGCGGTTCCGCCATGGCCTTTAGGATTCCAGTATTTGTGTTAATTGTGACCAGCTTCCGGAGACTATGGACCACATCATATTGGGCTATGTTTACAGCAGGGAGGTTTGGAGCATGCTGCTGACCAAGCTCCATCTTCAGGAGGTGGTGCTCGTGCATGAGGAGGATGTGATGGTCTGGTGGTTGTGTAACAGGAAGCTTGTTGCCAAGCAGGTGCGCAAAGGCTTGGACTCGCTCTTCTTCCTCGTCGGCTGGAGGCTATGGAAGGAGAGGAATGCGCGGACATTCAATGGAGTTTCAACAGACGCGGGGGGTCTGGCGTCTACGATTTTGGGCGAGGCAGAGGAATGGTGTTTAGCAGGGTTCAAGCACCTACCGTCTTTGCTTACCCTGCTGTAGTTCCGGTAGCCGTTCTGTCGTTTGTTGCTTAGAACGTAAATCACAATCGCTTGCTGCCCTTGGGCCGTCGTGCATTGGTAATCAGTGGATTACCATTGCCTTTGCTGTAATGTAATTTGCACTATCTACTCCTGCTTAATGAATCCCGTGCAAAGTGCACGATTCGAGAAAAAAAAATTTGTAAAGTTTAGTCAGGTTTATTAAAAAAATCAATATATGTAACACAAAAACAGGTACATCATGAAAATATATTGCAAATCTAATTACCCTTATTTGGTATGGTAATATTGAATACTTTGATAATTAAAAAAAATTTTTGGTCAGACCAAAATGATTTGATATTCTAAAATTGCATCCTTTTTGGACACAGAGAATTTACCACCACATTCCATAAAATTCAAAACAACTGTCCGGTGTTTCCTCTTCACTACATGGTCAGCTTTGTCAGTGGACGTCAATATAGAGACGCCGACCAGCGCTTTCACACCTACCTCCCAGACCTCAGAAACGTCTGCAAGACACTACCGCATAAACGATTTTTGAAGGAGGCCAAATAGAATTTTCAGAGGCGAATGTCACTGTAAGTGTTAACCAACAACAAAATGAAATCGGTAAAAGAAAAATAAAAGGCCGCGAACTCGACGCCGAGCCCGCTATGAAGGGAGCCTGCCGTTGAGCACGCTGTCCTCTTCCCGCCACATCCGGCTTTCCTCTAAATCTGCTAAGCCGGCTCCGCCGGGCACTGCCGTGCGCGCTATGGCACCTCGATCCGCTTTGGCCGTCGGCTTTGAGGGAGGGGTCAGGGGTATAAGGAAATATGTAGCAATGAGATACCCCTCAGGGCTCTCGGTGTTTCATTATATAGAGGTATTGTACAGGGATTACATAAAGCAGTTAGACTACAACAAACCCTAGCTACAATTGTGGGATAATATCACCACGTTTACAATCACCGGAGCATATCAACTCCTAACTGAATATCTCATCATTTAACATCCTCCCGCAATCTCAGCCACTTACAAGGTTGAGATTGAATCTAAATTCTCGTAACTTTGCTGCAGAAATAGGCTTTGTAAAACCATCAGCTACCTGATCACCGGTGTTAATAAATCTGATGTCCAACAGCTTTTGCGCCACCCGTTCACGCACAAAGTGAAAATCAATTTCTATGTGCTTCGTCCTGGCATGGAAAACTGGATTAGTAGACAAGTACTTATCACTAATGTTGTCACACCACAACCGAGCCATCGGGGAGTGTGATATACCAAGTTCTGTTAACAATCTTTGAATCCACATCATCTCCGCTGTCGCATTGGCTAAAGACTTGTACTCGGCTTCAGTACTAGAATGGGACACTATGGGTTGTTTGCGAGCGCTCCATGACACAAGATTTGGCCCAAAGAACACTGCAAATCCCCCCATTGATCTCCTGTCATCAACACATCCTGCCCAATCGTCATCAGAGAACGCACTTACAAGAGTGGAATTGGATTTCTGTAGTTTCAGACCCATTGTGAGAGTCCCTTTGACATAGCGTAGAATTCTTTTCACAACACTCCAATGCACTGTCGTTGGTGAATGAAGGAATTGGCAAACTTTGTTCACCGCGAAGGATAAGTCTGGTATGGTGAGCGTTAAGTACTGAAGAGCACCAACCACACTCCGGTACATGGTGGAGTCTACTTCCCCAAGACTGTCACCCTTAGTGAGATTGAGCTTCTTGGCTGTAGAGATAGGGGTGTCAACCGGCTTGCAATTCCACATGTTGGCGCGCTTCACAACATCAATGGCATACCGCTGTTGAGACATGACCAGGCCATCACTGCTTCTCTTCACCTCGATGCCAAGAAAGTAGTGGAGACCACCAAGATCCTTGAGTGCAAACTCGGCCTCAAGATCTGTGAGCAACGCCTTGGTTGCTGCCAAAGATGAACTCGCCACAATGATATCGTCAACGTACACCAGCACAAACATAGTAACTGTCCCTTTGTGATAAAAGAACAGAGATGTGTCCCCCTTGGACGGTGTGAACCCCAGCTGAACCAGCTTGCCGCAAAGTCGTGCATACCAAGCACGTGGAGCCTTAAAGGGTCGAGATGGCGACTAGAGGGGGGGGTGAATAGTTCTTTTTAAAACTTAATCACGTTGGTTAACCGAAACAAGTGCGGAATTAAAACTATCGGTCTAGCCAAGACTACACCCCTCTATCTATGTTCACTAGCACCTTGCAAAGATACTAATCAAGCAATAAAGGTGCCGGTCTAGCTAGAGCTCTCCTAACCAATTCTAGAAGCAAGGTCACAGAAACCTATGCCGCTAGTACTTTAAGCAACAAGGGAGCTCCTACACTTTCTAGTAAGCAAAAGCACAAAGCTAACTAAGCTCACTAGCAATGCTCAATAACAAAGCAACCAATGCCTAATTAGAGAGCGCAAATACTTAGCTACACAAACTAAGCAATATGACTAACAAGGTTACTAAAACCAAATTAGCCACGCAAGGGAGCTACTTCTATGCTACACAAGCAAGAAGGTAATTAGCAAGCTACACAAGCTATCTAATTACAAGAGCAACTACACAAGCTTAATATGTATAGAAGTAATTGCAAGCTTGTGTAATGGGGATGCAAACCAACGGGAAGAACAAGGTTGACACGATGATTTTTCTCCTGAGGTTCACGTGTTTGCCAACACGCTAGTCCCCGTTGTGTCGACCGCTCACTTGGTGGTTCGGCAGCTAATTAGCATCACCCGCTAAGCCCGCACGTCGGGCGCCACAAGAACCTACCCCTTGAGTGAGGGTAGCTCAATGACACGCTTTACTAGAGTTGCTCTTCGCGGCTCCCGCGGGGCAAGCACAATGCCCCTCACAAGCACTTCTCTAGAGCACCCACAAGCTTCTTTCGCGCTTCGACGGAGAGCACCACCAAGCCATCTAGGAGGTGGCAACCTCCAAGAGTAACAAGCACCACCGACTTGCAACTCGATCACCTAGTGCCACTCGATGCAACCTCACGATGCAATCGCACTAGAATCGCTCACTCACACAATCGAATGATCACTATCAAGTATGTGTGAGATGGAGGGCTCCCAAGCACTCTCAAGCATGGACACAAAGTCCCCTTAGGTGCTCCCACACCAGCCATGGCCGAAGGCCACTTCTATATATAGCCCCAAGGGCTAAACTAGCCGTTACCCCTTCACTGGGCAAAAATCGGGTCGACTGGATGCTCCGGTCGTGTTGACCGGACGCTGGACCTCAGCGTCCGGTCGCTCATAGACAACCACGTGTCCCGATTCCAATGGTCACTTGACCTGACTGGACGTAGCAGCTTCAACTGACCGGACGCTGAACCCCCAGCGTCCGGTCATTTCCAGTAAGGTACCGACCTCGACCGGACGCGTCCGGTCACACTTGATCGGACGCAGCCCAGTGTCCGGTCACACTCCAGCTTCTGCGTCACCATACGTCAGCCTGACCGGACGCACCCTGCCAGCGTTCGGTGCTTTTAGACCCAGCGTCCGGTCAGCTGACCGACACCAGCGTCTTCGCGATCAGCTCGTTTTCACTTCTAACTTCTTCACCCTTGCTCCAATGTGCCAATCATAAGAATTTGCATCCGGCGCAATAGAAAATAGGCATTCCATTTTCCCAAACCCATCTCACCCCTACAAACACCACCCCCTTTGTAAATGTGCCAACACCACCAAGTGTACACCACCATGTGTATGTGTGTTAGCATTTTCACAATCATTTCCCAAAGGATGTTAGCCACTCAACTTGTCACGCCACTCGATCCTAGCGACAATGCAAAGTTAGATCACTCAAGTGGCACTAGATGACCGATATGCAAACAAGTTTACCCCTCTTGATAGTACGGCCATCTATCCTAAACCCGGTCATAAACTTCTCTACATACCTATGACCGGTGAAATGAAATGCCCTAGGTTATACCTTTGCCTTGCGCATTCCATTCCATCTCCTTCAATGTCGATGTAACACATGCACCAACACGATCAACAATGATATGATCCACTTCATATCATCACATGATCATATTGGTTCATCGATCTTGACTTCACTTGCTCTTCACCATTGCTATCGTCCATCGGCGCCAAGTCTTGCTCAAGCTTCACCGCCACGCGGTCCATCACTCCAAAGCCTTCGACTTGCCCTTCACGCTTGCAACCGGTCCATCAAGCCAAGTCTTGTCTTGATCTTCTCCACCTTGATCACATGACTCAATGTCATGTCTCATGTGCATTTAAGCTCCTTCATCATCACATGTGTGAGCTTTGCAACATCTCCAAGCCATTTTCACCGCCATGGCATATGTTGCTCACACACATGTACCTGTGGACTAATCACCTATGTATCTCACATAAACATAATTAGTCCACCTAAGTTGTCACTCAATTACCAAAACCAAACAAGGACCTTTCAAGCCTGTTTGAGACCATAAAGAGCCTTATCCAGTTTGTAAACATAGGTTGGATGTTTCTCATCTTTGTATCCCGAAGCCTGACGCATATAGACCTCTTCCTCAAGAACACCATGAAGAAAGGCATTCTATACATCCAGCTGGCGCAAAGACCAACCCTTTGAGACTACCACTGACAAGACAAGGTGGATGGTTGCAGCCTTAACAACTGGACTAAAGGTATCCTCGTAATCAATCCCATAACGCTGCTTGTAACCCTTCACAACAAGACGTGCCTTGTACCGATCGATTGTGCCATTAGCTTTTCGTTTGACTTTGTATACCCACTTGCTCCCTATGATATTCTTGTCTCTCGGTGCAGGAACCAGATGCCAGGTTCGATTGTTCATCAAGGCAGTGTACTCCTTGTTCATGGCCGAAGCCCAGCGATCATCTTGCAAAGCGGCTTTAACACTGGCTGGTTCGGCTGCATCAACAGAGCTGTGAAGACCCCAGCACACTGTGCCATCAGTGTATTGCTTGGGCTTGGTGATGCCATGTTGTAACCATGTGCCATGACGATGTGGAGGCGGAGCAGCCATAGCTGGCACAGACAAGGCTGAAGGAGCAGTAGCCGTAGGGGATCTAGAAGAAAGATCTCCTAACATCGATGAAGACACGGGCGATGAGGTGGCACCGAGACCGGGATCAAGATCGGGACCCGGTGTGCCAGTAGACGGTCCGGGAGCCATGGGCGTAGTCGAGGCAGTAGGACCAGACCTGGACGCGATCGACCCGGACGCAACCGGGATTGTATCTGCCTCCGATCCCGCGTTAGTCCGAGGAGCAGGCGAATCCGCCCCGGAGGGCGTGCCGGCGTTGTCGCGACGCGCCGAATCCATGGAGCACATGAAATAGCGCTCAAATGCCCCTGTTTCTTCGCTGTTTTCCACCGGACTTGTTCCTGTTGCATCCAGAGAGGAAGAAGAACTTGACACAGCATTAGTGGGGTCAGAATTAACCAAGCATTGATCATGTACATGAGCATTCCCAAATTCGGGTGATGGGTTCTTAAGTGCATCGGGTAGGAGTTCAAGGTTGGTGCGGAGACAGGCCCCGGCGTTAGGATGGAGCTGAGAGAAAGGATATATCTATTCATCAAAGACCACATCACGTGAGACATACACACGACCTGTAGAGGGATCGAGGCACTTGAAACCCTTGTGTAAGTTGCTATACCCAAGGAAAACACAACGTATAGAACGAAATTGGAGTTTCTTAGCATTGTAAGGCCTCAAGTTCGGCCATACCGCACTCCAAAGGTTCTAAAGAAGGAGTAGTCCGGAGGAGTGCCAAGGAGACGATCGTGTGGTGTATCATTAGTGATGACTTTAGACGGTAGGCGGTTAATGATGAAAACAGCTGTTAGGAAGGCTTCATCCCAATATTTTAGTGGCATGGATGCGTGTGCAAGAAGGGAGAGACCGACTTCGACTATATGGTGGTGTTTGCGTTCAGCGGATCCATTTTGTTGTTGTGCATGTGGGCAAGAAACATGGTGAGCAATGCCTAGGCGCTTAAAGAAGGAATTGAGGGACTGGTATTCTCCTCCCCAGTCTGACTGCACTGCAAGAATTTTATGATCAAACTGGCGCTCAACCATGTGTTGAAAATCATGGAAGCATTGGAAAAATTCAGACTTATAACGCAACAAATAGATCCAGGTGAATTTGCTAAAATCATCAATAAAACTGACATAATAAGAATGCCGACCCACCGAGATTGGTGCCGGTCCCCATACATCAGTGAACACAAGCTCAAAAGGTTTGGATGACACACTGTTTGACTTAGGATAGGGTAACTGATGGCTTTTCCCCATCTGACACGCATTACAAATCACACTTTTATTTGAATCACTAGAAAAAGAAAGCTTATGACGACTAAGAATCCTCTGAACGACGGGTGATGAAGCATGACCTAGGCGACTATGCCACAAGGAGGTGGAAGGCTTGAAGGCGCCAAGAACTTGTTTATTCGGTGGAGAATGATTTTGTGTACATGGCTTCAATGGATAAAGACCTCCCTCACATCGCCCTTCTAGGAGTGTCTTCCTCGTCACCTGGTCCTTAAGAGAAAAATGGCATGGGTGAAGTTCAAGAAAGGCATTGTTGTCTTTAACAAGACGATGAGCAGAGACAAGATTTTTACTTGCACTCGGAACATGAAGAACATTGTTTAAATGGATATCACGAACTGGGAAATGCAAAGTACTATGACCAATGTGATTAATTGTCATACCTGCCCCATTGGCCGTAAGCACTTGTTCTCCGCCACGGTACTTGTCGCGGAAGGAAAGCTTCTCCAATTCACCGGTTATGTGATCCATTGCGCGGGAATCAACATACCAGTTGGTGTCCGTCCCATAGGGTGCCGTGCTTGCGGACGAAGCGCTCTTTTGCGGTGGCCCCGTGAAGTTGGCGTCAAATCGCTTGAAGCAGCGCACCACCGTGTGGCCTTCCTTCCCACACAGCTGGCAGAAGACACCTTAAAGGAAGTTGCGGCCACCGCCGCCGCCACCACCGTTGCTACGGCCACCATTGCCACGGCCACCGCCACTGCGACGAAAACCTCCACGGCCACCATCATTGCAGCCGCGAGACTGGTTGGAGTTGGAGTTGGGGGAGGTCCCCCCCCCCTCCCCCGCGACCACCCTTGGCGGCCATATTAGCGGAAGATTGCGACCCGCCGCTGTTAATCTCCTTGCGCTGCTCAAAGGCGATGAGCTGGGCATACAGCTTGTTGACGGAGATCGGTTCCACGCGAGAGGCCATGGCGGTCACGATGGACTCGAAGTCCTCGCCAAGGCCGGTGAGGATGAAGGAGACAAGTTCCTCGTCCTCCAGCTTGAGGCCCGCCGAAGCCATGTTGTCGGCGAGGCCTTTCATCTTCACAAAGAACTCGGCCACGGACGACGTTCCCTTGGACGCCGTGGTCAGGGCCATGCGCGTGGACATGACGCGCGCCCTCGACTGCGAAGCATGAAGATCTTGAATCGCGGCCCAAATTTCCGCCGCTGTGGTCGCCGTCGCGACCTGGCCGAAAACCTCCCTGGAGAGGGAGTTGAACAGGTAGCTAAGGATGATCTGGTCCTCAGCCACCCACTTTTCATACGCCGGATTGGGCTGAGGGTCCACCGTCTTGCCATCCACAGGAGATGCAAATGCATCGGTGAGGAACGGAGATGGGGGCGCAGCCATGCTCTGGATGTAACCAGCGAGGCGAGCACCCTTGAGCGCAGACGACACGGTGGCGTGCCACATGTTGTAGTTCCCGCGGGTGAGCTTCTCCGAGACGACGGGGAGAAGGCCAAAAGCAAGCGGCGTAATGGAGGAGGAGGCCGCCATTGGAAGGAGGCGATGCATATCGGATCGATGTCCGTTAGGAACAGAAGGCGTCTGATACCATATAAGGAAATATGCAGCAATGAGATACCCCTCAGGGCTCTCGGTGTTTCATTATATAGAGGTATTGTACAGGGATTACATGAAGCAGTTAGACTACAACAAACCCTAGCTACAATTGTGGGATAATATCACCACGTTTACAATCACCGGAGCATATCAACTCCTAACTGAATTTCTCATCATTTAACAAGGGGAGGGGCGGTGAGGGAGAGGGAGGCTGAAGAAGGGGCGGGTTCGAGCGCCATTGCCGGAGGGACTGAGGGAGGCTGGCCACAAGCACTCGCTCCTCGCAGTCGTAGCCATGGTATCGTGGAGGGCCCCGGCGGTTCTGCAGCCGTGGCCCGTGGCGGCCGCCGGGGTCGGGGGTCCTCGGGCCGGGGCTTCTTCGACCCGTGCCAGGAACCGAGGAGGGAGCTGGGATGCGTCACGCCTGCGTGTACATGATTTCAGGGATCTCAAGTTCTCTACCCCGTACCGAAGGAGCAATGGTCGCTCCGTCAAATCGTCAATGGTGACTGACTATGCATAACTTGTGTTCTCAGTGCGCAGTCGTGAATTGCGGTTGTGTGGAAAGATGGCAAGACGCGAGCGTGTGATGTTCAGCAGAGAAAGCAAAGCAGATGCAGAGCACATGCTGACATGACAAAGGAAAGGATCCATTCACAATTTCTTCTCGGAAAGATGAATAATCAGTTCAGAGCTCACAATTTGGGACCGAATCAGAATCACAGGCGCAGCAGATCGAGCAGGGCAAGTGTTGTTGTCTCCGTGCTGGCCGGATGCTGCTTCGTTCCTTCTCCCCGACGCACGTCAGAAGCTCGGATGGCTGTCATCCTACGGCAGTGCACCCCCACCGCAGGGCACGGCACGTCATTCTGAGTCAGATGCCCGATGGCAAGGCTCCGTGCGATGCGATCGCAAAATGGCGACACAACACAATTCACAGCGCGTGCGGTGCGAGCCAGCCCAGCATGACTGCATGAACTGAGAGACGGGGAGGAGTTGAACAAAACTTGGGCTCGTACGCGCCGCCGCGTCTTCAGTCGTCTGTCCAAACGATGACCCGGCCACTGGCACAAAAGGAAGAAGCCTTCGCCTTTCACCAGCAGCCATATATCAACTCTTGTGCTCGCTTTGTCCCCCTCTCCACGCGCGGAAGGTCGTTCGAATTCACTTGGCCGACCGACGATATTCCACGCTGACAAAGCTGGGCTTGGGCGCCCTGACCTTCAACTCGGCGCTCGCCGTCTACAACTCCTAGGGCGACGCCAGCTCCGTGGGATTATTCATGCTGCTCGCGGACACCGAGCTCGGGCTCCTCTTCCTCTGCCTCCGTGACTTCGAGAAGACCGGCAGAGGCAGGGACACCAAGACCAAGGCCACGGTGTGACTTCGACCATCCACGCCACCATCTAGCTATTCCCGTTGCCGCCCTGTCCAACTTGGCCATCTCATCCCGCCGCCTCCCTTGCTCACGTCCAGATATCCCTGCTACCATCAGCACCACCCCTCAGCCCTCAGCCATCCCCGTAGCTTTTGAAAAAGCAAGTTTAGGTCCACCCGTTTGGTTGGCTTTCTTATTTTTTGGCAGCAGAAACACACTTTTTAAAAGCTAGCTGAACCAAAAATAGACAATGTCCCTTAGAGGTGCTCATAGGGGTAGGTACTTGTGGTGACTTTGTCAATCTCTAAATTTACTATTCTAGCTTTGGAGGTGCTTAAAGGGATAGGATATGATATTTACCGGTCCAACATAGTCTCTAGGAGATTCTCATAAGGTTAGGTACATGTATGTGCTTGCGTTTGTAGGGAACGAGTATGCATGCGTGTTTGTAGCGTCTGTACTAAGTTTCGAAAAAAGAGTCCTATGGAGTTGGGCACTTTCACCATGTTGGCCGATCACATTTTCCTCGAATTTGGATTCTATCGTTGCTGTATATATGTTGACATGGAGTTTGGATTCTTGTAGATGATGAACGGTAACGAAGTGAAATGAAATATTGGTGGTGTCTAAAGCCTTAATAGTTTTCAGGTTGGTTCATGCTTGCTTCACTACGTAGAAAACGATTTTTAGCAACGGTTTGATTTTTTTTTGTAGGGGCGGCTGGTGATGGAGCCGCCCCTACAGTAACGTGCTCGGGTGCCCAGACACCAGCCGCCCCTACAAATGGAACAGCAGGGGCGGCTGGTGTTACGAGCCGCCCCTACAAATGGGGTCTGATTTGTAGGGGCGGCTCAATCACCAGCCGCCCCTGGAAATGCTATTTGTAGGGGCGGCTGGTGATTGAGCCGCCCCTAAAAATGGCCTCGTATTTATAGCTTCGATTTGTAGGGGCGGCTCAATCACCAGCCGCCCCTACAAATGGCCCCCATATAAAATAGAAGCAGCACCTTCTTCCTCCTCGGGCCACTCACTCCAACCCGTGAAAGAAAGGTGGGGAGACCTTGGGCACCTCCCAAAAATTGCTCTACTAAGGGGGGAAGGTTTTGGTCTCAAATCCTTTGGTGGAGAGGTTGTAGAAGGTAAGAAAATACTATTTCACACTTTTTTTGAAGTTTTAATGGTTGGTTAGTGAGTAATTAGAGTTTTGTTTTTCTCTCTCTTCTATAGTGCTTGAGCTATTTATGAGCAAATTAGACCCAACTTTTAAATGTACTAGGGTAAATTAGGGAGGGGAACAAGATCATACCCTTATTTGGTCCATGTTTCTTGATTTTAGTGAACCATTAGTTAGTTTTATGGATGTTTCATGTGCATGTGATCTAGATCTAGGGTTTGGTTTTTTTATTAATTTCGTTTTTGTAAATTTATGTTTGATAAAATTGGACTAGGGTTTGTATGAAAGATATTGGGTAAAGTATAATTATTGCTAATTGTTGTCTTTGAAATTGTTTGTTGTAATCAATAAATATGTATTTTAATTATTTATGGATAAATGGGTCATTAATTAATTTTCCACTACCATGGCGTGTTTGTATGCTTCATGTAATTATATTAGATTTATATTCATATATATCTGAGGTATATACAATTATTCTCAAATAATTATTACTTTGATTCATTTTTATATATATCTGAATAAGTAGTCCTTTAATGTTTGTTTTGTTGTTGTTGTAAAAGATGGAGTACAGGAACTCTTGGATGTATGGTTCGTTAAGGTTCAAGGTAGGTTTCCGTGAAGAGGTGGATAAATTTATTGAAGCCGCAACGAAGCATGCAACGACATTGAAAGAGAATAAGGATACAATTATTTGCCCCTGTAAAGATTGCAAGAACCGTATGGCATGGACAGATGTGACTATCATCAGATCACATTTGATTATGCGAGGATTTGTTGAGGACTACACAGTGTGGATTCATCATGGTGAAACGGTTATTGTTAACGACGAGGATGAGGAGGAATACGACGACGAAACCATAGAATCCCTATCCCAATATTCAGTAGAGCTTGATGCACGAATGGATTTCGAGTTTGGCAATGAACAAGGTGGTGATGCTGGTGGTTGGGATGGTAACGACGAAGGTGGTGCCAATAATGATGGTGGAGCACGTGTCGGAGTTGAAGATGATTTAGATGACATGATTCGAACCCTTGGACCAGAGATTTTACTAAATAGCCCGAAAGGTCTAGAAAATTTGGAAAGTGACAAAAGCATCGAAGGAGACTGTGTATGGTGTTGAAAAGGATTGTCCGACACATTGGACATTGCTACGTTTCATGCTTGAGCTGCTCATCCTGAAGGCTAAGTACGGCTGGTCAAACTGTAGTTTCAATGATCTATTGCATCTCCTGTCATGGGTGCTGCCACAACCAAACTTAGTTTCCGCCAACACATACCAAGCGAAGAAGGTCATAAGTCCATTGACAATGGGGGTTGAAAAAATACATGCATGCCCCAACCACTGTATACTTTTTCGTAGCGAAACGTTCAAGTCACTGGATAAATGTCCCCGGTGTGGGGCCATCCGGTACAAGAACAACGACCTTTACGGTGGGGATGAACCATCCACGGGGAAAAAGAGGAATAAGAAGGGTACAAAAAAGGTGGTACAAGAATCTCAGCCCCCAGAGGACACTCCATTAGGCAACGATGCAAAGCAGAGAAGAATTACTGCCCTGGTAATGTGGTACCTGCCAGTGACCGACCGCTTGAGACGTATGTTCCTAAACCCTAAAGAAGCCGCACTCATGACATGGTGGGATGATGAGCGCAAGGTGGATGATGATAAGATTACACACCCAGCTGATTGTAGTCAGTGGCAAAGGTTTGATGAGAAGCACAAAGAATTCAGCGATGACCCAAGGAATGTACGGTTTGGCCTGAGCACCGATGGAATGAATCCCTTCTATGAGAGGATGAGCAACCACAGCACATGGCCAGTGATCTTGACCATGTACAACATCCCAACATGGTTGTGTCAGAAGAGAAAGTACCTTCTCCTCACTATTCTTATTTCTACCCCTAAACAATCAGGCATTGATATAGACGTGTTCCTCGAGCCCTTGATGCAAGAAATGGAGAGGCTATTGAGGCATGGGGAGCAGATGTATGATGTGTTCCGAAAGGAGGACTTCATATGTAGAGCAATAATATTTGTTACTACCAATTATTACCCCGCGTTGTTTGCTTTGTCTAGACAGATAAAAGGAAAGACATGATGCTTGGTTTGCTTGGATGGTACTACATGGGTGTACCTAGATGCATCCAAGAAGATAGTTTACCTAAGGAACCGACGCTTCTTAAAGACAAATCATAAGTACCGCAGCAAACTGTTCTTTAGATTTTATGATAACGCCCTAGAGATTGAACCCCCTCCGGAGAGATGTCATAACAGAGAACATGTGTACAGAATGGTGAAAAACATACGCGTCGTCTATGGAAAGAAGAATCCGGATGGGACAAACAGAGATAGAAGCACACCTCCTGTCGAAGGCATACCTTTCAAGAAACAATCGATCTTCTTTCAGTATCTGCCTTATTGGCCAGACTTGGAGGTCCCCCATGCCATTGATGCTATGCACGTGCAGAAGAATATCTTTGAGAGTCTCATTGCTACCTTGATGGACACAGGTAAGTCAAAGGATGGTCTGAAAGCATGGAAAGACATGGTGCAGCTAAACGTGATGCCACAGCTTCACTCGGTACCTGAGGCTAATGGAAAATACACTCTGCCCGCGGCGTGCTTCAACCTAACACTAGACGAGAAGAGAGCTATATGCACTTTCCTGAGGGGGATGAAAGTCCCGACTGGGTTTTCAGCAAATGTGAAGAAGCTAGTGTCGATGAAGGACTTGTCAATAACACACTGCAAGGCTCACGATTGCCATGTGATGCTGACAGTGTTTCTACCTATTGCAATTAGGGCTATAAAGCCAGAGTTCTTGAAAATGGCCATCACCCGCATGTGCTACTTCTTTTCGAAGATCTCACAGAAGACGATTGGCAAGGAAGAGCCGAGTGACCTACATGAATTTGTGGTGGAGACACAAAACCAACTGGAGATGTGTTTACCTCCTACTTTTTTTGATATAATGCCACATCTCATGATTCACATGGTTCATCAGATACAGGCGCTTGGCCCTTGCTACTTGCATGAAATGTGGTCCTATGAGCGGTTCATGTCGGTTTTAAGTTGATACGTGCATAATCAAGCATACCTAGAGGGCTCCATGATAGAGGGTTACAGTACTGAAAAAATCATCGAGTGCTGTCAAGAGTACCTAAAAGTACAGAAAGGGATTGGTAAACTCAATTCTTGTCACAAGGGTAGGCTGGCTGGGAAGGGCACCAGTGGTAGAAAAGTGTTCATCGACCATGATTACAAAGAGGTGAGTCGGGTGCATTATAGTGTCTTGCAGAGTACACAACTGATGCAACCGTATATTGATGAACACTTGGCTATCATTATGACGGAGAGAAATAGCCGTTCGGATGATTGGGTCATGAAACAGCACAAGCAACGACTAACTACATGATTGAAGGACCAAAACATACCGCCTGGAGAAACCATAGACTCTATTACCATCAGTAGGTTGGCGGAGGGGCCATCGAGATAAGTGACATCTTGGAATGCTTATGACATCAATGGGTGCACGTACTATACCCATGCAAAGGATAGTAAATATGTGAACCAAAACAGCGGCGTTCGAATAGAGGCTCTCGATGGATTTGGGCGAAAGATCCAATACTTTGGCATCATTGAAGAGATATGGGAACTTGACTATGGAAGGGATATAACGGTGACCCTGTTTCGATGCCGCTGGATCAAACAACACCAACTGAATGAGATCGGATTGAGAGTCCTGGACCTCGAGAATCTCGGCTACCAAGATGACCCTTTGGTGCTCGCTTCACGTGTCGCACAAGTTTTCTATATGTCTGACCCACAAAGTAACCTCCCCCCAAAGAAGAAGACAAAGCACGTGGTTGCCTTTGGGAAACAACACATTATTAGAGTTGATGGCGTGGATGATGTTGAAGCTTACAATAACTACGATGAGATGCCGCTATTCACAGACTTTCCTAAGAAGATCAGTATTGTGGAAAAGAACCTCCCCAAAGACATAATGCCATGGGAACGAAAAGGTGTCAAAGGGAAAGTCGTTACAGCGGGCTAGCTAGTTGTTGAACGTGGAGTGTTTGTGTAAGTATATGTTTGTAAGACTTCATTTATGCATACGTGTGAGACTATATATTTATGTACGTGTGTAAGACTACATATTTTTGTATATGTATGAGACTATATTTTATGCATGCGTGTGAGACTACCCTTTGCAACATCCAGATGACTCTATTTGAACATCCACTCTATTACTATAAAATTTCATTTGTCAAAGTTTGAGCACTTCAAATTTTCAAATTTAAAAAAATGACAAGTTCAAACGAGATTTTCAACCACGAAATGTTTTTGAGCTGAAAAAGTGATGAATACCAAAGTTGTCAATGTTTACTAATACTTTGTCACATGAAAAAGTGACCAAAATAAAAGTTGTAGATAGTGAGGAGTTCAACAACTTTTATGTTCACGACTTTTATTGTTGAAATCATTTAAGGTTTTAAAATCTTGTTTGAATTTGCCATTTAGTGAAATTCAAAATTTGAACTGTTCAAATTTTGTTAAATGAAAATATGATCAAAATAAAAGTTGTACATATTGATGAGTTCTACAACTTTGGTATTCATGAGTTTTTCATGTGAAATCATTTACTCTTTCAAAATATTGTTTCAAGTTGAAATTATTTGAATTTCAAAATTTGAATCGTTCAAACAAAGTCACATGATAAGATGACCAAAATAAAAGTTGTACATGTTGATGAGTTATACAACTTTTATGTTTACAATATTTTCATTTTATTTCATTTAACATCATAAAATTGTATTCGAAGTTTTAAAATTCAAATTTTTAATTTTTGTTTTTTTGTTTTCTATATTGTTTTGACTACAATTGTTTATATATATATTTCTTCATATATAGAATAATACAAAATATTATATTTGTGTATATACACAATTTTTTTATATTACTTTGTGTTTTTATGATATAAAAATATATAATTTATAATTTAAAAAAATAGAAAATATTTATAGGGGCGGTTGGATCAGGAACCGCCCCTAAAAATGCATTTGTAGGGGCGGCTGGATCAGGAACCGCCCCTACAAATGCATTTGTAGGGGCAGCTGGATCAGGAACCGCCCCTACAAATGGTACCTAGTGTAAATAGGAGGAAGCGCACGGGAGTCATCGTCTGGGCGATGTCTTCTTCCTCCGACGTCGTCAGGCTGCCTAGGGTTTCCGCCGCCGGTCCCGTGCCCGCCCACACTCGCACCCGGTCCCCAGCGCCCGCCCCCGTGCGCCGACCCCCGGCGTCCCGCACCCGGCCCCCGGCGCCCTCCCCTGCACGCCGACCCCCGGCGTCCCGCGCCCGGCCCCCGGCGCCCGCCCCCGCGCACCGACACCCGTACCCGGTCCTTGGCGCCCGCCCCCGCGCGCCGACCCCCGGCGTCCCGTGCCTGGCCCCCAGCGCCCTCCCCCGCGCGCCGACCCCCGGCGTCCCGCACCCGGCCCTCGGCGCCCGCCCCCGCACGCCGACGACCCGCGCCCCAGATTGTTCTTGGGGCTGGATTGCTGGGTCCATCGTTTTCAGGTATTCTACCATGACAGACGTCGCTTCCTGCCCTCCTCCTCTTGGTCTTGAGATTCCATTCTAGCACTATACATTTGTACCTGCACTTCGTCCTTGCTTGGCCAGTGGGCTGCCTGCCACGTCAAATTCCCCCAAATTCTCACCTTGCAATACGTATGCGCCTCTTGAGCCTAGGCGTGAAACCTTGCAAAACTTGGACCTCCTCCCCTTCTTATGTGATATGGCAGAGCTACTGCTAATTGTTTCAAAACAGAAAAACATTCGTCCCACAACACTTTTAACAGACCGTAGACATTTCAACATAGTATACTTGGTTAACATATTGTCCAAACAAGCACAACACAAAGTTAAATATTAGGAATGGAAATCATATGCTAAGTGTTGTTTCAACAATTATTCCATGATTATGTATTCCAATATAAATTAATGGTAGCCAAAAGAATAAAACTTTGGAGGCTCGTCATTGTCCAAAATGACATCTCTTTTTTGTCACCCGAGGTAGTACATAGTGTTTTCTTAAAAATTCCAATTCTATGATAGTATTGCACAAGTATATATGTAGATCTAAGAAATTTACTCTACCCTTTATTGACATTCACAACTCATCCCTTCCCAAAACTAAAACAAACACGCACACGCACACTAGTTAGTATTTACATTATGAACCTACTACTCATTATTTTGAACAACTTGCTGATCATGGAGTTTATGCACGAACTGCGCTGCTGTGTTGTGTCCTAAGGGCTTGTACAATGGTATGCTCCTCTTTTTCATGTTTCCTGTACACTCTAGCTTTCCTTTGCATTTACAAGATTGGGCCTTCCACCTGCTCCGTTTTGCTTCTACTCTTCACAACGGTATCCATGCCTGTAGGTACATTTACAAGAACTTTTTGTTTCACCGTTATCCTCAGAGAAGCATAAATCTCAGTTCTCAAGATTAATTTGGTTGTTACTGACCTTAATTAACCCAGTTTCTGTACCACAGAAAATCATATCGTTTGCAGTGAACAAGCTCGTTATCTTGCTTCCTACAGATAGCCTTCCTACTTTCTGCTGCTTTTCCCTCAACCATATCTATCATAAAATCAGAAGCAAAATTAGGACTCGTGAATCCTGTATTTTCATTTGTGATCCAAGGGACAACTTCTATTTTGGTTGCCTCAGTTATGTTGTTGCCAGACCCTTTGAGCTCTTGTTGTTTTGTTGTATTACCCAGTCTGGTGGCAGCTCTCCTACTTCGTTGGTTTCAAAAAGAAAAAGGGACAGCTTCTATACTTTGACTAAATAAAAAGAAACTATAGATGGCCTTCTCGAAACATAAGAGTTTTTGGTTCCTGGTTCTTGATAGATGATAGTGAGACCTAAATGTTAGTTCCATTAGGTATCAGGCATGCGATCGCAATGGACTGGCCAACAAATTTCAGCGAGTTCAGACTGAAATTTGTAATCAAATACAGACCTTCTGGTAGTATATTGTGCTCAAGCAGTGGAATTATCATGTCTTTTTCTTTCCATAAATTAGTGTAGCTGACATGGAAAAAAGAAAAATAATTCATGTCACTTGAATGATACTAGGGCTTCTACTGCAGTTCAAGTAGATGAAGTCTTCCACCACTGCCATGGCCTCTACACTTGTTCCCTTTGGTATTGGCATTGTCATATTAGGTTTGCATCGTTTCTTCCAATCCTGGAAATGGTTCAAAAATTTTTCACATTTCTTTTCATGTCATTGCTTAAAGAGGTCAAGTTTGATCATTTCATTTTACCTTTAAGGCTGATCCTTCGACCTGAGCACCGGCACAATACATCCAATCTCTGTATACAACAATGGAGCTAATGGATTGTTTGCTAATCATCCAGCTTCTTCTAGGTGCCGTTATCTCAATGTTGGATTCAACTGACACGTCTAGTTCCTGTAACAATCGTTCTTATTAAAGACATATATGTGTTGTACACGTTTCTGACTTGTAACACAAGCCATTCTCTTTAGATATAGTGATCCAAGATACTATTACTTGTAAATCTAGCAGTTTCTAACCCTTTTCTTTTACTATTTGATGCCATCAAGGCATCAACACCAGCATAAAGTACGAGAGATGGTATTTTGATATAGTTTATTTGATGTCTGTTTGCCTTAAATAGAATGTACGGTCTATTTGAGTCCTTATCTTGCCGGTGTAGTCAAGCCAGACGCGTATGTAGGGTGATCCTTCAGAGGTTGTGTATGTATAATAGAGGTCATTCCTTGTGTTGACAATGGCTAGATTGGAAGGCAACACGCTTATGACTAGATTGGGTAATTACTGTACTGTGCAAGGGTATGATAGTAGTAGTATGATTAGATTGGAGTATATGTCTTTTTAGAGCATGGCCCGTCTTCCTGCCCTGGGTGGTCTCTGTCATAGCCATGTGCTGGAAAAAGGTGATCTAGTGTTTTATCAAGTAACCCACATGCAGATTTGTCTTCTTTTTATGCTAGTGCTACATTTTTAGCGTTTTGCTTCTTGATTGGTACTTGCTGGCTGCTACATATTCTTTTTCTTCTTTTATACAGTTTATTGTGACTGTTCTCTATATAAGTGCATGTTCTATGAGTTTAGCACCTTTACCTACTACTTTTGATGGCAGTATATTTCTGTTCTCTATATAAGTGCATGTTCTTGCTTATCTACACCTTGTTATTTATAGACTTACACAATATATTTCTGTTCTTGCTTACTTTTTTTAGATAACAGGTTCCCTACTACTATTGTCTACTACTTCTGATGGCAGTATGGCAGCTGTTGCTTTTTTGGAAGCAGTAGGTGTTGTTTTTTTACCAAATCTCCCCTCTCCTCTATTTTTGCCATATTTCCTATCCTCTATGTTTGGGAAGCAGCAGCTGCTTGTTTTTACACCTTTCCCTCTCCTCTCCCCTCCTTTGTTTTGCCGATGATGAAATTGTCTAAGTCCATACATTATATGGAATATGAGCTGATGATCAAGAACTTGTGAGGAACTTGGCATCATTAGCAGCCGCCCCTACATTACCTTCTCCTCTCTTCTCTGTTATGATGCCTTGATGCTCCAAGTTCAAGATCAGATGATGATTGACATGTTTCTGAGGTCTCTACCACTGCTACTTCTCGTTTTTTATATTGTTGTTTTATAGGACTACTTTGGTTTATAGACCTTTTTTATTTCTTATACCTTCTCGCGTACCTAAAGCACACTTTCTTACATCTTTTAGAACAAAGCGTGAAATAATGTCGTGGACAACAGACAGTGCAGCTCGATGCCCCGAGCATGATGAGCAGCCAACCCTTGAGGAGCAAGCACTAGAGGACTAGCTTACTCAGGAACAGTTCGATAACGAGGTAGAAAAGGATCTAGAAGTGATGCTTACTCAGGAGGAGTGTGACGAGGAGGAAGGCCCTGAAGGAGAGGCTGCTGAAGGCGAAGAAGAAGAGGATGATGAGTCAGAAGAGGGATATGAAAGTTCCGAGGATCCTTTCCCACCTGAAGCAAGAAGGAGGCCAACGGAGGAAGATTTGGACAAGGATTTTGACCTGAACGAGGAGGTAGGGAAGAAGCCTTAGCTTGTAAATTTTGCTAAAGCTTTGGCTGTGTTACCTCTGCTAACACTTTGACCTATCCTATATACAGGTCCCTCCTGAAACTCAGAAAAGACGACGTCGACGTCCGCGACATCTCGCTGGACAAGACAGAGTAGAGGAAAGGAGAGTAGAGGCAACAACCACAGAGACGGATCACGATGCCTCTGCTCCACAAACTCAAGACACAACCACGACTACCAAGCCTAAGAGGAAACGAGGGGATAGAAAAGGAAATCTATATCCAGATAAGGCTTGCTATGTGATAACGGAGGTTGGGCTAGCAGGGGAGATCCTTGAGCCGAAGGAATTAAGAGGACGATTCCATAATGCGATCGGGGCCCTAGTAAAAGATAAATTGAACCCAGTAATCCCTAACTGGAAAGAGGTACCAGAGAACATAAAGAATGCACTATGGGATAGGCATCTGAAGGTCAATTTTAGATTTCCAGAGGGTAAGCACGAATTGGTAAAAAAATACTATCAAGATGATGGGAGAGTCATTTCGACGTTGGAGGTCGGAGCTCAACATGAAGTATATCCAAAAGGGGTTAACTCCCTTCAACGAGTTCAACAAAATAACTCCTAGTCAATGGGAGGAGCTCGTGGCTCAGAAGACTTCAGCGGAGGCATTGGAGCTCAGTGCCCGTAACACCGAGCTGGCGAAGAGGAACAAACACCACCATCATCTAGGCCCCGGTGGCTACTATGCCAAGGAAGAGCAGTTTAGGAAGATGGATGAAGAGGCCATAGCTGCTGGGAATATCGATGTGACGAACTTGAAGGTACGCTCAAGGAACTGGATATATGCGAGGAGTACAGAACCATCCGGCAGTAATCTTAAGTTTGATAAGCCGGAGAACCAAGAGGCAGTATCAAGGATACTGAAATATGCTGAAGACAAAGAGACGGGCTCATTCAATCCTTCCAGAGAGAGGGACGAGCTTAGCCTTGGCTTGGGAAACAAGGAGCACATAGGCCACACCAGGGGGCTAGGGAAAAAGATGACCTAGAAGCAAGGATTCGAAGAGGATAGGCACATGTACAAGAAACATGGCCGAGACCGGGAGACTAGTCTTGAGCTCCAAGTGAAGGCTCTAGTTGCGAAGGCGCTAGAGGAGCAAGGAATGTCTACGGAGCCACGTATATTAGTGATGCCACCGGGAGAACTGGCATTAGTTGGCAGCCCTCCGAAAGTTCCTAGCAGCCAAGGTTCCACTGCAGCCATAACCCTAGTCGATCTCATACGGGAACCTACTAGTTGCACCTTGGTGTTTCTCAGCGGCCGACAGAACACTATGATGGAGGTGGCAACGGGTGTGGCACATCCTCCCGGTGGCTTACACCACAATAATAAGATACCGCCGGACTACACTAGGGTCGAGGTGCATACAGTGAAGCCCGAGTTCATACAGTGGAGGATAGACTACACAACTCCCGAGGTGCTGGTGTTACTCGGAGACGTTATGGGGCAGTTCATCCTCTGGCACAAACAGGACATTATATTGACTGCTTCTTCGCCGCCTCCCCCTCTCCCAAATTTAGAGCGAGTTGTTGAGGCCGGGGAGATATTTTCACCATCTTGTGACCCCCACATTCCTGAGATGCCACATTCTTCCCTGCCTCCTATCGAGCATGTGCCTGATGAGATGCCACAACCTTCTCCAGCTCGTACCGGGCAAGTGCATCATGAGATGCCATGGTCTTCTCAACAAGCACAACTGATACATGAACAACGAGTGCCTCCTGAAGAAGGTGATGCACAAGAAGATGAGAACATGCCTGAATGGGAACTCCGAAAGAAGATTCCAATCAATATAAGGCCAGTTTATGTTTTGATCAAAGATGTCTCGTCGGTGTCCAAGTGGTATTCCCATGATCAGTTCAAGCCCGAAAACCAAGTTAAAAAAGTCCCATCACGGGGTTCTGAGGAGGCCGTCAGTAGCAAACTCCACCAAATTGCAAAGCAGTATCCAAATGTTGATGCCATCGAATGGTCAAAGGATTGCCTGAAAAAATATGAAAGAGGCAAGCCCTTCCTACCAAACCGGGACATCCAGCGCCTACCACTTGGAATGAGAAGGTTCCATGATTGGTACTTGCGTGTTCTCCCAACGAGCATAGATATCATACAAGCATGCTTTCCCACCAGCACATTTGGAAGCCCAGCCAGGAAAATTGTCTTTGACTTCAATGACATGCACACATGCTTTCACCTGGGAGAAATGGAGATGAATCTAATTTGCGCGTGGTGCCTGTAAGTCCTTGTCCTCCCGATATGATATGAATGTAATCTTTGAATTTTGTTGTAACTAACCCACGCCGTGATTTATAGAATGCAAGTGCACATTGTCAAACAAATGTTAAGTGTGAAAGCCAGGTATGTAGACCCTCAAGCTATAGCCCAAACAAATTTTAATTACCCTAAACGGTGGACACTGGATGCCAAAGAGCTAGCAGCTGCAAAGACTCTTCGGGAGAAAGAGCGCATCCGTAGTGCGAAGCTAAGGGAAGAGTCCCTTAAGGTTGCGGCATATATTGCCTTGGCTTTCAAAAATCTCCAACACCACTCTACTATATGGCTACCATACAACTTCGAGTAAGCTCAACTCTATATTTAAAGCTTTATTCGATATATTTCATTTGATGCAAAAGGGCTTATGTAATTCTATGATTAAATCCATGTAGCAACCACTGGATTTGTATAGCCGTCGATGTCAGGAGGAGCATGGCATGGGTCTTTGATTCATTAGATAAGGACACGGTGACATACAAAGACTTCATATCGATTCTCAAGACGTATACATATCGACAATCCTCATTAGCTTATATGTTTGTATACATACTTGTAACGTTCACTTTTGGATACTAACAAGTTGTATTTGCTAAAATAATTCGAACAAGGCATTTAGGTTCTATGTCACTAATCATCATGGAAGGCATGATCCAGCAAGGAAAGAAAAGCTGGCTATAAAAACACTATGTGCGGTAAGTGTAACTTACTTCTTCAGTACTCCGTTACATGGCTATCAAAAGCATTACTTAACATTTTCATATGCAAAACACACAGTGCCCCAAGTAGAAGCCTGGGAGTGTATATTGTGGATACTATATATGTTCTATGATGGGTAACACCGGTGCCTACAGGAGACACCCCTTAAGGGTAAGTTTGAACCTCTTCACCCGTAGTATAAAAACTTCATAAATGGTATGAAATACTAAACCGAAACTTGTTTTCTTGTAGTGGAGAGAAGAGAAAGGAATGAAAAGAGATCCATACAAGGATGACCAACTCTTAGAGCTCGTTGGCGACCTTTGCAACTTCATATTGGACCAGATTGTACACGTCAGAGGCGCCTACCATGACCGAGAGTCTGAGTTAGGTACAAATCCTCAGTACCAACACATTCGTGAGACTGAAAGGCTAGCTCTAGGACGTTGATAACAATGTATATGGAATTTGTATATTTAATGATGATTGTATATATTCATGTGAATTGGACTTGTAAATGTAGTTTATAGAATACTCTTATGCTTGTAGTCGCGGTCGCGGGGTGTTCGGCAACGCGAACGCTGGTCACGGGGCGTTCGGCAACGCGAACGCGGTTCGGAACGTTGGTCGCGGGGTGTTCGGCAACGCAAACGCGGTTCGGAACGTTGGTTGTGGGACGTTCGGCAAAGCGATTTTGAATTGAAAATTTGATTTTTTTTTTGCGGGAAAACGTATTGTAGGGGCGGTTTTAGATTGAACCGCCCCTACAAATACCTGTTTGTAGGGGCGGCTGGTACTACAGCCGCCCCTACAAATCGATTTATAGGGGCGGCCTGGGAACCACCCCTATAAATGCATGATTTGTAGAGACCCTTGCGTAGGGGCGGCTGGGCAAACCGCCCCTACAAATGGTCTACAACCGCCCCTAGAAATATTTTTTGACGTAGTGCTTTTTTGCCTTCTTTTTTTTTTAAAAAAAAAAAGAAAAACGAGCTGATGGCCTAGTCATCGTGAGCAAAGAGAGAGCAACGTCTCACACGTGAATATGTTAAGTGAAATATATATATAAACATATCCCCGCACAGAATGGTGAAAAATATCTGAATATGCACTTCCCTAGTGCAACACAAATTCGTGTTTTTCCTCCTTTTCTATTCTATTGAGATATGAACAGAAGCTTCGGTCAACAAGTTGCATATTCCCTCGTCCCAAAGGAACTGCAATTCTAGATGATAATATTCCGTGTTATTGCTACTGCAGTACTGCTACGGATGGAAATGCATGTAATAATAATGGAAATCTAAATTATCCAGTGTTTTTATGCGCTGCGTTGCAGATTGTAATCCATACATTTTAAATTAAGTTTCATCTTTCACTTTATGGTAAGTCAAACTTGTTAAACTCTAACCATGTTACGTTTATATAAAAATCCACCAATATCAAATTAATTCCATTTATTTTTTTCTTGAAACATGTTTTGAGAATCCATTATTCAAACTTGTAGGTGTTACTATATGTGTCTAAAAACTTGACCAGAGTTAGATGAAAATCGATTTAGGATAAAATCAAAGTGAACTATAGCTTAGAACAAATTAGGGAGTAAATCTGAATATAGTTATTCACATCTATATCTGATATGTATACTAAATTAGAATTATCTTAATTTGTTTAGCATATCTGGATTTAGATATGGATATCTCTAATGGCAACGCGAGTCATATGTTTTTGAGCAAGAACACCGGGGGGGACGATGAGTCCCCACCTGAATATATTACCATTGATTCCAGACAAGGTCTGGTGGGTGGAGTTACAAAGTCGGCTTGGTGCCAGTTACAAAGTCGGGAGGGGATAGAGATATAGATTAAATCCAAACAATTGATCTCCAGAAGCTAGAGAGGAGATAAGATTTCCTAGGATACGGCACTGTCAAAGTGCTGCAGTTGTCTTACAGGTCATCACTAGCCGATCAACACTTGGGTGTAGGCCCTGAAACACCACATCGTGTCGGTGTTTCCAAAGTTCCCAGTAGCAAAGTAGGATTAGAGGTGATGTCGCCTTAGGATGGGTCCCAACTGGGGGGCTGGCGCGCCATAGGTTCTCCACCGAGCCTAATTCTTCCATATTCCATCCAAGCCTAGCCCAAAACTGACGGGCAATGACACAGTCCAAAATGATATGGTTTGCATCCTCATCACTCCTCGTACACAGGTCACAAGTTGCATCCGTGAGCACGCCCTTCTTCTCCAGGTTCACCTTGCATTGTATCTGTTTCTGTAGCAGGAGCCAGGCGAAGAATCGTACCCTAGGGGGTGCGAAGTTGCGCCAGACAAAGGCAAAGGGTGGAAGCTGTGTTGCTCCCCTCTGATTGACGCCCTGTAAATCAAGCCCGTTGTTAGCTTGTGGTCTTTTTTTCAAAAGCACAACTCTCTCGTCTTGTGCCTCTATCAGGGTCATGTCCTGTAATAGCTGCTGCAACTGAAGTAGCTCACTTCTTGCTCTCGGGGTGAGTAGTGGTTGAAGTAGAGAAGAGAATGAGGTTTTAGACCCATCTCCAACCTTGACATAGGAGATACTCCCTCCGTACTCAAAAAAGTCGACGTTCTGGGCCTTTGGCCCGTTTTTACAAAGCTTGACGTTGTGCCATGGCAGGGTGAACTTTGGACTGGATTGCCCCTAGTCGACGCCGCCCGTTCGCTTCGATTGCCCGTCTGGCCGTCCGTCCGTCTTCACTCCCCATTAATTGTTGTTCCTTCATCTTCCTCTCCACGCTCAACTCGCTATTAGAGTTCGTTGCTGTTCCTTGCCGCCACGAATGGATCACTCGCGCCGCACGCTCGCCATGACGCTCGCCACACGCTCGCCGGAAGCGCGCCGCGCGCTCGCCGCTCGCTCGCCTGTACGCTCGTCGCAGGGCGCTCGCCGCGTGCTCGCTGCTCGCCGCGCGCTCGCCGCGCGCTCGCCATCGCGTCCTCGTCGGAGTCCGTTGCGGAGGAGGTGCTCGCCGTCGCGGCCTCGTCGGTGTTCGCGGACTCGGATGAGACGTTCGCGGACGTCGAAGACGTGCCGGACTCCGTCGAGCAGGTCGCGGCCTCGTCGGTGTTCGCGGACTCGGATGAGATGTTCGCGGACGTCGAAGAGGTGCCGGACTCCGTCGAGCAGGTCGCGGCCTCCGTCGACATGGTTGCAGACTCAATCGACATGGTGCCCGACTCCGTCGAGCCTGACTCCGTCGAGTCTCTATGCCCTCGCTGTGGCACGTTCCACGCTGGCGGTGTCTTCGGAGAAGCTTGCTACCAAGCTCGCCGGAACGCACGCAGGTGTGGCCATTGTGGACTTCTACACGAAGATTACGATATGCCAGTAAAGTGGTTCCATCTAATGGACAAATTCGATTGCGAGTTCTATATTCCTGATGTGGCCAAACTTGAAATGGATGGTACTAGAATCAAGTTGACTGATGACGTTTTGAAGAAGGTGGAAGAGTATATTAAGAAGCAGCAAACAAAGAGCACTAAGGTACAGTACAGCATCTCTCAATTTGGCCATTGCAAACCTAAGATACACTCATCTAATAATTTGCATAAACTTGCATCTTCTAATTTGTTACAGGAAGACTAGCAAGTGATTCGGCTAGCAATGAAGCTTCACAAGGGATTTGCAATGGCAGCCTCTTTTCCCTCTCTAGTGCTTGTTTGTTTATGTGAGGAATCTTGATTTTGTTGCAACCTTTTACCTTCATTGCTTCCTTCAAAATAATTTGTAGTGTGACAAAGATCCTATTTGCTTTCTTTGGACAGTACTCCAAAAATGCCTACAAAAAACAGATTGTAGTGAGTAGAGTACTTTAGTTGTTCAAGATCAATTTAATCAATCGAATGGATGATCATTTACCTCTTGCACTGCTGGAATTAGATCTTTAATTGTCTTAGCATCTTTCTTGTATTGAATGGCTTGAATAGCTCGAAAAAACCCCAAATCTAGAATGTTAAAATCTGGAGAATTGGGTGGTTGACATATAAGCCTAATGTCAAACCCATCTTGCTTTGCAACCGCACAAAAATGAGGATCATCAACTTTTAAATGAGATGGAGCATTATCTTGTTGAATGAATATTGGCTTGTTGACATCTTCTCTTGGCCACTTTGCTCTAATTGCGGGCAACACTCTATTTATCATGAAATCTCTTATCACATCCCTTGTGATTGATTGAATTGGTTTGATTACTTCCTCTCCACGAAGACGGTTGTGGCTTCCTCTAATAGCTTGTTCAAAATTGACTAGTGGAAAGCAACCTATTTTGCCATCAAACACACATACTCCATTTCTAAATCGTGGCCGAGCACATACACATAAGAACATGATCCTAGGGATGTAGTTCTTGTTCTTGCAAAGGCGGTGTGGTTCATCTTCCTCGGGTAGCAAGTAGTACCTCTCTGATTTTTGAGTGAGGTAGAACCACTTCTCATCAATAAACACAAAGTCAAACAAATCCTTGAACTTTGGATCATCAAGCAAACCTTGATCAATCATGTCAATGCACCACTTCAACCTAGTCTTCTTGTTATCATCAGTGAGGTAAGGTTTGATGCTACTAGAGTGGCGTCTAATGAAACCCCTTTTCAAATACCTTTGTATCCTAGATTTGCTAATACCAAGTTTACTAGACACATCTTCTATGGTCATCCTTTGCTTGAGAGGAATATCCCGCAACTTTTCCAAATCTAGAGGGATTGCTTTGCGGCCACTTCTACCTTTCTTTAGATTAGGAACCATGACCGGAATGTTTTGAGAAAGTTGGTTTTTACCTTGCCTCCATATGCGCTGAACTGATCTAATTTTTACTCCAAATTGGTTAGATACAATTGTTGTATCATGCTTGCCTAGTTTCCCATTTTTGCTTCTCATCAACAATGCTTGATACACTTGTTGTCTAACACGATCAGAATAGTCATTCTTCGGTTGGTGTAGTGGAACGGGAGCATCACCATCTTGTTCTAGCAAAACGAAAAAACAAGCTTTTTAATAGTACAAAGTAGTCACGGCATGATGTAGTTAAAGGAAAAAACCAATCATTTTAATAATGATAACAACAAGCTTATTTACAGTCCAAAGTAGTGACGACATGATGTAATTATAGGGAAAAAAACAATCATTTGCATGGGGTGCTGTTCATATAAATGAGAGGACTGTAAATTAGGCACGGCATGACTAGTAAAAAAACAGCTCCAAATTAGGCACGGCATGACTAGTAAAAAAACAGCTCCAAATTAGGCACGGCATGACTAGTAAAACAAAAAAACAAAGTGAGAGGACTGTACCAGTGAGGTTTTGTACGTAATCAAAGTCAACAGCTCCAAATTCATCTAATGGTAAGTTCAAATCTATTCCTGTTGAAAAGAAAAGACCACACTTAGAAAGGAAAATAATTTGCATGGGGTGCTGTTCATATAAATGAGAAAGAACAAACTGAGAAAGACACATTACCGTGGTTCTCATCTTCCAAAACTGGCTCGTTGAGATCGATGGGAAGGTTGTCGTCGTCATCTTCTTCCAAACGAACGTTTAGATCAAAGGCAGGGAAAAAAGCACTCATTGCTCGGTTAAGTGGACAGAGAAGATGGCAAGAATAGATGGTTGAGAAAGAAGGAAAGAGAGGCGTTTAAGCAAGCAAGCAAATGGCGTGGAGAAGAGAGAAAGCAAGTTGCCGCATAAATAAGCCAGTGGCGTGGAGTACAGGCAGCTCAAACGTCGGTGCTATCCGAGCGCGCAGGCAACAAACGAAAATGAAACAAGTGCCAAACGAAAATGAAACAATTGCCCCGCGCGCATGCAAGACTGCTGTCCGCGCCAAGCGAAAATGCAGGCGCCGAGCAAAACTGCTGTCCGCGCGCGCCACGCAGGGCAAACAGTGCCATGCAGCGGACCATCGCCATGCAAAATGAAATGGGCAACAAAAAAGGTGGGGCAACCGGGATTTGAACCTGGGGCGTAGCAATGCAGGCTCCGCGCACTAGCCAGTTGAGTTGGTTAACTTTCTCGTACAGAGAGCAAGCGCAACCATATTTATTAGGGGCAAAGAAGGAAAACTAACCCCTAATTAATCACTCCTTGGTTACCACAATCCTATCCTAAACGTCAGGTTTTTTTGGGTATGGAGGGAGTACTGCGGTATGCCAGCAGCAGACTTCTCAAGGCCTCCAATGGTCACTGGCGATGCTCCCCTGGAGCCCCACTAGTTGGACTTGCTGCCTTGCCCAAGCTGCCCATGAGGAGTCATTCGGATGGTGTAGACGGTGCACTAGTTTGAGCAACAGACAAGCGTTCTGGGTGTCCAGCCTCCTGATGCCAAGCCCTCCATCTTCTTTCATGGTGCACACTTTCTCCCAAGCCACTAGACACTTGGCGCCAGAGGAGCCGTTCCAGAGGAACGCCCAGCGTTTGGCGTCTAAGGCTTCTTTGATCCCTACCGGCAAGGCCAGAGCACCCATCATGTAGGTTGGTAAGCCATCCAGAGCCAACGCGAGTGGTATGTGAAAATGGTACTCCCTCCGTTCATAAAAGAATGCAACTACATGTTGCGTGTCAGCAAAAGTAGTTCACGTTTAACCAAATTTCTATTAAATATTATTCACATTTACAGCTCCAAAATAATTTATTATAAAAATACATTTCGTAATTAATCTAATGATATTTATTTGATATCATAAATATTGATATATTTTTATCTATAATTGATCGAACTTAAGATATAAAAACCATGATACTGTGCTATAATTGTATTCTTTCTCGGACGGAGGGAGTATTAGTATTTATAATTGTAACGTAAAATTGCTCTACTCCCAATAATTCTTAACAGTGTGGGCTGCTTTGATGTGTAGCATGGACCAATCGCCGACCGCTAAACGAACAAAAGGCTGGTTAACGTGTTATTCCAGCTTATAAATGGAGATGAGTACCCTCCTCGGATCGGCGTATATACCTACCTCAACAAATGCCTGGTACTCCTATATAAGAAGGGCTGCCAGCCTGGCGCCTCGATCGTCATGTGGGGACGGTTTGAACGACAACGTGAGAAACTGAGAATGGCAGGTGCCCTCCATCCTAAAATAAGTGCACTTCTAGAGTTTAGGTGAAGAGATCAAGATTAGTGAGAAATTATATATATGTCCCTATAAAGATGTAATTATTGCACTTTGGGAAAAGAGAAAGTAGAAAAAGATAAGTGAAGATAGCTTGTAGAGGTATATTTATTTTGGAAAAAAATTTGAGCTCTAGGAGTGCACTTATTCTGGTACGGAGTGAGTCCTTTGTACGAGGAAGAAAAGTGTCGTTTGACCACGCCTCACGCGCAGTCAAATCAAATGAAGAGCCTCTAAAAGTCAAAACGTGGCCGGCGTGGTGCCGCCGTGTCTTCTGTCGGACTAGGGGATCAGAACCAAAGACTATCCGTATCTCCATCCGTCCCTTTCATGAGTTGCCGAATTCGCTTTCTCAACCCGACGCTCTGCTATATATACACTCCTACCACTACGCCTGCCCTCGGCATCTTTAGCCAGCACAGCCCAGTCGGCAGTCGTGACCGGTGACCCGATGCTCGCTCGTCGGATCGCCGTCGCCGTCTCCGTCTCCAGTCTCCGCACGCTCCCCACCACGTGCACACCAACATGGACCGGCAGTATGCCGGACTAACCAAGGTAGCCATGGGCGTCCTGACCTTCAACTCCGGGCTCGCCGTCTACAACTCCTGGGGCGACGACGCGAGCTCCGTCTTGTTCGTGCTCGCCGCGGACGCCATCGTCGTGCTGCTCTTCCTCTGCCTCCGTGAGCAGGTAAGTAGAATATACTCCTATTTTTGTGTTAAATTTATTTAAAGCTAGTTTAAAATAAAATGCTTAGTTATTTAAGAAACAAGATATGTACTTATTTTGGACAATAAGTAGGTAAGTAGTTCAACCTCCTCTCTATTTTTCATGTTCAGGGCCGGCAGGGCCCAGCCTAAGTAGAGGGCCCAAACCTAGATATGTAAATCATCGTAGACTATAGTCCATTTACTAGCAACAAGAGCCCAAATAGAAAGGCAAATGACGTCAGTTTTTTTTTTTTCAAAGAAACGATTCTTTGTGACTCTCCGGCGCCTGACCATGGGTTGTCTTGCCTCTCGTGTCGCGAGTTCCTCGACACGGCGCCGCCTTGTGCCTGAATGCCTGCCGCTGCCAATCGCATCGTCGTCACGCACTCACGTTGGGTCTGGCGGTTGGTGTCAGTCGGTGTACAGGGTGAAGCGCACAGCAGACCTCCGTCCGTCTCGTGGCCCAGATTGAAATATCCAGTCAGGCACGCGTAGTGTATTTCGATTTTACACAGTCTAATCTTCTAGTTAGTGATTGATAAATAATAGTTGAAAATGGTGACTCATGTGGTGAAATATTTTCCTTCTAGTTTAGGATGTTAGGTGTTGTTAAACATGCTAAATCGAGACAGTGTTATTTGATTTGTTTCGTGCTTTACAAGTATATAATTAGACACTAACATATATGGTCTTTTTTACAATCACATATATGTCTTATATGGGTCCATGATGGTGAGTTCACCTTAGGACCTTGAAAACATAGGGCTAGCCCTGTTCATGTTCCGAAATTTATGGGCTTCAGGCATGCTAGAAAGTCGAGTCATTCGTATGAGTCATGGAAATTGACCATTGACCAGTGAGGGATTCGTATGACTCATGAAAATTGACCATTGACCAATGAGGGATTCGTATGAGTCATGGAAATTGACCATTGACCAGTGAGGGAGGGACCCCTCCTCGCGACGTCGTACACGTGAGTTGTACGTGAGAAGGCATCACGTCATCATGACATGTGCTCCGCGTCCACGTGTGCACAGGTCTCGTGAAATCCGAGGTCAAAACTCTTGGCCCCCCAGCCCCGACCAACCATAGCCGTCTATGCGCCCAAACCCTTCTCTGCAGATCCCCACGCCAACGCCGCGTCGCCAGCGACGACGCCTAGCTGCGGCCGCCGCCTGCCGTTGGCCACCGTGGGGATCCTCGTCGCCCTCGGCCTCAACCTCGCGCTCTGCCTCTGCCTCCGTCTCCACCGCGGCACCGGCGGCGGCCACGACCTCGCCTTCGTCGGCCTCTCCCACCTCATCCTGCTCCTCCTGTTCCTGTCCCTCCACCGCTTCCAGCGGTCGCCGCCAGGGGCCGGGCCAGGCTCGCCGCGTGGCTCCTCGCCGCCATGCTCACCGCCGCCTTAACCTGGAAGGTCGGCGCCATGATTCCCGAGGCTTCGAGTTCGTGGTCGCAGCGTGGGTCATAGCGGCGGAAGTGCTGGATGGACGGCGGCGACTTCATGCTATGCTGATCTGATCTGAGACTAGGAGTAAGCAAGTATGTAATGTACTACCCTGCTTATCTCTGATCTACAACAGTCTCGCATGCGGATCGACTTGCAGACTCGACATATGAATGGAAATAAAAATAATAAAATACAATTGGTGGACGACTTCGATCGTCTGTTGGTTTCCACCTGGAACAAAATAAAATCTTTCGGTCGCTTTCACATGTCCACTTGAACAGATGCAAAGGGCTGGACATTGAGGGAATTTTTCATGGGTAGATAGATATTCTCACGTCTCACCCATCGTTCGTTCATCTGAACATTTATTCAAGAAAATAAAGATTTTCCAAGGGGTGCCTCCTTTAATGGCGCCTTTCTCGAATGCCCTTATGTTAATGGTATGTGGACTTCACTCATACTATATATATCCTAATCCTAGAACATTTTTTTGTGAAATTAACAATTATCATAATAAACCATTGGATGTAACAATGATTAAAAAGCTCAGCTCAAATCACTGTTCGTTTCGCTGAAATTTGGCTTATACTGATGCTTATGCTGATTTGTTGAGAGAGAAAAATATTGTTCGTTCGCTAAAAAGTACTGCTGAAGTAGTGCTGAAGAACAGGGCAATATCAATATCATGGTCGCTCCTCTTCAACACCTTTTTTTCTTTCGGGTTTTGCAAAACCTACTAATAAGTCAACTAAAACATATCGAAACTGTTTTGTATTTAGTTGTGACTAGAAAAGGCACGCGGCGTTGCCGCGCCGGCCAGTAAAGGCTAATGTTAGGGGAAGTGATCGTTCCAATAGATTGCAGCTGATTATATATTGTATGCAGCAGTTCCTAGTATTGAACTCTGATTGACCAAATTATTCAAGAATGGGAGCATGTAACAACGGTGTAGCAGAGCAAGTATTATTTCAATTATTTAAATTTACAAACTGAGCTATGCGCACCTGGTTAGGTTCGGTGAACTTGTTGCACCAGGGTTCGTTAACTATGCTTATTTTTTGCGCTATATTACGATAATTGATAGAATGTTATTTCATACGTGGGGTAATATTTATGTGTAGGTGAACGTGCGCGCGCGCGCGTGTATATATATATATTATTTCCTACTTTCAGGGAGTAGTTTACTCTCATGTGTATATCTCTAGATTTAGGGCGTATATGGCCCGACGAAGTGTACGTAAATGGAGTATATCATCATACTAGACCATCTAGGGTACTATGTATGATAAGTATGTATGTATACTTAGAGTGTATGGTTATACTTATTTTATATGCTACTATCATAGTATTATATAATATATTAAAAAATATGTGCTCTTTTGAAATTTTTTTCACATAGTAAATATCTAGAATATTTTAATATTAGTATGTCAACATACTCAAACTGATAAATGAGTATGTACACATACGCAACGTGATTTTTTGATTATGGGAATAACTACTCCCGAGAGTATATAAAATACACCATATATATATATATATATATATATATATATATATATATATATATATATATATATATATATATATATATTAGGATCGTAAAGCCGGTAAAATCACTCAATCGTTTTATTTTATGCGTGGTATGGGTAACCTAGGGTAAAAATTTCATAGCAATTTGAATAAAGAAAATAACTCTATTAATTATTTATAGAAAACTCTAGAGAAATCTAGATCCACATTAATAGCAAAAAATTATACTAAAACATGTGATGTTATGTGTTTACAATGCAGTGCTAATTGTGTAGAGTTCAACAAACTTGGTTTGGCATTTTTTTATTTTTATTTGTTTTATTATGTTCTTTACAAAATTTCAACCGTTTTAGATAAATAATAAATTTGCAGGAAAATAGAAAAACGTCGTTGGGCCGAATTCGGCCTAGTAAGGCCCAGGTTTGGCGATATACAGGTCCGAGCGGGAGACAGGCCGGCCCATTTAAAAGGCCTGGATTGCGGGTTGATTTCGGTAAAGTTCGAGGGGTTTTTTTTCAAAAAAAAAACTGAGAGGAGGCCTGGACTGCGGGTTGATTGGACTAAAGTTCGAGGTTTTTTTTTGCAAAATAGCCGGGCCTCTTTATGAAATAACCAAGGATGGACTGTGGGTATTAGGATCGTAAAGCCGGTAAAATCACTCGATCGTTTTATTTTATGCGTGGTATGGGTAACCTAGGGTAAAAATTTCATAGCAATTTGAATAAAGAAAATAACTCTATTAATTATTTATAGAAAACTCTAGAGAAATCTAGATCCACATTAATAGCAAAAAATTATACTAAAACATGTGATGTTATGTGTTTACAATGCAGTGCTAGTTGTGTAGAGTTCAACAAACTTAGTTTGGCATTTTTTTTATTTTTATTTGTTTTATTATGTTCTTTACAAAATTTCAACCGTTTTAGATAAATAATAAATTTGCAGGAAAATAGAAAAACGTCGTTGGGCCGAATTCGGCCCAGTAAGGCCCAGGTTTGGCGATATACAAGTCCGAGCGGGAGACAAGCCGGCCCATTTAAAAGGCCTGGATTGCGGGTTGATTTCGGTAAAGTTCGAGGGGGTTTTTTTTCAAAAAAAACCTGAGAGGAGGCCTAGACTGCGGGTTGATTGGACTAAAGTTCGAGGTTTTTTTTGCAAAATAGCGGGGCCTCTTTATGAAATAACCAAGGATGGACTGTGGGTCGATTTTAGAAAAATCTGAGGGGGTTTTCGCAAAATATACTGAGAGGGCCTCTGAACTGCGGATTGATTTAAGTGAAGCTCGAGGGGTTTTGTGAAAAAATTTCGAACTGCCCTGGATTGCGGGTTGATTTTCTCTAAATAGAAGGGTTTTTTGCAAAATGACCGGAGCTGGTCCGATCTGGGCCGTCCACGCGCTCGATCCGACGGCCGAAAACGGCCGGCGACGTGACCACGCTCCCTGGCCTCGGTTTGATGCGAGAATCGTACTAAGAGATTGTGACTTGTGAACGGTTGCTCTAGGATCGAAGAACGGCTGAGATGGTGAAAAGTCTCCCAATTTTGTTTGCCAAACCATTGAGCTCATACAAGATTACATGTTCTATTGTATAACTGTTGTTACATGCTCACCATCTTTCTCCGCATAAAAGAAATAGAATTCATAAGATAGACGTCGCGAACAGTTCAACATCCAAGCTGGGCTACCCCAAGATATCTGCCCATAGATAATGTTGAATCACGGTGGCTTAATTAGAAGATTACGGTGCTATTACTCCTCTCCTCTGCGAACACAATTAAGCTGACATCACATGAGTAAGCATTCATGTCGCAAGCGAAGCTACACCTTAAAGTGTAAGCAATCTAAGAACCAGCTAGCAGTGGCTCAACCTGCTGACCCGACGGCATGGAATGGAACCGTACGTTGGCTTCGCCCCGAAGCATATGCGTTGTTCCAGATTATTTGAACAAAAACCTAAAGTACCAGATTATTATATACAGCTACGCCAAAGAAATTAAATGCAATATCTGTGCAGATGGAAACAGATACGTACGCGGGGCGCACCGACCGTTCATATACGCCCAACGACACGCAGCGCGCAAATACGTTACTACACACTTGCAGATCGGAACAAGCCAGAATATTGACTGGCATCCGACAACGCTTTTACTTTTTTTTTTATCGGAATGACAACGCCTTTACTTGTTCTAACAGAAATCCAGCATGTTCAAACAAATAAAAATGGTATTCTTGGAAGCATGGTATTCGTTGTTGTTATACTCAGATATAATTAAGGGCCTGTTTAGTTGCACCTCAAAATGCCAAAATTTTCAAGATTCCCCGTCATATCGAATCTTTGGACGCATGTATGAAGCATTAAATATAAATAAAAAATAAAACTAATTACACAGTTTAGATGAAATCCACAAGACAATCTTTTCAGCCTAATTAGACTATAATTGAACACGATTTATCAAATAACAACGAAAATGCTACCGTAACATTTCGTCAAAAAAATTGACATCCAAACGGTGCCTAAGAGCCCTGCCACCCATCCCTCGCACTCTGTGCCGCCAGGTGCCTGCTTCGCAGCGGGAGGTGGTTGTATGAGCGGAGGGTCCGCGACTCCGCGTTGCAAAGCACTTTTTTTTTTCGCGAACAGGTCGAACCTGTGTTTCATTAAGCCCTTGTTTAGTTACCCCATAATCCAAATTTTGGCACTATGTAAAATGAAGATTTTCCGTCACATCAAACTTGCGGTACATGTATGGAGTACTAAATATTGACGAAATCAAAAACTAATTCCACAGTTTGATTGTACTTTGCGAGACGGACGTTTTGAGCCTAATTAGTCAGCGATTGGACAATTATTACCAAATACAAACGAAGCGCTACAGTGTGCTACAGTACCTTGAATTTTTTGCGGCGCCAACTTTGAGGGCAAACTAAACACGCCCTAAGACGCCAGGAAAGTTTCAAAGTTACACAATTCCGGCCGTTCCATATCCACTGACAAGACGCTAGCGTTCAGGACTAGCCAAGAACATCAACACGCTAAAGCTAGAGCCTAGCAACTACAACACATACAAAGGACTATACGGCACTAGAGTTTGCAACCGAGGGTACAACAAGGCAAAGCTGTAGAAACGCTTAGCCTATTTGACGTCCGTCGCGCGACGCCAGCCTCTCCCCGGAAAGAGGGTCTCCATGGCTTCCTGCATTCCAGGGGGCAGCGGCGTGGTGAAAGCCTGCTGAAACTCCTCAAAGGACGCCTCATCAGGCTTCTCCATCTCGACCTCCTCAAGCCCGAGCTTTTTGAGGTGCACCTTTCTTGCCTGGGCGTCCGGTTTCGTTGCTCTGAACTTGCCCTTAGCCGCTAAACGGGCGCTGCGCTTGGGGACGAAATCGCCATCAGCAGCAGCCTTGGGGTCCTTGGTGATGCGCAGCCTAGGCGGTGACACCATAAGGGCATGTACAACCCAATGACGGGGGTCCGTCTCTAAGCGCTTCGATTCTGTTGTACAGACATGTATAAAGACAGGTCATACAACCCAACAGACAGAGCTCTGTCTCTAAGGTGTTTAATGTTTTGCATGTAGCTAGGATCAACTATAAATAATTTTTTGCATACCATTGTGTGGCTATTTGATAGAAAATATATAATAAGGATAAATAAGAGCAACATGATTACAATATATTTTTTAGAAACTATCGATATAATAATTATGCTATACATAGTCGCAACGCCTTCTGTCTAATTTCCTTTGTTTCCATAGCGTTGCCATATGTGCTCGATTAGATCCTTCTTGAGTTTTTTAGATACTGAATAAGTATTATTAAATTAATTATTGAGTATATTTTCATATTACATCTATTTAGATTCTTAAATATTTTTTTGTAAATTAATAATGTTTGACTTAATCAGACTCTAGATTTTAGAATGTATTTGTTGAGAATAGTATCTCTATACATCCATGACCAGGGCGACCATCCTTATCCTCATCCACAAGATTAAAAAAAAATAAGCAGCCAGACGTCCTTAACCTCATCCACTCGGTCGTGGAGACTCGTTCTCATCCCTTCCCTTTGTCCCAATCGGCCCATACAAGCACATCTCTTCTCCTCCTTCCTGCTCGTCGGAGCAGCAACTAAAGTGTACCTCCACCGCCCTGGTTGCCAGACCAACCAGAAAGAAGCCAGCAAACCAACGGCCTCGCATACGTCTTGGTCCTCATCCGCGGCCCCAGCACCAAGCGTGGCTTTCGCAGCAGCCCGTGCGAGGCGAGCGGCCGCTGGTTGGCGTGCGGGCCGAGCGGCGGATGGACGGCGCCACGGGTATCTCTTCCTGCCGTCGCTCTTCTCAGCCATCAGCACCACCGCTTCGTCGCCGTCTTTTCCCAGCCACAACCGCGATAGTTCCTTCCCGCGCGCGGCCAAACCACAACCGCGCGCACGAGCGCCCGGGATCCGCGCAGCGACGAGTCGAGGAGGCGGGCCGTACATCGCTGCTGAAGCCGTCTTCTCCGCCTCGGAGCACGGAACGTTCCCATCACCTCGCGAGGCGACGCCGACTCCGTCTCCAAGCTCCTGCGGGGTGTTTTCTGTAAAAATTGCGTCGCAGGGACGGGGTTAAAGGGACCGTTGTACGTGCCCTAAGCGGCTGCTCGAGCGGTAGCTTGATGGCATCGATGAAGGACACCAAGGCGCCATCCCCAAAGGAATCCGAAGCCGGCCTATCCGTGTGCGGCGACCCACAACCACGCACAGGCGAAGCTGGCGTTTTGGGGGCTTCGTGCTCAGACGGTGCTCCAGCTATCTGGATAATAGGGAGCGCAGCAACAACCTCCACCATCATCGGATACGGTATCAAAAAGTGTCACTACAGTAACATATCAAATCTTTGTCGAATACGGTGAAGCGGGGTGAGCATACTGATCTAAAGTGCTCTGATTTTGAGTCGTGACTAAAAAGGAGATGCGAGGAGCCATCATTACCCTTTTCTTGTGTTGGAGTAAAGCAAGAGATGCGATTGATATTGTGCTCCTGCATGGACGATTTCATCAATCTTACACCAACAATTAGAGCTACAGTACTTGCTAGCTCTATTGCCTGTGTACCACATCCATCTCTTAATACAAAATTACTCCCCACTTTTTCCAAATTATAAGCGTTTTGGTTTTCTAGATACAATGTTTTTATTATGTATCTAGACATAGTGTATATTTAAGTGTATAGCAAAACTATGAATCTAAAAAAGCCAAAATGTTTTATTAATTAGGAATAGAGAAAGTAGCTTTTACATGTTGCTCAATGAAAAAAGAGATGATAATCGAATGAAAGGTGATCATGAAAAGTTAACCCTTCTCTCTTTTCTCTCTTTCTATTCTATATAGAAAAAAATAATGAACTCGATTATATAAGCTAGCATTGTTGGAGGTGAGTAATAATAATGAAATATATTAGCATATTCTCGAAAAGAATTGTGCTACTATATATCTCCGTTCCAAATTAAATCGATTTGTAAAGTTGACCTAAGTGAAACTACTTGAAATTTATTTAAATTTATAAAATACTTATATTTATAATATTAAATTAGTATCACTAGATAAATCGTCGAGTGTATTTTTATAACATATTTATTTGATTTCAGAGATACCGTTGTTTTTTTATATAAGATTAACTAAATTTAAAATAGTTTGATTTAAAGTGATTCTAAAAAATAATCTATTTGAAACGGATGGAGTATTAATTACTACCGGTAGCATAGCATAGCATAGCGCAACTCAATAGAAGGGGATGGACCTAGAGTCGAGACGAGCATCGTGTGACAGTCGCACTAGCACACGGCGGCGGGCGAGCCGCGTGCCGCGTCTGGATCTGGCCGGTGCTATGACTCACGGAAATTTCACTGAAATCTCGCGGTGGGACTTGACTGCGGCGCACAAGCCCCGGTCCCCAATTCATCAACAACTCATAATGCGGTAGAGTTATCAGACCCAAACTGACACATGAGCACGTGACACCCCTCTTTAAACAACAACAGCCGCATCGTCGCTGCACACCTTCAAAGCCAAATGGCAGGCCCGGAGGAGTTGCGCAATCCCCGACGTGCCGACGACGGCGACGACGAAGACCTCCAGCTGGCGTGGATCGAACGCCGCCGCGGCCTCCAGCAGCAGCTCCTGGACTCTGGCCGCGCCTGCATGATGCTGGGGGCGCTCGTCCTCACGTGGGACCTGCAGCTCACCCGCGCTAGCTCCAGCCCGGAAGCACGTGCTGCTCGCCGCCTTCGGCCTTGTTTGCATGGCTTATCAGCCGTAGTCTCATAACAAATCAGCGAATAGTATTTTTCAGCCTGGTTTTTCAGCAAAGCGAACAGGGCCGTCCTCTGGCTCCTCGGCGTGGCGCTCGTGTTGCTGTCCCTCGTCTCACGCCGGTTCCCCAGGCTCGCCGGCGCCGGCGCCGCTCTCGTGACAGCGCTCCGCAACTACTTTGCTCGGAGGTGGTGGCCTCTTTTTTTTTCGAGAACGTACATAGCACGTGTTTCATTAAGAAGAAGTTAGAAGTTTTACACGTCCAACATCACATCACGGCGAGGTGCCATGAGTGATGGGGTTGAATACGAACACAAGGCACCGCCAGGCGGTGGAGCGCACCCTGTTATAACTAACTAAGAAACTAATGTGCGAATGAAGAGCCTGCAACCGAAGAGCCAGGCGGTGGCCTCTGATGTCTGAGGTTCTGAGCTGCATCCTGCGTGCCTTCAGTGTGTGATATCTTATATCACATGTAGTTATGTCCTGGTTTGTAAGCATCGTACATGACAACATGCACGAAATCTTCTCAAATTTTTATCACAGCCTCCACATACGACATCACTTCATCTCCACAAGTTTCATGGTTTTCGGACTTCGTTTGCATTTTATAGATTTTAAAAACAATTCGCCCGCAAGTTCGTGGTCATGTTTCGTGAATAAGATGTTCGAAATTTGGGGTATGTTCCTGGATACGGCCTTACACTACACTCAGTAACATGAATATCATTTTTTGAATCACTAATTTCCATTATTCGATGCACGTGCAGTTCAAATTTGCATTTTCCGAAAAAAATCAATTTAATAAAATAAATTAACTAAATATAGCAAAAAGCCACAAAAATGTACCAAATTGTAACATGGAGTACCGGGTACTGTAATAGGGCTGCACAAAAAATTTGGGAGCCAAAATATATATAAAAAAAGAACAGTTTGCCGAGTGCCATTGCCGAGTGCCATGGCTGGGGGCGCTCGGCAAAGGAATTTTTTTATTTTTTTTAAATTCCTTTCTTTGCCGAGTGCCTGGCCTGTGGGCACTCAGCAAAGTTTTTTTTAAAAAAATAAATAAATAAATAAAACAAGTCTTTGCCGAGTACCAGAGCCTGGGGCACTCGGTAAAGTGTTTTTAAAAAAAATGCGGCTTTGCCGAGTGCCGGATCGGGGCACTCGGCAAAGCCGGCGGTTTAATAAAAAACCGGCCGAGCGACAAACTCTCTCTCACTCTCTCTCTCGCCGCTGCCCGCCCCAGCCGTGCCCGCGCCCCCACACGCGCGCGCTCCCGCGCCCGCGCACGTCGCCGGCCGGCCGTGCCCACGCCGCGCCGCCGCCCGCCCCCCGCCGCGGCCCGCCCCAGCCGCACCCACGCGTGAAGCGGAGGAGGAGGAGGAAGCAGAAGGAGGAATGAGAATGAGAAGGAGGAAGAAGGAGGAGGAAGAAGAAGGAGAAAGGAGGAGAAGGAAGGGAAGGAGGAAACCTTCCCTAGCCCCTTCACCACCGCCACCCTACGACGCCCACTAGGTATGCCCTACTGTCGTCGTCGTCATCGTATTACTATTAGTTGTAGTCGTAGTAGTGGTTGAGTAGTAGTAGTACTTGGATATATTCTTCTACTTGGATTGAAAATATATATGTGGTTGTCGGCCATCGTGCCGTTGATATATATGTGGTTGTCGGCCATCGTGCCGCTGTTCCTTGCAGGTTTTAGAAACCTCATCATGCAGGGGAGGTTCTGCCGAAATTTTCAATTGACAGTCTTATGTTCTTTTTTTTAGAGAAGAGACCGTAGGAGCCGAGCCGGAGTACGTCGGTGACCCCGATCGTCTTCCTCAACGCTGCTGGTCTGCCTGCACCGCGTCGCCTCGCCACTGCACCGACACGCCACGGCCCCGCTAGCCTAACTCACCGGCCACCTTAGGTATAACCCCTCTTTCCGTATCATGGTCGTAGATTGCGTTACCCAGTTAGGTGTCTCCCGTTCGAAAGATATACGATTGGAGGTATGTAGATCTTTGCATACCTACGACTGTATCTGTTTCGGATTGTCCATGTTTTTTGGACAGCCCGCGGATGCGTAGATGGGTTAGTTTCCATGGTCTGCTCCGATCCGAGACAGAGTTTCAGCATCACCTCCCTATTGTTCTCCGGATACACACTCTCCCTGGCAGGACGTGTATCTGGTGAACAGCGAGGAGGTGCTACCGAAATTCTATCTCGGATAGGAGTAGAGCATGAAAACTAACCCCATCTACGCATCCGCAGGTGGGATTAGGACCTATCGTCACCTATTAGACAGTAGGAACACCATATAGATGCAATTGATGGTTACTTTACTCGCTGATATATACGTTAGAGGATGGAGGATCATCAGTGGATGTACACGGGACGGAGAAGTCAGAGTGATTTCAGCAATGAATGGATGAACAAGACCGATGCTTTCTTGAAGCGTGCATTTGGCAAGGCCGCTAAATTCCTGATTCTAGTTTTGTGTCCCTGCAGCAAATGTAACAAGAGAATGCAAAACAAGGACACTATGGGTAAACATCTTTTGAAGAATGGATTTACGCCGGACTACACCCGGTGGGTCCACCATGGTGAGGCCCATGGTATGAGGGAGGAGGTGGTGAGACCATGCGTCGAGGCTTATGATGCTGATGCCGGGGTAGCAGACATGTTAGATGACGTTCATCAAGCTCAATTCATTGAAGGACGTGAGAAGGAGGAGATGGAGGCAGCTGCAGAGGCGTTCTATGACATGATGGACTCGGCACAGAAACCCCTTCACGATCGTTCAACAGTTTCTCTGCTAGATGCCAATGGACGCGTAATGGGGTTGAAGTCCGAGTTAAACCTGAGTCGAGAAGGCTTCGATAAGATGTTGGCCGTGATTGGCACCCTGCTTCCGGTGGGCCACATACTGCCAAAGAACATGTACGAGGCACAGAAACTCTTTTGTGCACTTAAGATGCCATATGACCAGATACATGTTTGTCCGAAGGGGTGCGTCCTATTTAGAAAAGAACATAAGGATGAAAAGTATTGTCCAAAGTGTAAATCCTTTAGGTACCTAGAGGTAGACTCTGGTGATGGCCAGAAGAGTCAGCTTACGATCCCCGTGAGAGTCCTACAACACCTTCCATTCCTACCGAGGATCCAACGGCTATTCATGACCGAGGAATCCCCGAAACAGATGACAAGGCACAAAAAAGGCATACGGTACAATCCTAACAAGATGGTACATCCATCCGATTGTGAAGCATGGACCCGCTCTAATGACAAACATTGTGAGAAAGCAGCTAAGGCTCGTAATGTACGTGTCGCGCTGGCAATAGATGGGTTCAATCCTTATGGACTGATGGCTGCCCCATACACATGTTGGCCCGTGTTCGTTATCACCCTCAATCTCCCCCCGGCGTCTCCTTTCAACGACATAACGTATTCTTGTCGTTGATAATTCCTGGACACCCAGGGAGTAATATGGGTGTGTTCATGGAGCCTGTGATTGATGAATTGGTCCATGCTTGGGACGAAGGGGTATGAACATATGACCGAGCTATAAAGACAACCTTCAAAATGCACATTTGGTACCACTACTCCCTGCATGACTTTCTGGCATATGGGTTATTCTGCGCCTGGTGTGTTCATAGGAAGTTCCCATGCCCAATATGCAAGGAAGGTGTGAGGTTCATTTGGTTGCAGAAGGGTGGCAAGTATTCATCGTTCGACAAACATCATCAATTCCTCCCTCTTGGCCATCCATTTAGACAAGACATCAAGAACTTTACGAAAGGTGTCGCAGTGACAGACCCTAAACCACGGATGATGACTGGTGCAGAGGTTCATGCTCAGGTTCATGCTCAGATAGATGCTCTCGTGCCCAATCAAGAAGGTGGTTTTGTGGGATATGGTGAGCAACATATGTGGACTCATAAGTCGGGCTTGACGAGGCTCCCCTATTTCGATGACCTTCTTCTGCCACATAACATTGATGTAATGCACACTGAAAAGAATGTCGTCGAGGCACTTTGGGCAACATTCATGGAAACTAAATAGTCTAAGGACAACCCTAAGGCTAGAGTGGACCTAGCGATGTTATGCGATAGACCAAATCAAGAGATGCAGTCTCCTAGAGGCGGCAAGACATGGAAAAGGCCTAAGGCCGATTTTGTCTTGAAATCCAATCAAAGGAGGGAAGTACTTGAATGGATTCAGGCATTAATGTTCCCTGATGGGTATGCAGTGAATTTGAGGAGGAGAGTGAACTTAGGCACTCTGCGAGTCAACGGGATGAAGAGTCATGACTACCACATATGGATTGAGCGGCTTCTTCCAGCGATGGTTCGAGGCTATGTCCCTAAGCATGTCTGGCTAGTGCTGGTAGAGTTGAGCTATTTCTTCCGCCAGCTTTATGCCAAGGAGCTATCTTGGACCGTCATTGAAGACTTGGAAAAAGTGGCACCTGTGTTGCTCTGTAAGTTGGAGAAGATCTTTCCACCCGGCTTCTTCTTGGCGATGCAGCATTTGATTGTGCACCTCCCGTATGAGGCACGTATGGGGGGGCCTGTGCAGGCCTGTTGGTGCTATCCAATCGAGAGATGTCTAAAGACTCTTTGTAAAAAATGTAGAAATAAAGCCAAAATTAAGGCTTCCATTGTAGAGGCATACATTCTAGAGGAGGTGTCAAACTTCACACAGCTATACTACACGTAGAACTTTCCTAGCGTGCATAATCCACCCCCTCGTTACAATGTTGCAAAAATGAATCGAACCTCAGCCTTTTCCAAGGGCAACTCGAAAGCGCAAGTGCATCGACCACTAAGCACTTGGAAAATAAAGAGTGGCGCTGTATCATGCTATATGTGTTGACCAACCTTGCCGAGGTGCATCCGTTCATTACGTAAGTTCTCAACGAACTTGTTTCAATATGCCCTCACTATTCTGCATCCAACCCTATTTGTTCTCGTTGGTACAGGGAATTTGTTCGTCAATCCTAGCATGAATCAAGGGATCCTACCCCGCATGAAACTTTTACCCTTCTTTCACGGGGTGCGGGAGCAGGGAGGCCCCACTTCATTTCTTGGTTCAAACAGAAGGTACAGTCCAATTTAGCTCGTACTTAGTTCGACATTCCAAGTTGATCGTACATTCGAATAATATAATGATCTATCATGCTTGAGCTTGCAGGCCCAAACCGATGCGTCTATAAGTGCCAAGTTGAGACAGGTTGCAAACAGCTGTCACGTTAGGGTCAAGTCATTTACCGGTTATGACATGAATGGATATCACTTTCACACAGCAAGCTACGAGACCTATGAGGGGGTGGATTTTTGCCAACATGTTAACGAGGGGGTGGATTTTTGCCAACAACATTCCTCCTTCGGATAGTGTTGATTATTTGGACAATTTTGATAGTGATGACGAGACCTATGATCCAGCTAATCCCAATCATGAAGATTATTTCTAATACATGTAATACTATGTTTTTTTGTAATTATGTTTTGTTTATTTATTTTGCATCTATTTCTAATACATGTAATAATACGTCTTGTTTATTCTTTTAATTGCAGGTGATTGAACAAAGATGGCGGGCAACCGTGCAAACAGGAACGTGAACTCGGTTTACCAAAGAGCACGCACTGCAGATCCCGATGCAGGTGAGGGGTTGTCGGACGGGAGGAGGAGGAGCAAGGGCAGCGGCCGTAGGAGGCAGCAGTCTCCTACTACCACGCCGCGTGAGGAGGTGCCGGAGGAGCACGTGACGGCCGCGGACTCATCCTCGTCGGAGGACGAGCTGGTTTGGTAGACGAACGAGGAGGGAGAGGGGGCGCACGAGGAGGGAGCTTGTTTCGCTTCCTCTGGTTCATCGAGTGTCTACTTGCGAGGTCCCGCGAGCCTCCCTCAGGTTCCGCTTCCTCACCAACGCCCACTGATTCACCCTTAGGGGAATAAGTAAGTAACTTTAGATGTTATCATCACTACTTCATATGATATGTTGAAAATCAAAAGAGAAACTAATAATTTTTCTTAATCACTTGTGCAGGAACTGGGTGGTTGTGTTGGGTGGTAGCACATGCTCCCCCAATGGCATCCTGGGTCTTCTGTGCAGGCAACACTATCCTGTCCTTGTTGCGTACCACGGGGAGAATGAGTGGACCTACTCGTTTGACCACTATGCCGTCGCCCCCGATGCGGATTACCCCAACAAGGCAGCATGGGTGAAGGCAGAGTTTTGGGTAAGTCTCCCTCGCACAACATTGCTCAATACATCGCATTCATTGGACTTTTCTTGAAATAATGAATAGATACATCGTGTTTGTATGCAGTCTTATTTCAGATGCGAAGAGGGATTTGAGGGCAGGGCGGATTTGGCAGCTACCAAAGCCTGTAAAAAAATTCGGCACCGACATGCATCGCGAGGTGCGCATCCAGGCCATCGTAACCTACCACGGGTCGAAACTTGGAGAGAAGGTCACCAAGAAAGACGCAAGACTGATGACGCTGACCCAGAACCAGTACCTTGAGGTAGATGAATAACATTAATATTGATTCGTTTTGAGATTAAGTAGGTTCAATTTGATCTTCTTATATGTCAAATACTTGATGACGTGTAGATAAATCCCTGGTGGTGCCGAGCATATCCCGAGTGTTGGGCGATGATCATGGACAAGTGGTTCACGAAGGAGTATCTCGAGGCGCACAACGCTGCCCGGGACCAGTGTTTAACGATGCAAGGTCCAGCACACCATCAAGGCAGCCGTGGCCTCGCCGCATACAAACAAGCATGGGTACGCGATTTCATTTATCTATTTTGACGCTCAATTATGCCTGATTTCTAATCATCTTGCTGTCTTTCTCGCAGTCGGCGTCACATGGTGGCCAGGAGTGCTCGGACTTCTAGGCATGGTGTATGGCCAAAAAGGGCAGGGCAACATCCGACGTCTCCTACAACCTAGAGGACCCGCCCAAGGCGTACAGAAACCTGAGCGTCCACACCCGCATCAGTGACTACACGTCGGCGGCAAGGTCAATCCATGGGCCAGAGTACGATCCGAGCACTGAGGACATTGATGCGGAGCTCGTCATGAGGTTGGGAGGAGGCAAGAAGCACGGACGGTTGTGGATTGGCGATGGCGTCATCGACTCGACCTCTGTTCCCTCTCTCTCCTAGATCCGAGCATGGAGCACGAGCGGAAGCCTGGCCATACACCCACGGCCGAACGCTTCACAGCACCGGGTCGACGCACTCGAGGTTATTCCTGTTTTACTCATCGTACATTGATCTTTACACACCTTAATTAGTTTTGCATTACTGAAACATTGGACTGAAATATTGCAGGCCCGGCTGGAAGAAGAAGCAAGGCAACATCATGAGCTGGCGGCGCAGCTGGAGTCCGAGCGGGCCGCGCGAGAGGCCCAGGAAAAGAGGATGGTGGAAATGATGCAGTTCATGCAAAGTCTTGGGCAACATACGGGTCTAGCTTTGCCACCTGGTCTGTTCGCTCCACCTCCGCCTCCTCCTGCAGCTACTCCTGTGAGTATGAAAGTTTATTGCTTTCGCTTGTGCTTTGCTTGTATGACCTCTACCTTCCTAGATTCGGTTCACACATGCAAGTAATTCCTAGATTAGCTATCCAAGTAATCTTGTCTCACACATGCAATCTCTTCTCCTTTGTGCAGCCTCAATCGGCGGGTTCGAATAATCCAGCTCATGCGCCTCCAAATGATACAGCTTTTCCTTCACCACAGTCTCAGTGGCCAGCTTGGGGATGATGGTTGTGAGTCACACTTGTATTTGCATCTCTGGTTCACTTGGTGATGCACTTGTGATATTTGGACAACTGTGATGGACTTATTGTGGTATATGTGATATATATTGTGATGGATGTGATGGATGTGATAAATATGTGATATATGTTTGGATGGATGTGATATATATGTGATATCTTCTGTTTGTCGTGATGGAATGTTAAAAATAAATAAAAAAGGCTGTTTTTGGTCACTTTGCCGAGTGTTGCGCACCTTTGCCGAGTGCAATGGTCACTGCACTCGGCAAAGCTGGGAATCTGGGCACCTTGTCCCAGCTTTGCCGAGTGCCAGACCCTTGGCACCCGGCAAAGAAATTTTTTATTTTTTTAAAACACCTTCTTTGCCGAGTGCCATGTCATGGGGCACTCGGCAAAGATTTTTCAAAAAAAATTAAAAACCTTTGCCGAGTGCCGCTTCAGGGGCACTCGGCAAATTTTTTTTAAAATAAAAACCTTTACCGAGTGCCGGTTCAGGGGGCTGTCGGCGTTCGGAAACCGCCGACTAGTAAATTTAGTGGATTGCGTGTTTGGGCTTGGATGGTTATGCAAAGAGGACATGAGGATGTATACTGGTTCGGGCGGAATGTCCCTACGTCTAGTTGCGAGCTGCTGCTCGTGTTACTTGCACTGAGTTCATAGTAGGGGTTACAAATGGGCGAGAGAGGGACGAGCTCCCAAGTCTCTTTTGGTTGAGGTCGAATGTGTTGTTCTCGATCCCCCCCTCGGTGGTCCCGTCCCCTCCTTTTATAGCTCAAGGAGGAAGCGGGTAACATTCAAAGTCAGCCCCAAGCTTGCATGAAGTACTAGGGGAAAAGAGAAGATCGAAATCCGTCCTTTTCCCCCTTCTTGTCCGAGCCCCCTTTTCGATATTGCCAACGCGCCGGCAATCGGCGGCCATCCCGTCCTGTCAGTCGCCGCACGGCGTATAGGCCCTAGGCACAGGGACGCGCCGCTCCATTAGGCCCCTAGCCATGCGGCGCGCGAACCTTGTCTCCCCGAGACGCACCGCGCTGCACGTAGGCACGCGGCGCACGTGTCAGGTCACGGTGGGGCGCGCCATGTCATCCCGCCGTAGGAATGATTACATCCTATGGTCGACCCCGTCTAGGGACATACTATAGTCGACAGTGGCATGCCTCCTCCGTCTTGCGTTGGATGTCGTGGGCTGCTAGACGCGGTCCACCAACATCGCCTGTCACATCTAGGCGCGCGTCTCACTTAGGGCGGCGGGGTGCGGTGCGTGCTCCCGCCCTATGACTACTCCGACGGAGGCCACGCCAGGGTTGGGGGCATAGTGTAGGACTATTGATGTCTGACAGGGTCATACGAGGAGATGGCACCACTGGACCACCTTGTCGACGTTGTGGCGTCGTGAGCCGCCGTGTCGAAGCATACCTCCTTTCCGTGTTAGGGGGGTGGGCCCATGGTGGTTGAAGTGATGTGGGTCCCTCTTGGGGCCTTAATTCGTTCCTGGGTCCAGATCTGACCCCTAGGGGTCGGGCGAGGCGAAGCCCTCACCAGGGGGTCGGACGAGGCGGGACCTGTGCCCGAGAGGTCGGGCGAGGCGGATCGCGTGTCCGTGGGGTCGGGCGAAACCAGAGATCCTCTTAGTCGGGCCAGACCGATCCGTAGCTGTGCCCACAATCATTTTAGGCAGACTGAGGTGGATGTTTTTTAACTCCTATCTTACGAGTACCATAATATTGGTACCCGACAGTAGCCCCCGAGCCTATGGGGGAGTTGGACATTCCTCCGCAGGCTTCACCATAAGACGGTAGGGTCCTGTTCTCTTAGGGGGTGCGTGCGAGCACACCCGCTGGGTGTACCCCCCGAGCCTCTGGGGAAGTTGGCTTCTTCGCCAAAGGCTTCCTCGTGTGGGGGGACCTCAGTGTCCCGTGACTCGGCGCTATTTATTTCGTGAGGCTGACCCCGGTGCCCCTACGCATTTGTGAGGGTCGGATCGTGGGGTCAGGACGTCTGCGGTTCTTCTCGTACTCATGTGTCCACCTCTTAGTTCTCCTGCGACCTCGCATAGGGTCTCTTTTGCGATTCTGAGCCCCCCGAGTCCCTGCACGCTGCGGGGGTTTCGGCCGAGGGGTCGGTTCATCTTTTTTTCATTCCTCCTCACGTGTTTTTCCGATAAAACAAAGGGCTTGAGCCGTGCCACGGTTTTCCTCGACGGACGAACTATGGCGCTCGGTGAGTTATTAACGGGTTAGACCAAGTGGAACCCCGGTTCTCATTCGCTGGGAACCGGCTCGAGTCGGCTGGCGACAGGCTCTAGGTTCTTGATGGCCAGTCCATATAGTTCCTGGGCCCGTTCGTCCGGTCCCGGGGGCTCGTTGCCTTTCCTCGGGGAAAAACCATGGTCCGGCTACAGTCGGAACTCGAACGCGGGTCGAGATGCTCGTGGTGCACGGGCGCTCGGGTACTGGCCGCTAGCGGGCCCATCCCTTTCCGCCCCTCACTCTGTGGGTGCCCAGAGCGGCTGTTGAACCCCCCCAATGGGCCTGCCTTCGAACTCTTGGGCTTTATTGGGCCGTAAGAGCGTTTTTAGCCCTGTATCTCTTTCTTACCTGTGACGGCTCTTGGCCCAGCGGCGCGTCTTTTGAAGGGACGGCCTGTTAGTTGTACGCATGTAGCTGGTTGAAACGACGCGGTGGTTTTGATGGGATGGGGTGGCGCGTCAATCTAGGCAGACGGTTCGCCTCCCGCTTCCCCTCCTTAAGTACAGGGGTTTCCCCTATCTTCTCGTCGCACACGAACCATCGTCCTACCTCCTCCCTTCGCTCCCAAACTGCCGTATGCACCCGTGTCTCTCACCGTCGCTGCGGTCACAGCGCAGCTAGAGTTAGGGTTCACACCGCCGTCGAAGCTTTCGCCTCTCGGCTCCCATTATTCTAGCGATGGACACGTGGCCTCGTTCCGACATCACTCACTCGCGGATGGAGGGCCTCGTCAAGAAGGGCCTCCTCCGTGCGAGGACCGCTGTGAACGAGTGGATCGTACCTGGTGACGAGGACGAGCCGATGCCTCCAGATGGGTACGTCGTCTCCTTCATCCCCTTCCACGAGCATGGCCTAGTGATGCCCCCACACCGGTTCCTCCGGGGGTTGCTGGGCTACTACGACATCGAGCTGTAGCACTTGAACCCTAACAGGATCCAGCACATCGCGGCCTTCGTCGTGTTGTGCAAGGGGTTCCTGGGGATCGAGCCGCACTTCGAGTTGTGGCGGTACTTCTTCGCCGTCTCCCTGCACAAGAGGGTGGAGAGAGAGAAGGGGAAGAAGAGAGAGTACAAGGTACCGGTGGGAAGTGTGAGCATCCATCTCCGGGGAAATCGGGTGGCGCAGTACATGTCACTCTCGTTGATGTCATCCAACAAAGGGTGGCACAAACAATGGTTCTACTTGAAGTATGATCCCGCCGCCCCCTTCTCGATCTTCTTCGGCAGCTTCGTCGACTCGGCGCCGAGATGTGGGTGTGGGGTCCCCTTGCCAAGGAGCAAGATAGACTCAAAGATCATCTGAAGGCCATCGCCATCTTAAAGGAGCGTGGCCTCCGCGGGGTCAGTGTTATTGGGGCATATCATGTGAGGAGGCTTGCGCCCTTGATGGCGCGCGCCCTCCCAATGTATCGGATGACGCCCCAATCGCCGCTCGATGGGACGGTGATGCTTGCCAAGGACGCACTTAGCGTTGGTGAGGTGGAGCAGCGTCTCAAGGAGGCGACGGAGGCGCCGACGTCACAGTCGGGGGATTCCGTCCCTTTATACCCAGTTTTAGGGCACCCGCCGATGTGGCCGGATGCGGGCTTCGTCGAATTCGTAAGTACTCCCTCCTTCGGATGCTGTCTGGATTCCATTCCTTGCCATTCTTTCTAATCTCGCCGCCTGACCCCGAGAGTTGGATTCTTGCAGCCAGGACTTATTTTCTAGGATTCCGCAGCGTCGTTGCCTGAGGATGCAGAGCGGAGAACGGCGAACCGCCTCGCGGCCGAGTGAGAGAAGCAAAAGAAGGATGCCGAGAATGCAAGGAAGGCAGAGAGGGAGCGGAAGCGGGATCGGGGAGAGGACACTGATGACGACGATGACGATGAAGATGATGACAAGGAGGAAGAGGGGGTCGGCAGCGTCATGTCCGCCGACTAGGATGAGATGGAACGCGACGGCGAGGACGACATTGCGGACGGTGATCCATCTTCATAACTGATGGAGATGGGTTGCCCTTCCGATGTGCCCCAGGGGCCGTCGGACGCGAGCCACCTCGTGTCGTCCGGTCCCTCCGAGCAGCTAGCCGGTCAAAAGCGGCCCCGCTCTACCGAGCCGCAACTGGGGTCGGACGGGCCGGCCTCAAAGCTTCAATGCCTAGTGGCGCCGAGGAAGAGCGCTGCTCTACGGGAGGCTTGACAGCCGCCGGCAAGCACCGCCATGCCCGAGCTGGACAGGGGTACTGCTGGGACATCCGTGGGGCCACCCGTTCAGGCACCGCCGGAAACGCCGACCCTATGCATGAGGGGATAACCGACGGCCTGCATAGGGGAGGCATCCTCGGTTGCCCTGGAGAAGTCGGCCGTAGTCGTGATGTCAACGTTGACGGCAGCGCGGGAGGAGCCTCCGGCCATGCATGCGGCAGCGTCCGCTGTGGAGCCGATGGAGGGGAGATGGTCGATGGAAGAGGACGCTTCTACGACATGTACGATGGGCGTGATGCAGCCGGATGCGACCCCGCCTCCGCGGACAGAGACAGAGATACCCGAGGCAGGGCGGACTGAAGGGGATGCGCCCGCTGTGTCCCTAGTGGCCGTGGCGATGGTGCCACGCATCACGTCCATGCCATCGTCTTCCGCCACCGGCGGAGGGGTCGTCCCTGCGAAGAGGCCATGGTAGGAGGGGTCATCGGCGCATGGCGCTGGCGTGGAGCCATCTCAGACCCTGGTCCAGATGGGGACCAATAGGCCACGGCTCGAGCTGGTAGACTTGCAGAACCCGGGGGCCCCACCGTTTGTCCTAGATGACCCAGCGGAGGGGGAGGAATGGCGTCGCTACCATGGGATCATGGGAGGCGTGGCGCACCTCTTGAACGCCACGCTGCTCGCGGCTAACAACGGGCTGAAGCAGTTGAACAGTGCCACTGACCCTTGCACGGTACGGTGCGCCTGTGCCCCAACTGTCGGTTTTTATTTTGTTGCTTCTGACTCGTGTTTTTTCCACAGTCGCTGATGGCGCGTTCCCATGAGAAATCCTTGTTCCTTGATCGGTAGAAGGAGGCCTAGGACCACCTCGTCGCGGAGGTGTCTGACCTTCAGACCCGGGAGGCGGAGGCCCATTATCATGCTGAGGAGGCGGAGAAGATGGTCTCGGATTTGTCCGAGAGGGCGCGCAAGGACAGCGAGAATGCCACGCAGGTCGTGACGAAGCACGACGAACTATGTCAGTGGGATGCTGAGTCCCACCAACAGATCCTCGACCTCCAAGGTGAGCTCAAGAAGGAGAAGGGGCTGAGGCTGGCAGCCCAGGAGAAGGTCGCCGTGCTAGAGGCAAAAGCCTACCAAGATGCCACGGTGGCCGAGCAGCTTCGCAAAGAGTGAGACGACTCATGCTAGACCGAGTCGAGGCTTCGCACAGAGCGCGACAGGTCATGGCGAGAGCGTGACAGCGCGCAGCAGTGGGTCAGCTCCCTCCAAGGTGATCTCGAGAGGGAGAAGGTCAAAAAGTGGGAAGCCGAGGGTGTCTCTGCCGAGCTCGCCCTAGACCTAGGCCAGAGTCAGAGGGAGCTGGCTGAGGTTAAGGAAGACCTGCAGAGGGAGGTCGTGGCATATGACAATGAGTGCCTTGCCGCCAACTTAGTCTACCATGACCTTGGGGTGCCCACATCACTCTTATCTCGGACCGCGTACGGGAGCTTGAAAGGGGAGCCTTCCAGGCTGGTATTCACCGCACCTTTGCCATCGCTCGCACCCACTACGCGGAGACTATCAACTTGGAAGTGATGAGTCAGGGTTATGCGCCTGGCTATGAGGGCGAGGAGCTAGAGAAGATAGAAGACGACGTGGCCTCCCTTTCGCAAGACCTAGCAAACAGAATAGCAGACGCAGTCTTCCCCCGGAGGGGTAACTAATTAGATAAATTTCATCCAAGGTGCCAACAGCTGAATAATGAGTTTAAACAAGTGTTTTTGTTTCTAGGGTCAGTCGTGTGAACAATTATATGTTCTTTTCTTTTTAGTGCATAAAAAGTCATTGCGGTTCGTTCCCTTTTGGTCGTGAAGATTCTGAAGTTTGAAGCGTGGACGGGAAATCCTGATTACGCTGGTGAGCGAGAGTGCCATAGCCGTCGGGGCATAGGTTTCTCGCAGTCCGACTAGTTTTACTCAGTGTGTCTCCCCGTGACTCAATCTTCGGAAATTTTGACGTAAAAGGGGTCGGACGTGGCGTATTTTTGCATGTATACACTCCTTATCAGCCCCCGAGTAAGGGCTGACCCTAGGGCGCGGCTGGGGTCGGCCGTTACTAGTCGAGAGGGAGAAATGGCGAGAACGAGCAAGAGACGGTGTTTTTTCGAAAAACATCATTCTTTATCTCTTGTACATACATGCGTGCATTAGAAAATGGTCTAAGGGTAGAAGCGACGTAGCTGTTCGATATTCCAAGCGTTGGCGAAGATTTCGCCGTCGGCGGTCGCAAGCTTGAATGTTCCCAGTCTGAGCACCTCAGCGACGACGTAGGGCCCCTCCCATGGCGGAGAGAGCTTGTGGCGGTCCTTGGTGTTCTGGACGCATCGGAGCACTAAGTTGCCGATGCTGAAGGCTCGGCCCTTGACCTGTCGGCCATGGTACCGGCGTAGCGCTTGCTGGTATTTGGCGGAGCGGGCGAGGGCAACATCGCGACCCTCATCGAGTTGGTCCACAGCGTCATCAAGGTATTCCTTGGCTTCCATCTCTTTGTATGCGATTACTCTGGGTGCCCCGTAGTCAAGGTCGGTCGGCAGGACTGCCTCGGCGCCGTAAACCATAAAGAAGGGCGTGTAGCCGGTGGCCCTACTAGGGGTCATCCTTAGGCTCCAAAGAACCACGGGAAGCTCTGTGACCCACCGTCCGCCAAACTTGTTGTGCCTATTGAAGATCCTAGGCTTAAGGCCCTGGAGCACCATGCCGTTGGCGCGCTCAACTTGTCCGTTCATATGGGGGTGTGCCACGGCGGCCCAGTCGACCCTGATATGGTTGTCCTCATAGAATCTGAGGAATTTCTTCCCTGTGAATTGTGTGTCGTTGTCCATGATTATAGAGTTTGGGACCCCAAAGCGGTGGGTGATGTCCATGAAGAATTTGATGGCCTCCTCGGACCTGATCTTCGTGATCAGCCAGGCCTCTATCCACTTGGTGAACTTGTCTATGGCGACAAGCAAGTGAGTAAAGCCCCCGGGCGCCTTCTTGAGGGACCCGACCTAGTCAAGCCCCCAGACTGCAAACGGCCAAGTGATGGGGATCGTTTGGAGTGCTTGAGCTGGCAGGTGGGTCTGCCGGACGTAGAATTAGCACCCTTCGCAGGTGCAAACGATCTGCTCAGCGTCGGCTACTGCGGTGGGCCAATAGAAGCCATGTTAGAAAGCCTTGCCGACTAGGGTCCTTGGCCCCACGTGATGTCCGTAGGAGCCACGGTGGATGTCGTCTAGTAGATTCTTTCCCTGCTCGGTGGGGATGCACCGTTGCAGGACTCCTGCGCGGCTCTTTTTGTAGAGCTCCTCCCTGATGACGACGAATGACTTGGCACAGCGTGCGAGACGTCGTGCTTCTATCTTGTCAATGGGGAGCATCTCTCAGAAGAGGCACTTGAGATATGGGACTCCAGTCTGGCAAGGGGTCGGGTCCTGCAGATGGATCCTCGTTGATTTCCATGACCTCTAGGTCGGGCAGGTCTGTCGGAGGGTTAGCCCTCGAGCCCGAGGCGAGGAGCCGATTGTCAGCCCTAGCCCCCGAGCCCAAGACAGGTGACTCGTTGTCATCTTGCCCTGGCTCCTTATAACGGATTGATGGCCGGTGCTGATCGTTGGCAAAGACGCCGGCAGGGACCTGCTCTCGGCCGGACGCCATCTTCGCCAGTTCGTCGGCTGCTTCATTAAGCCACCGGGGAATGTGATTGAGTTCGAGGCTGTCGAACTTGTCTTCCAATTTGTGCACTTCTTGGTGGTATGCGGCCATCTTGGGGCTGTGGCAGCTTGACTCCTTCATCACTTGGTTGACGACGAGCTACGAGTCGCCTCGGATGTCCAGTCGTTAGATCCCCAGTTCAAGGGCAATGTGCAGGCCGTTGATGAGTGCCTCATACTCGGCCATGTTGTTGGAGGTAGGGAAATGGAGGCGGACCATGTACCTCATGCGTATCCTGAGGGGGGAAACGAAAATGAGCCCCGCACCGGTGCCTTTCTTCATCAATGAGCCATCAAAGTACATTGTCCAGTATTCTAGATCGACGGCCGCTGACGGCATCTGGAGCTCAGTCCACTCTGCAACAAAGTCGGCCAGTGCCTGGGACTTGATGGCTGCCCGAGGCACGTATGTGATTCCTTTACCCATCAGCTCGAGCGCCCATTTGGCAATCCTCCCCGTGGCATCGCGGTTTTGGATGACTTCTCCGAGAGGGAAGAACGAAACTACCATCACTGGGTGCGACTCGAAGTAGTGCCGCAATTTTCTCCTAGCGATCAGGACGGCGTACAGGTGCTTTTGGATTTGAGGATAACGGATCTTGGAGTCAGCCAAGACTTCGCTGATAAAATAAACAGGGCGTTGCACCTTGAGAGCGTGCCCTACCTCCTCCCGTTCCACCACTAGTGCAGCGCTGACTACTTGCGTGGTGGCCGCGATGTACAGCAAGAGTGGTTCCCTTTCGACTGGCGGGACCAGAATCAGGGCCTTTGTCAAGATTTGCTTGAGCTTGTCAAGCGCCTCCTGAGCCTCGGCTGTCCACACGAATCGGTCGGTTTTCTTCAGGAGTCGGTAAAGGGGGAGACCTTGTTCGCCGAGGCGTGATACGAAACGGCTGAGAGCCGCGAGGCATCCCATGATCCGTTGTACCCCCTTTACATTCTGGATCAGACCCATCCGGGTGATGGCCGTGATCTTTTCTGGGTTGGCTTCGATGCCATGCTCGGAGACGATGAACCCGAGCAGCATACCTCTCGAGACCCCGAAAACGCATTTTTCGGGGTTGAGTTTTATGCCGTTCTCCCGGAGTTTTTTGAAGGTCTTTTTGAGGTCGGCCACGAGCTAGTTGGCCCTTTTGGACTTGACTACGATGTCGTCCACGTATGCTTCGACGGTCTCTCCAATGAGATCGCTGAAGCATCTGAGCATACATCGCTGGTATGTTGCTCCGGCGTTCTTTAGACCGAACGGCATGCTAACGTAACAGTACGATCCGAACGGCGTGATGAAAGAAGTTGCGAGCTGGTCAGATTCTTTCATCACGATTTGATGGTAGCCAGAGTTGAAAGCACTAGTTTGGTTTTGGTTAATTGATGAAACCCTAAGTGCTAACCTAGTTTATCAAGTGATTATGAGATAGGTAGCACTACTTCAAGTGATGAAGCAATGGCAAAGATCTTGACGATGGCGATGGTATGGTGATGATCAAATGCTTAAACTTGGAAAAGAAGAAAGAGAAAAACAAAAGGCTCAAGGCAAAGGTATAAAATGTAGGAGTTATTTTGTTTTAGTGATCAAGACACTTAGTGAGTGTGATTATATTTAGGATAGATAGCCATACTATTAAGAGGAGTGAAACTCGTATCGGAATGCGGTTATCAAAGTGCCACTAGATGCTCTAACTCATTGTATATGCATTTAGGATCTAGTGGAGTGCTAACACCCTTGAAAATATTTGTGAAAATATGCTAACACTTGTGCACAAGGTGATACACTTGGTGGTGTTGGCACATCTACAAAGGAGGTGGTGTTTGCAGGGTTGAGATGGGTTTGGGTCCCTCTCTCCCTCCCGCCGAGCTTCGGGAATGCCTATTTTCTATTGCGCCAGATGCAAATTCTTGTGGTTGGCACATTGGAGCAAGGGTGAAGAAGTTAGAAGTGAAAATGAGTTGATCACGAAGACGCTGGCGTCGGTCAACTGACCGGACGCTGGTTCTGAAAGCACCGGCCCCTGGCAGCGTGCGTCCAGTCAAACTGATGGGTCTGCACAGTACCAAGGGTGTTGCACCGGATGCTCGACCTGAGATGCACCAGACGCTGGTTTCTGCGTCCGGTCAAACCGACATGGCAACACAGTGACTAGGGTTTAGCACCGGATGCTGGTCTATGTCCGGTCAAGGTGGACCGGACGCGTCCGGTCAGTTTTGCCAGAGCGTCCGGTCAGTTAATAGCCGTTGTGATCTGGCGGCTCAAGTTTAACTCAGAATGACACATGGCTTACATCTGTGGACCGGACGCTGTGTCCAGGGTCTGGTCAGTATGACCGGAGCATCCGGTCAGAGCGCGATTTGCCCAGTGAAGGGGTATAACGGCTCTATTTGATGGGGGCTCTATTTATAGCCTCATGGCCGGCTCAAGGGATATCTCTTGCACATTTTCATTGACATAGCAACCTTGTGAGCTTAGCCAAAGTTCTCCCACTCGTCTCCATCATTGATTTATCATCTTTGTGAGATTGGGAGAGAATCCAAGTGCATTGCTTGAGTGATTGCATCTAGAGGCACTTGGTATTCGTGTTGCGCTGCGGATTTTGCTTGTTACTCTTGGTGGTTGCCACCACCTAGAATGCTTGGTGCAGCGATGGAGGATCGGCACGAGTTGGTGATTGTTCGTGGCCGTCTCCGGTGATTGTGAGGGGAGTTGTACCTTCCCTGGCGGAGCGCCGAAAGGTAACTCTAGTAAATTGCTCGTGTCATTGAGTTACCTCACTTGTGGGTCGGTTCTTGCGGTGTCCAATTGTGTGGACGAGGTTTATGAAACACCTCTTAGCCGCCGAACCACCAAGTGTTGGTCGACACAACGGGGACGTAGCGTGTTGGCAAGCACGTGAACCTCGGGAGAAAATCGATTGTCTCTTGTCTTTGGCATTCTCCTGGTGATTGGCTATATATTCTTCTTGTAATTGGTTCATCCCCTACACATCGGTATAATCACTCTACTCACTTATTTACATTCTTGCAAACTAGTTGATACAAGCTCTTTAGTGTAATTAGAATTGAGAGCTTGCTTTATTATTTACATTCATCTAGTTGAGCTCTTTAGAGTAGCAAGATTGAGAGCTCTTAGTGAGTAATTACTTTGGAAGTTGTGTGCCTAAGTAATCATTGCAACTAGAATTGTTGCATAGGTGGCTTGCAACCCTTGTAGAGCTAGAGCAAGTTTGCATTATGCTATTTGTCATACTAATCAAATTGCTCTAGTTGATTTATAGATTTTTAAATAGGCTATTCACCCCCCCTCTAGCCATATTAGGACCTTTCAGGAGTACGCATCAAGGAAACAGAGGGTTTCGTACCCCGAGGTCGAGTCGACTATTTGATCTATGCGTGGCAAAGGAAACGGATCCTTTGGACATGCCTTGTTGAGATTAGTATAGTCAACACACATTCTCCATTTCCCACTTTTCTTTTTTATAAGAACGGGATTGGCTAACCACTCGGGATGGTACACTTCCTTGATGAATCCAGCCGCCAAAAGCTTCGCAATCTCTTCACCGATGGCCCTGCGCTTTTCCTTGTCGAAGCGACGCAGGCGCTGTTGCACTGGCTTGGAGCCTAGCCTGATCCTCAAGGCGTGCTCGGCGACTTCCCTCGGAATGCCTGGCATATCCGAGGGTTTCCAAGCGAAGACATCGCTGTTCGCGCGGAGGAAGTCAACGAGCGCGTTTTCCTATTTGGGGGAGAGGTTGGCGCCGATGCGCAGTGCCTTTCCGTTGGGGTCATTGGGGCCGACGAGGACCTCCTTGGTGCCCTCCACGGACCCAAAGGCCCGGCCTGTTGCTTTGAGTCGGGTGCGTCTGTGGCCACCTCCTCCCTGATGACTGCGAGCTCCGCCGAGGCGATAGTCGTAGCAGTGAGCTCGCAGCACTCCTAGTCGCACTCGTAGGTGCGCTGGAAGAAAGTGCCGATGGTGATGACTCCGTGCGGGCTCGGCATCTTTAGCTTAAGGTACGTGTAATTGGGGACGGCCATAAACTTCACGTAGCATGGACGTCCTAGGATGGCATGGTAGGTCTTGTGGAAACTGACCACCTCGAAGGTGAGGGTTTCAGTTCCAAAGTTGGACTTATCCCCAAAGGTCATGGGCAGGTCGATCTGACCGAGAGGCCTGGCCTGTTTCCACGGCACGACGCTGTGGAAGGGTGCTCCGGTCGGTCGAATGCGTGATCGGTCGATGCCCATGGCGTCGAGCATCTCGACGTTCATGATGTTGAGGCCGCTTCCTCCATCCATCAGCACCTTGCTAAGATGCTTTTTGTCGATGATCGGGTCCACGATGAGTGGGTATCGGCCCGGATGCATAACGCTATCCGGGTAGTTGGAGCGGTCGAAGGTGATGGGGGACCTCAACCACCAGAGGAAAGCGGGGGTGGCCGGCTCGGCCGCGTACACCTCACAGCGTGTGAGCTTCTGCTGGCGCTTGGAGTCGTACACCGTTGGCCCGCCAAAGATCATGAGGCAGCCGGTCTCCTCTGGGAAAGCGTCCTGCTTTTCATCTACATCGTCCTCTAGGGGGACAGGCTTCTTCTTCCCGTCACCTTTCTTGGAGCCCCCGGAGAGGAACTTCTTCATGAGCCCGCAGTCCTTGTAGGCGTGCTTGACGGTGTAGGCGTGGTTCGGGCATGGCCCCTCGAGCAGCCTCTCGAGTGATCGGGGTGCCCTCGCCGGCTTGCGTCCCCCCTTACGGTCGGCAGCGGCAACGAGCGAGCCCTCGCGCCATTGCTTGTTCTTCTTCTTGCGGGGACGGTTGGAAGCGCCTTCACCGGCATCGTCATTCCGCTTTGCCTTGCCCTTAGAGCGGTCAAAGATTGCCCCGACCGCCTCTTCGCCCGAGGCATGACCGGTGGCGATGTCGAGGAGTTCCTTAGTGGTCCTCGGGCCTTTGCGACCCAACTTGTGGACCAGGGACTCGCAGGTGGTCCCAGACAGGAAAGCCCCGATGACGTCGGTGTCGGCGATGTCAGGCAGCTCGTTGCACTGTCGGGAGAAGCGTCGGATATACTCGCGAAGAGTCTCTCTAGACTTCTGCCGACAGTTCTTGAGGTCCCATGGGTTTCCTGGGCGTGCGTAGGTGCCCTGGAAGTTGCCCACGAAGATCTCCTTTAGATCTGCCCAACTGTGGATGCGGTTGGGTGGAAGATGCTCCAGCCATATTCATGCTGAGTCGGCGAGGAACAAGGGGAGGTTGTGGATAATGAAGCTGTCAGTATCCACGCCACCGGCCTGGCAAGCGAGCCGACAGTCATCGAGCCACAGCCCGGGGTTTGTTTCCCCGGAGTACTTTGGGACGTTGGTCGGTGGCCGGTACCGTGGCGGGAAAGGTGCGTGGAGGATGTGGCGACCAAACACCTGAGGCCCTAGTAGGTCGGGGCTCAGACTCCGGTCCTTAGCGCTATTGTAGCGCCCACCGCGGCTGGTTTCGTCCCCCTCGCCACCATGGGTGCGCCTGCGGGCGTTTAAGGTGTCGTGAGCGTCGCGGTTGTGGCCGAGGTGCTCGCGCACTGGGACCGTAACCCGCCTCCCGTCATCGCGTGGCGCTTGGAGGACGGAAACATCCTTGCCATGCGATCCTGAAGGTGCGTGCTGGCCGGTGTCGAGCTCGCATCGTCGGGACAGCGAGCTCTCTGCCTGCTGTTCCGCGGCACGCTCGAGTAGCGTGCGGATCTCTCGGTGAGTCCGGCGGTCCTCTGGTGTTGTGGGCTCAGGGAGCCCTCGGAGCAAGGTTGCGGCGGCCGCTATGTTCTGGCTCGCCCGGGCGAAGTGTGGGAGGCTCCCGTCGCCCTCGACGATCCTCTGGTTCACCTCACGGGCCCTAGCACGCGCACGTCCGCCGTCTCTTCATTGCGCGATCTCTCGTTCGAGCTCCGCACGTTCTTGCTCGAGTTGGAGTCACGCCTCCTCGAGCTCCTGATGCCATGCCCGTACCTGCTCCTCCCGTACATCGGGCAAGGCTTCCGCGCCTTCGTCGTCGTCGTCATCGTCGCGCGTCAAACCAGCCACCTCGTGGGCGCTTTTGGCGTGCCTTTCGGGGGTCTCCGCCATGAAGCATTCCCGCGAAGGGTGATGGCTCCCCTCACTGGAAGCGGAGCCAAAGTTCAACTCTAAATCACTCGTGAGGAGATCGCGGACCGATTCCTCGAGGTAGGCGATCATGCCCACGAACTCATCGTTCGCGGGTAGCGAGCTGGGAAGCTGCGCCATGTGGCGCTCGACGATCTGCGCGGCGTTGCGCAAACCGTAAGGGAATGCCGTCGAGGTGCCTAGGGTAAAGACGTCTAGGGAGAGAGGTTCTCTGCCGGCGAGTTGCGTCATGATGTCGACGAAGGAGAATGTGAGGGCACGCAGGTCCTCCTAGGACGGGTGTGGTCCTAGGTAGACAGCAAGCAGGTGCTCCAGCCTTTCGAAGTTGAAGTCGAGGAGCTGGTCGCGCTCCAGGGCGTGAGCCTCCAGAGCGCTCAACCGCAACTCCTCGAGGGCTCCGGCGATCGCATCGAGGCCAGTGGCGGGAGGAGTTTGGTGGGCGGGAGCCCTCGCCAGCTCCCCCTTGGTGGTGACGATGAAGTCCAGACTCCCGAAACGCACGTGCGCGCCCGGGGTCCAGTTGATGTCGTGGCTGGCCATCCTAAGACTGATGAAAGTGAGGAAACGCGCAAAGGCCCCTACCTGGCGCGCCAACTGTCAGCGTTCGGAAACCGCTGACTAGTAAATTTAGTGGATTGCGCGTTTGGGCTCGGATGGTTATGCAAAGAGGACACGAGGATGTACACTGGTTCGGGTGGAATGTTCCTATGTCTAGTTGCGAGCTGCTGCTCGTGTTACTTGCACTGAGTTCGTAGTAGGGGTTACAAACGGGCGAGAGAGGGACGAGCTCCCAAGTCTCTTTTGGTTGAGGTCGAGTGTGTTGTTCTCGATCCCCCCCTCGGTGGTCCCGTCCCCTCCTTTTATAGCTCAAGGAGGAAGCGGGTTACATTCAAAGTCAGCCCCCAAGCTTGCATGGAGTACCAGGGGAAAAGAGAAGATCGGAATCCGTCCTTTTCCCCCTTCTTGTCTGGGCCCCCCTTTTCGATATTGCCAACGCGCCGACAATCGGCGGCCATCCCGTCCTGTCAGTCGCCGCGCGGCGTACAGGCCCTAGGCACAGGGACGCGCCGCTCCGTCAGGCCCCTAGCCATGCGGCGCGCGAACCTTGTCTCCCCGACACGCACCGCGCCGCACGCAGCGCACGTGTCAGGTCACGGTGGGGCACGCCATGTCGTCCCACCGTAGGAATGATCACATCCTACGGTCGACCCCGTCTAGGGCCATACTGTAGTCGACAGTGTCATGCCTCCTCCGTCTTGCGTTGGATGTCGTGGGCCGCCAGACACGGTCCACCAACATCGCCTGTCACATCTAGGCGCGCGTCTCACTTAGGGCGGCGGGGTGCGGCGCGTGCTCCCGCCCCAGGACTACTCCGACGGAGGCCACGCCGGGGTTGGGGGCATAGTGTAGGACTATTGATGCCTGACGGGGGTCATACGAGGAGTTGGCGCCACCGGACCACCCTGTCGACGTTGTGGCGTCGTGAGCCGCCGTGTCGAAGCATACCTCCTTTCCGCGTCAGGGGGGTGGGCCCATGGTGGTTGAAGTGACGTGGGTCCCTCTCGGGGCCTTAATTCGTTCCTGGGTCTGGATCCGAACCCCAGGGGTCGGGCGAGGCGAAGCCCTCACCAGGGGGTCGGACGAGGCGGGACCTGTGCCCGAGAGGTCGGGCGAGGCGGATCGCGTGTCCGTGGGGTCGGGCGAAACTAGAAATCCTCTTAGTCGGGCCAGACCGGTCCGTAGCTGTGCCCACAATCATTTTAGGCGGACTGAGGCGGATGTTTTTTAACTCCTATCTTACCAGTACCATAATATTGGTACCCGATAGGGGCACTCGGCAAAAAAAATTTAAAAATAAAAATAAAAATATTTGCCGAGTGCCCCAGGATGGCACTCGGCAACCTTTTCTTTGTCGAGTGCTAACTCCGCACTCGGCAAAGCCTTTGCCGAGTGCCCAATAAATGGCACTCGGCAAAGGTGGATTTGCCGATGAATTTTTTTCCAAGTGTGCATTGCCGAGTGCGGCGCTCGACAAAGTCTTTGTCGAATGCAAAATAGGATTTGCTGAGTGCCTCAGATACTCGGCAAATAACTCGTTTCGAGTAGCGTATGACTCACGGAAATTTCACTGAAATCTCGCGGTGGGAAATTTCACTGAAATCTCGCGGTGGGACTTGACTGCGGCGCACAAGCCCCAGTCCCCAATTCATCAACAACTCATAATGCGGTAAAGTTATCAGACCCAAACTGACATATGAGCACGTGACACCCCTCTTTACACAACACAGCCGCATCGTCGCTGCACACCTTCAAAGCCAAATGGCAGGCCCGGAGGAGATGCGCAATCCCCGACGTGCCGACGACGGCGACGACGAAGACCTCCAGCTGGCGTGGATCGAACGCCGCCGCGGCCTCCAGCAGCAGCTCCTGGACTCTGGCCGCGCCTGCAGGCTGCTGGGGGCGCTCGTCCTCACGTGGGACCTGCAGCTCACCCGCGCTAGCTCCAGCCCGGAGCACGTGCTGCTCGCCGCCTTCGGCCCGGTTCGCTTGGCTCATCAGACGTAGTATTTTTTAACCTGACTTCTCAGCAAAGCGAACAGGCTGGCTCCTCGGCGTGGCGCTCGTGTTGCTGTCCCTCGTCTCACGCCGGTTCCCCAGGCTCGCCGGCGCCGGCGCCGCTCTCGTGACAGCGCTCCGCAGCTACTTTCTCGGAGGCGGTGGCCTCTGATGTCTGAGGTTCTGAGAGTTGCATCCTGCGTGCCTTCAGTGTCCAAGGATCATGCATGGCAGTCCAGGCAGACCAGACCGTGCATACCGGCCGTACCATACCACATGCGACAGCCGCCTAAATAAAATAAAATAAAAACTTCATGAACTATAGTACTACTACTAGGAGTATAATATCATAACTTTTATTACGACTATTTACTGCTGGTTGCTTAGGCCATGTTTAGTTGGTAGGAATCGGCGACGCCTGAATTCCTGTATACTACTGTAGCGTACTGTAGTATTTCGTTTGTATTTGGTAATAATTGTCCAATCGTTGACTAATTAGGCTCAAAACGTTCGTCTCGCAAAGTACAACCAAACTGTGCAATTAGTTTTTGATTTCGTCAACATTTAGTACTCCGTGCATGTACCGCAAGTTTGATGTGACAAAGAATCTTCTTTTTGCATAGTGCCAAAGTTTGGAATTTGGGGTGAACTAAACATGGCCTTAATATAAACTATCATCAAATCAAATGGAATATGGATTATTATTATTATGGCCTCTTGTTTCACCTTGTTTTTCTTTAAGCAAAAGAGTCACCCTTCTTTATATATCAGAATAAGAAGTACAGACTTTATAAGGAGGTGAAATAAACCAATCATATCTTCCTGCCAAGAAGTTAACATAGCTCCTAACTAAGCAGTGAGCATAAAAATTAGAGCTTCTTCCTTCTTGGACAAACCCCACTCTTGTGAATCCTCCCTTCTTTGTTCTTGATCTCCTGGATGATGGGGCCGTGCCTCCCAAAACCTTCTCCATGGATGCTTCTTACTGCGTTGACACAATCACTGGCCACCCGAAATTTTACCCTCCAGAACCAGCGCCGATGCCCCCAGGAATTTGCCATCTTCATCCCTGGCCACAGCAGCCACCGAAGCCGGATGCTCCAGTTCTAGAGGTGGTCGCGTCGGCATTAATTTTCGTAAAGCCTCTTAGCAGTTTGATCCAGCGCATTACTGGGCTCCGCGCCACCGGCTTCTCCTTGTTCTTCAGCGTGACCGACTCCAGGTCGTTAATGAACTGCTCCACAAGGCTGTGAACCGTGTTTTGGAGTGCTTTTTTGAGCTAAGACATTGCTAAACTAGATGGCCTAGGATGTACTACTACTATACTTTTTCTTTGTTTCTTTTAATGGAAGTACATGAACACTTTCTTAAAACTAATTAGTATGCTGTTAAATTACTAGTAGTAGTAGCCTGTGCTAGCACACATCATAACGTAACGCAATAGCAGATGGGCAGACGCTGTATGACACGAGCAACGTGCCAGACTAGGACACGCGGCGAGCGTGCCGTCTAGATCTGGGCCTGTTGGTTGTTGCCACAATGCCACCATGACTCATTGGAAATTTCACGGAAATCTCACGGTAGGACTTCACTTGACTGCGGCGCAGAAGCCCCAACCCAATCCCCAATTCTACACTGCGAATCGACCACCGAGCAGCGCGATGGCGTATGCGGCGGAGCTCCCCTACGCCAACGATCCCAACCAGAAACCCAAACCCGCGGCCGCGGCGCCGGCGGCCCCCACCCGCCGCGTCCGTTGGACCACCGTGGCGATCCTCGTCTTCCTGGCGCTCAACCTCGCGCTCTGCGTCCGCCGTGTCCACGGCGACGGCCGCGGCGCGGTCGCCTTCGTCGTCGTCTCCCACCTGAACCTGGCCCTGCTCCTCTGCGCGCTCCACCGCTTCGAGGTCGCGCCGCACGGGTCCCCCGCGCGCGGCCGCGCCAGGCTCGCCGTGTGGCTCCTCACCACCACGCTCACCGCCGCCTTCACCTGGAAGATCGGGGAGGTGATGCCACTGGGCCTCGCGGTCGCGGCATGGGTCTTGGCCGCCGCCACCGTCGGCGGTGGGTTCTACGCTCTGTTTCTCCATGATGATAACGATGAGAAGCGATCTGAATCTCTGATCATGCGAGACTGCGAGAGGGATGAGAGACATCTGTATGTTCTTGCTTCATAGATGGCCAGATGGTATAACAGTATAACACCAACTTCTCTGACGCACTCTGATGAGCGTCCATACGATCGAGAAATAAAAGTCATACTGTATCTATTAATATAGAGGGAGCCTAAGCCTATGAGAACTGCTATTACCTGATCTGATGTTTCTGCATTTTGTTTGCGTCGCTTTCGCCGTTTTGCATATAGACTCTTCCAACTTGAACAAATGCTTAGTTCTTGAAGGACAGAACACATTCTAGCCACAATATATTATTAATAATTTTTGATATGGTTCGTCCCAAATTATTCTATGCAAATCGCAACGTATCTGCAATATTTGGCTATTTGCATGTGAATGTAGCTCTGTGAACCTTGTTATTTGCATGTGAGTGTAGCTCTGTGGATCCGGTGAGAATATCAATAAGTTGGCCACTTGTTGATGCTTCAGTATTTTGACCGTCTATTTTTTCTCTAGACTTTGGTTTTGATATTCTTGGACCTACTAGAAAGCTTTTGTAAAATTCTCCAACTTGAACTTGATATCATACCAATTCGATCAGCTGTAGAGTCATGAGACCTCCAATTTCAACCATCTCTTTGTCCCGGCTTTACCTTTTGTTTCTTTCACTTGATCTTTAGTGTCTAAGTCTACATTTACCATCTCTGAAACAATAGGTAAACTTTGAGCTATCTAAGTTTTGCCACCTTGAATAGCATATACTATCAGCTATCAGTAATGAAAGTTTATGTCAAATATTAGGGCTAGAGACAAACAGTGCTAGCTCCATCTGGGCATTGAAAAAAATATGCAGTAAGCAGCTTTCAGATATTGGTAGTGTCTGATTGATGAAAGAAGCGTGATGGTGATGTTGCTAGAAAGCTGCCTTTTCTTTTTCCGGCCTAGAACATTTGTTAACTATCATGCTCTATCATATCATACTCGTAGCTTTACTGCTGAGACTAATCAAAATACCTGCCCATCAGTGAGTGAGTTACACTTGTCCCAATACAGTAGTCGGATTTAGCATAGCATTTTCACTTTTCAATCATACTGACATACTGCCCATCAGCAGCTATGTTTTCTTGTGTCCTTCATTTTGGCACGTGGATTATATTCATAAGTTCTGTCATTTCATTTTGACACTTCCGTTAATCTGAAACAATTGTTGACCGTGGCATGATATTGTTCTAAATATTTTTCTAATGAATTTACACAGTAGTAGTAATACCAGCAGTAAGCTTTATGATACTTATCACCAGGCAGCAGCAGCAGCAGCATTTGCGATGGTGTTGCTTCTGCAGTGTTTGCTTGCTGCTGTACCAGATGTCTAGATGCATGCATGTGACACTGCTAGTCTATGTATATTTCAGTTTCAGTTTATGATATAAAACTTGGATCTGAAACTATGGGACATCTTTCTGTATTGTTTTCTTTCCTGGTAAGTAAACAAAATTTCATTTTTCAGATCAAGATCTGGAACTTGAACAGGGCTAGCAGTAGCAGTAGCAGGTATGTTGTGAACCAACCTTTTCCTAGTATGTTCTTGTTGCTGAAATTGTCTGAACTGCTGGATGGATCCTATGTACATTCAGTTTACATTTCACTGTGCATGCATTTAGCACTGGGTTTCTTTTCTTTGAGAGACTATAGCTAGCTTTGTCTTCTGTATTTGTGCGTGCATTCCAGTTGGGATGATTAACTCAGGGACGCTTTACACGTGTTCGTGGTGATGATTCAGTTGGGCAGTGGGCACACTGCATTCCAGTGCAACCCTAAGCTGTGACATAGTTCTGCAATGCTTCTTTATCATTTCTTTAGTTTTTTTTTTGGTTAAGGTATGAGGTGTAGCCATACAGTATATCTGCTAACATTATTGACTTCTGCAATGCTCCTTTTCGTGATCCTAACATTATTGTCTTCTGAGTAGTATTATGTTACTATCAGCTTCTTATGGTTATAATATTCTCAATGATCAACAAAAATATGGCCTTCCAGAGTACAGGATTGAGCTGCCTTCAGTAGTACTGCCTTCAGTCCTAAACCAAAGTATAGAAAGTGACCCATGAAATTGAGCCTGTTAAAAATCTAACTGACTTATATGCAAGCTGTGAGGTTCTTGCTAACTAGCTGTGAGGTTCTATTGTTCCTTCCTCTGATGAATACTCAGATCCACCTGGTGTTTCTATGGGTCATCTTGCTGTGTTCTTTTTTCTCCCAGAATTTTTGTTCGGTTCAAATGAATCTCCATTCCCCCCAAAAATTACTTGTTAGTACTTAGTTCTAGTTGCTACTTGACTTCTTTACCAATCTTATGTTGGTCGATTGAGCAATCTTGATTTTTTGGAGCAAGTAGTTAGTAAGTAACAGTGAAATCTTTTTACCCAAGAGCTCAAGAGTTTCCATGTTGCCAATAGTGATTTGTGCATAGAGTATATTGTTATTGATATTCACACTTGTGCAGAACCTGAGTTGTGTCAAGCAAAAACTAACAGGATATACTTTATTGTTATTTTACAGATTACAGATGCCAAGAAGAGTATCGCTTTTGTTAAAAGTGCATCTGCTTCCTAGGTCACGGCATCACCAAGCAAAATCCATCAGCATCTGTAAATAAAATCAATCTAAATAACTTAGGTCGCCTTGCATTCTATCCATTCTGTAGACTGTAGTTCTCCTTTTGTTATCCTGATGAGCACTCTGAAAAGTAACATGTAGACTTGTTCTCCTGATTTGGAACTAGTTCTCTTGATGAGCACTCTGGCAGGCAGCTTTGCCATGTTTACTGTGCTACCTAATTTAGACCGCCTTTCGCAAGTTTATTAATTTAATTAGCATCTCGGTCATTCTGACGAAACTCCGCAAGGGATGCACTGCAATTACGTTTTCGATTCGTGGCATGTGTGCTCTGCTAGTCATATGTTAGCAGGTTCAAGGTCCAACACGTGGTGTGCACTTGTACGCATGCATCATTCTTTAGCCGTTAGAAACTAGAAAGGCATCATTCTTTTTTTGCGAGGAGAAAACATGGCTGGTCACTAGTCTGATCGAGCGTCCGGAGTTCTGAATATAAGTTGGACAGGCGAAAGGGCATTCATGGATAAGTGCATAGATGCACCGTAGGCTTTATTAGCAGAGTGTATGGCATGTTAATGTGACCCCGCGTAGGCCGCTAAAAAACATCGGGGCAAAATTTTGATCCGTGCCCACCCGGTGAACACGTTGGGCTGGTTGGGTCAGACTAATGCTTATAACGCCCTGCTCGCTTGAACTGCTTATCAGCCACACTTTTTCGTTAGATTTTCCTATGTTTGCATGGTCTGGCTTTTTTTCTGGGTTAGATTAGATCGAGTATCGGTCGAAAACTATGATCTAAGTCCATCGATGTTCTGGTTGAGTTAGGTCTTTTTTTGGGACTAGTCAAATTAATTAGATTGGTCGGGTCGACTTTACTTAAACAAGAGCCTTTTTTAATCTTCGTCACTGCATGCATTTCAAAGCACTACAGAGGGCACGCGGGGTCTTTGCGGGCACGCCAAGTCGTAGTATTCAGAAATTGGCTAAGGAATGTTGCCTTTATTTCCATGACGTGTGCGTTATGATCTTCCGTGCACTGCAGGGGATTTTTTCTTTTAAGGCCCTGTTCGTTTCTCTGAAATTTGGCTTATGCTGCTGTTTATACTAATTTGTTGTGAGAAGAAAACACTGTTTGTTTGCTGAAAAGTACGGCTAAAGTAGTGCTGCAGAACGGGGCGTAAACTTCCCTGCACTTGCCGTGACGTCGGATTCTAGGCATGGACGGATGAAGACATGAAGTCGTCGATCGTACTTCCATTCCAAGTCATATATGCCCTTGTTTAGTTACCCCAGAATCCAAACTTTGGCACTATGCAAAAAGAAGATTCATCGTCACATCAAACTTGCGGTACATGTATGGAGTACTAAATGTTGACGAAATCAGAAACTAATTGCACAGTTTGATTGTATTTTGCGAGACGAACGTTTTGAGCCTAATTAGTCAACGATTGGACAATTATTACCAAATACAAACGAAATGCTACAGTGCACTACAGTGCCGCCAGAATTCGGCCGCCGCCTATGTCAATCGGAATCGAGTCAGTAGACCACCGTGCCCGGAGCAGTTGCATGCATATATATGCATGCGGCTAAGGATGAAAACGGAACGGAAATATCCCGAACCGAACCGCATCGTTTTTTTATATTTAATCCGATCGAATCCGCATTTTCTTGTCCGACTTTACCGTTTTCGCTTTCGCATTTCAGATGTTTCGTATTTCAAATGTAAAAGTAGAAAACGGTTTAGACATTTTTCCGACCGTTTTCTACTTTTCTACTTTTAATTTGAAATATTCCGAATTGAAAATTCGGTTTAAACCGAATTTGGCCAACTGCACAGGTCATACAGCCCAATTACAGGTTGTTCACCACGCAGCTGTGTTCTTTCTACTGGTGGCCAGCTGCCCTCTCTTATAGACGGCGCTCAGCCTCGTCTCTCTTCACCTCATGAGATGGTGCTAAATGTCAGGAAACCGGCAGCATCTACACGAAAGCCCACCTGGGCCATAGCCCATCAAGCTCATCGGTTTAACCCCCACCTGCAAAGTCAATCATTTGATAGTTTTTGCATCAGCCGAATAAATCTTTGTTACTCAAAAGAAAATTTTGAATAAATCTTTAAAATAAAATACTACATCTATTCTAAAAAGATTAATAAAATTATTCTGACTCAGTTCGAGATCATGTTTCTATAATATGCACTTGTTAATTATTATATGCACTTGAACTTGATCATGTATGCACTTAGTCATGCACTTGGTCTACGGGTCGGTATTCCGTATTGAGTTTTCGTATACCGACCGTGTTCGATATAATTCCGCTCGAATTGTTTCGTTTTCGAAATTCTCGATATTCCGTAAGTTCGTGTTCGTTTTCGTGTTCGGTTTGTCCGCTTTCGTTTTCGTTTTCGTATTCAAATGTAAAAGTAGAAAATGGTTGAGAAGTTCTCCGTTCGATTCCGTCCGTTTTCATCCTTACATGCGGCCATGCGTTGCCAAGTACGCAAGCAAAATTTTAAGAGAAAGAGGATCTTGTGGAGCTGCTCTTAGCTCATTCAATTAGACCCTCTTTACTAGGAGTTTGGTTTCTTAAAAAGTCATGTTTTGATGGCTTCGGCGTTTGATGAAAGCAGTTTCGGCTTCACCATTTTTAGCTTAGTCTTCAGAAGCCGTTCGCATGTGTGTATGTTTAGCAAGGCTTTTGATTAAGCTGATAGTGAAATTCTAGTAAAAGCTCCACCAAAGAGAGCAATGAGCTGGCTCTCGAGCTAGCTTGCAAGCTAAATGAGCTCAGAATTAGTAGTCCAACAACTTGAACCAATTAGATCTAGTGTTAGATTATATGCATGTGATTGAAGTCTAAAACTGAGTATGCTATTGCTATGTTATGATGTGGATTCATCTTTTTTTTATTTTTGCTTGTTTGTATTGAACTAATTAGTTACTGAAAATGATTCATTCCTTAGTTGAATCTATTGATGGCTCACTCGTGAACAAATGCGTTGGCTCGCGAGCTAAATGAGCCAAGTCCTTACAACCTGAGCTTGCTCGTTGTAGGCAACGACTTATCTTATTTACTCAGATTTCCGGTAGCCAACATTAAATTTATTATGGAGGTAAAAACGTAGAAAGGGAGGTATCCTTGGAATATTTTAATGAGAATATAATGTTATTTCTTTGTTTAATTTACTCAATATCTTTCGATCCTCATAATTCGAAAACATTTAAAAATAGATTCGTCCTGTTTTGCAGCACTACTTCAGCAGTACTTTTCAGCGAACGAACAGTATTTTCCTCTCACAACAAATCAGCATAAGCATCAGCATAAGCCAAATTTCAGCGAAACGAACATACATAACACACATGTAGGATTGCATAGCCAACAATGCTAAATCTCCGGTGCTTCTTTAGTTAAGTTTGATTACTTGGAGTATTTATCTTTGTTCAGATTTATAACTAAAACGTTAACTATTTTAGAACATAGGGTACTAGAGAATTCCTCGATCAGGTACGTGTTTTCTGATCATAGACAATTCAACCAGAGATGCATATGCAATTATCTCGTGCAAGCATGTGCTTTGCTAACCATTGCTTGGACAATGTCCTCAGTTCCTCACATCATTAGCAGGAAGGCGTCATTTTAACAAAGCTGATCCGGCGTCATTCAGGCTGGCTACGTCCCCAGCTTTGAGCTGTGACCTTTGGTGACACATTCGCACTGCAACACTGTTTGTACTAGGAAAAAATGACTGATTAATTTTGCCATGCTCAGCACTGGATTTCACACAATTCCCAAATGACCAAGATGGATTATGAAGCGAATCATGTAGCTGTGTTTTTAGTCTTTATGCCTACGCTTTATGTCACCCAAAGCTCAGGCCTTTAGCAGAGTCTTCCTTTGTGATTGTTTTCAGTATTTTTGGTTTTTTTTCTTCTCTCCTGTGGTTTTTGGTTAGTGCCTCTTCAGTTTTTTATCATTTTTTCCCTTCGCTGAAGGCTTGTAATTTGTGTGTATATAATTTTTTTTCTTACTCCTTACTAATATATTTCGGCAAAGCTTTTGTCAACCCTTCTAAAAAAACATTGGCTTGCAAATTTATCATGTAGTACCTGGATCTCTTATTTTGTACGCCATATCTCCTCTCTTCATCTTTCCTCATATTTTCCTCAATTCAGCCGCGAAAGGACATTTTCAGGTTTCTGCCCTAGGCAAATTCACGTAGATGCATTGGATTGGTGGTTAGTCGAATCGTTTGTTGCTGATCGAAAATGAATCGTCTCGTCTCGTCACCACCTTTCCTAATGACATTGGGTGACGATAAGGTGCGATCGGTCGCGCTTTTCAAGAATGTGCGACCCCGCCATCCTCGTCCCTGTCCTCATCCCCATCGACGTCTTTGACCTTGACCTCGCCCCCGCCACCGCCCCCACAACCATTGGCCGGCAGCTCCCTCCGCCTTGCCACGCTGTCCACCTCCCGCCCCCGCCCTCCACAAACCTTCGCTGTGATGCCTCCGCCTTCCTCGTCCTCGCCTCCGTCCACGCCCACCATAGGCGGATTTGGGCCTAGGGCCACGGCCCTAGGTGGCCCTAGGCGTGGCCCAAAACTCCCTTATAGCATATGTGCTTCTCTGGCCTAGGTTTAGACGTTAGGCCCAAATGTCGTAGCTTTCTGGCCCAGCATACTATAGAGAGGAGAGAGGGACGACATCTGGTGATTCGCGACCGCGCGTGAGGGCGTGGCGTCCGTGGCTCCACCGCGCGCTAGTACTCCCTTCCGTCGGACCTCCACGGCTCCACCCCACTAGGCGCCACTCTCCCGTGGTCCCGCCGGACCTCCAACCTGCAGAGCTCACGGCATAGCTACAGTGCCAAGCGGGCGCGGCGACCCGGTGGCTGGTGCCGGCAGCGGCAGCGGCATGCGCAGGCCAGCATCCCAGCTCTGCTTGGCTGCGTGGGCACGCAGCAGCATGCACGCCGCAACCAGGCTGCCAAGCAGGCGGCTCTGTTGTGCCTAATTGCCTCTGTTCCTTGTAGTTGCCGATTGCAAATTTGCAAGAGAAAGAGTACCGGCTGAGTCTTCGTCCCGTTCGCTTGAACTTATCAGCCATGGTACAATGTTTTTCTCCTCACAACAAAACAGCATCAATCGGCTGATCAGCCGCAGAAACCATCAACCTAACAGCCCCATTAATATTCTCATTCTCAAATCTAAGTTATTGGCACCGGCCTCTATTCCTTGCCAAGCAAACGGCTGAATGATTAATTGATTATGCCAAAAAAATTTTGTAGAGTTGCACAATGAAATGAAGTGATGAAGACATTAAAATCCTTTTTCTCCTGCTCGTATGACAATTACACAAACATTAGTTGGGTACTTTTTAATAATAACTTTCGTAGGTCAATTTAAATTGGAATTAAGATATCATCTAAAACTACGTATTTATGTGCTAGTTTTGTTATCTACCGATATTAGATCTCATGTGAGCGGTATTTTAACCCGATATGGGTGCTACACATTCTTTTGATAGTGGCCCTAGGCTTGAAAATTGACAAGCTCCACCGCTGATGCCCACGCCCCCACCACCGGTGGCCGGCGGCTCCTACCCCCTCACTATGCCACCCGCCTCCCGCACGCGCTTGGGTGATGGGCGGTGAGGTTGCTGGAGGCCTAGGCAGCGGGCAAGGTGCTGGGTGGGTGAGAAAGAAGAAGAAGAAACGTCGTACCTGTATCAACACGTAGGCGTCGGGGAAGGAGCCTCGAGGCTCACGTACAGGCTAACCCTTCGTAAATCTGAGGGTGCAGGTGTGGGCGCACTGGAGTTGAGTTTCTTTGGAGAATATTCCTCCCTAATAATGCACAAAATTAAAACAGCCTTGCTGCCGCGCTCTCTCATCCCTGCCTTATGTTGCGCCTGCACTGAGACACTGAGTCGTTCCACACTGATCTCTCTATTTCATCGTTTATATATTGGTCTTAATAACATACACACTTGAAGTACCTATAGGCAACTGCATAAATAAACAATCACACTCGCACACACACAAGCATACCCCTACAAATATATATATACGCGCATGAAAATGGATAACCTGTTTTTATATCAATCTCAATCGTCAGTAGTGGCTGGCCTGGGACTGGGAAGAAGGAACAAGACATAGAAGCCCCCGATCACCGTGGAACACCCCGTCAGCCACACGGCAGCGGCGAGGGGCGGCGGCATCAGCGCGGAGACCCTCCACGAGAACATGGCCGTCAGCAGCGTGGTCGTGAGCCAGACGCCGGCTCTGGCGCGGTCCCTGGCCGCCGAGCCTGGCGGCGCCGTCTCGAACCGGCGCAGGCAGTGGAGGAGGAGGACCAGGGTGGCGTACGTCACGCCGACGAAGAGTATCGTGGCGGCGGCGTGCCCGCCTGACCTGTGGATTGTGATGGCCGAGTTGCATGTCAGCAGGAGGAAACCAAGGAATGTTGGCCATGACGCCATGATCGATGATCCTACGTTTGTTACGTTTCTGCAGGTAAATTATATATATGGCGCCATGCATCGAGATGTAGGTAGCAGCTTATTTATATATTTATCGGATATATTATACCGATTCTTGCAATGGAAGTACCGTGGCAAGCAAGACATTGGACAGGAACAGGACCATGCACGTCCGGTTGTTTGGTGTGTTGTTGCGTCACGTTCCCGTCAAGCATACACAAGAAAAATGCACTGCGTACTCTATCCGTCGCAAAATATAAATATAACTTCTTGTTTCTGATGAGTTAATTAATTTTATGTATAAAAAATAATAATATTTATAACGCGTAATAATAAGTAGTTATGTAATATATTTTCTCATAAGAAATCTATTTGGGGATATAGGATTACATTTCTTGTAGGATGGAGGAAGTGTTGAGGGGGGGGGGGGGGGGGGGGCGCAGAGAAGGAGCTACTCAGTAAATTCAGCCATTCGGAACGTGTCCGGTGAGCGGTTTTTTAATCGTACAGCATAAAATATCATTTTCCTGGCGACTTGCCACGGTCGAGTGGGCCAGTTCGTTGTAAAAGGAACAACAACCGTGTATTCCTGTTTCGTCATCAAGGCGCACTAATGGGCAAAGCTTTAATTTGTGCGAGTGCGAGACGGAGGAATTTCAGGAACAATGTCCGATGCAAATGGTACAGCAACAGGTCGATCGTCACGATTCTCAAGTAACTACTCGTGCATGACCAACTCGCGCCAAGTCAGCATACAGCACTATCCCGTGTGCAGTGCCTGCTCTTGACCTGAAGCCTAGCCGGAGACCATTCTCGTATCCGGGCGCTGAACCCAGAATTTCCCTAGTGGAGCCGTTATGGAATGGAAAGGACGATAAGGTTAACAAGTTAAGGCATGCTTAGATTCTTTGACGTGCATTGTGTCACCTTGCCAAGCAAGGAATCAGAGTAGGTAGAGTGTTTGAAAGTATAGCTAGTTGGTCTTGAGCAAGCTTTTCTTTACAGGCTTGGGTGGGGCCAAATTGGCTTCTCTAGCCTGGCGATGGCAACCTTGCCTACTAGCTAGTACCAAGCACGCTCTTACTTTTTCTAGACTAAAGCAGGCTTGGTTCTGTTTATATTGAAAGCAAATAACATTTTGCTGGTGTTATCAGCTTATAAAGATCCAAGTCGTCGAGGTAGTGGCCCGAAAGCTACCCCCTTGTCACGGTTCACTCATGGCGAGAAGCGGTCGACTAGTGTGGATCAAATCGGTGTTATACGCTGTCCCATTTACGCAATGATGGTGGAAAATCTGCCATCATGGATGCGAAAGGAGATAGATGCAATTTGCAGGAAGTTCCTGTATGTGGGTGGGCAGCGATGCTTCTGTCAGAGGAAAATGTATGGTGGCCTGGCCGACAGTTTGCCTTCTTCCGAGCATCCACTCACACCATCATCGGCCACGGACGAACAACCTTATTCTGGGTCGATCGATGGATTCATGGTGATTGCATTAGAGACATCGCTCCATGTCTATATCAGCTAGGAGTGCCGAGACAAACGCGGCGGCGACAGTCAGTCAGAGAGGCACTTTTAAACAGACAGTGGGTACGTGCCATGCCATAGAGGAATACCTGACTCTCTAGAACATCTTGGAGGAGGTCAACCTCAACGACCAACCGGATAGACTGGTATGGCGATGGACTCCTGACGGTACTTACTCAGCCAAGTCGGCCTACACCATGCTACACACCGGCGCGGCTACCTTCCGCGGTCACCGCCTAATATGGAAGACTTGGGCTCCACTGAGAATCAAGATATTCCTCTGGTTGGCCCTGTGACGCAGGCACTGGACGGCTGATCGGCGCGCCCGCCATGGGCTGGAGGCAAGAGACCGCTGCTTCCTATGTGATCAAGCACCGGAGACAATTGACCACGTCATCGCCTCTTGCCCGTTCACTCGGGAACTCTGGCACTTCAACTTACAAGTGCTTCGATTGCAACTCCCCCAGGGAACCCAATCAACGATCAGCTGGTGGCGCCTATTGTGGAAGCTTGTCGACGGGCAGCAGTGGAAGGGCCTTGACTCGTTGTTTGCGCTGGTGTCATGGCAGGTTTGGAAGGAGTGTAATGCAAGGTGCTTCCGAGACTCTACCGCTACGATTGCTGAATTGCTCCAGATCATCAAAATAGAGGCAGATCGCCAGATCGAGGCTGGTGTGGCTGGGCTAAGAGCGCTGGCTGAAAGGTAGCAGCATTAGTTTTGATGCTTGTTGTTGTGTTTTCAAAATGTAGCCCTTAATTGTGCACCGGTTTGGCCAGCAACTCTTGTAACATAAACTCTATCCTTCTTAAACACAATGATACGCAGAGCTCATGCGTATTTGAGAAAAAAAAAAAGATCCAACCACGAATCGACGTCAACTCAAAAAATGACCAACTTCTACAACCACAGAAGCGGAGAAAAAAGGGTAAAGTACACTTTATAACCCTCAACTTGTGCCAAAGTTCGATTTTCAACCTTCAACTATGAAACCGGTCAACAAACACCCTCCAACCCTCAAATTGTTTTGTCGCGTAATGAGACTCAAATTTCAAAAAATAGAAAACCCATCAATACGATGTTGGAGGGTGTTTCTTGACCGGTATCATAGTTGAAGGTTGAAAATCGAATTTCAGCGCAAGTTGAGGGTTGTAAAGTGTACTTTACCCGAGAAAAAACTACCAAACAACAAACGCCCATGCCAGACCTCACAAAAAGCGGGACCAAAAAGAACAAAGCAAAACCGACCACACCCTACGCTAACATCAAAACCACTACTAGCCTGAAGGGCTGAAGCAGAAACCCAATAAATCAGCTCACTCTCGCTACCAGGTCTTCAGCCCTTTCTTCAGTTTCCCAAATGTCTCCTACCATCTTCTGAGCCTCTTGACGAGCAGTGGCAGATGGCAATCAGCACGCCCCTACTCTTTGCGTCTCGCTTTAATTTGCTCGACGGTCTACATGCGGCTGTGCATACATTCGGGGAAAAAAATTCCGTGCAGTCTGCATACAGGCTCTTGATTCCTGCCACGCATGGGCAGACCTATAGTTGTGCCCAGGTATACCTGGACACACCCAACATTTTTGCCTAAAAAATTACTCCCTCCGTTCTAAAAAAGAGTCGTTATGGGAATCGTGCTGGTCAAACTTTCTTAACTTTGACTAGATTTGTAGAAAATACGTGCAACATTTATATCTCTAAATAAGTTTATTATAAAATATATATTCAAGGATCTACCTACTGGTACTAACTATGTATCATAAATATTAATATTTTGTTAAATATATTTGGTCAAAGTTAAAAGTTGCTCACTTTTTGGGAAGCGAGAATAACCTTTTTTTAGGGACAGAGGGAGCAGTAGTTAGTAGGTTACAGGTATATAACGTATGTATATAGTATAGGTAAGTGTCATTATTGCAATTATCTTCATCTTATTCTTCATCCAAAAACAACAGCCCACGCAGTCATGCTGCGGCTCATTACCTATCGGTCCACCTGGCCAATCGCAATGGCCCTTCTGGCTCTAGGACCAATCCTAATTCTGTTCTCCTCCGTCGTTCTATCAAATGGCAAGGCAGAGCGCTAGCCACAAGCCGTCGTGTGGCCTCCAGCCCCGGCCACCCCGGAACCACGACGCAGCGACCCCCAAGAGTGTAGACATGCAGCGCGCTGCAGTGGATCCACCATTCCTGCGGTTCGGGCACTCGGCATCGGCAAGCATGCAGCCGCAACTCGGGCGCGCGCAGGAGGGCATGTCGGTCGCTGGCATGGGAACAAGAAGCCCGAGTAGATTTGTCGTAGGTTTTTGTCTCAACAATTTAGATCAGCGATTTGTGAGCACAGAGGGGTAGCACACGGGACACGGTTTTATAATGGTTCAGGTACAAGGCATCCTACATCCAGTGATGAATATAACAAAGCAGCCTGAAAGTATTCACCGTAGCTGGTGTGGTGCCGCCGTGTCAGGATCAGAACGAAAGACTGTCGTCTGTGTGTCGCTTTCCAGAGTTGGCGACTTGCGTACGGAGTACTACTCCGTATTTGCTTTCCCAACGGAGTATATAAAGTTACAGCCTCGGGCTCGGTTGGGCATCTGTGCCCTGCCCCCAGTGGACATTCGTGACCCGATGCTCCCTCGTCGGATCGTCGCCGTCTCCAGTCTCCGCACACCAACATGGACCGGCAGTATGCCGGACTAACCAAGGTAGCCATGGGCGTCCTCACCTTCAACTCCGGGCTCGCCATCTACAACTCCTGGGGCGAAGCGAGCTCCGTCTTGTTCGTGCTCGCCGCGGACGCCATCCTCGTGCTGCTCTTCCTCTGCCTCCGTGAGCTGGAGCTGGAGCGGGCCGGCAGGGGCAGAGATGTCAAGACCAGAGCCGCGGTGTGGACGTTGACGACGCTGCTCTCGGCCATGTTCGCGTCTAGGGTGGCGCCGCTGATGCCGCCGGTCGTCGGCGCGATGGTCTGGCCGATGGCCGTCGCCACGGCTGGCGGCGGCTTTTGGGCGTTCTTCCTCAACTGAATCATTGGTGTATGCGTACGTCGAGAGATCTTGTTCATGCAAAGGAGAATTTATTTTGGGCTTCTAGTTTGTGCAGTTTGTTTGTACCATGTTGCTCTTTTGTATGCAGAAGATTGTTTGAAAAGGCTATGTTGTTTTCCGCATTAACAAGTGCTGTGTATATGCCCTGCTTTTCCATTACATTTACACCGAAGTAATCAGCTGCCCGTCTGTCCATCCCATCTTTAATAAAACGGTAATCGCCGTACTGCCTTCGTTTTCCCATCTCGTACGTACGTCTAGAGAACAGCGAGACTGTACGTCACGATCTAGGTAGAGCAAAGTGCAAGAATTGGTAGAGGAAATGGATAGAATCGAGATTGGAAAAGAAGAACAGAGTAAGAACGGGGACGAACAGAGTTTGGGGAATAGTTCGTTAATGAATTCTTCCGTAATAACCGTCTCAGCATTACAAAGGCGCCTAATATACATATACGCCTTAACACCGCCATCTTCTTACATGGGCCGAGCCCCTACAGCCCAACAGACCAAGCCCATATCACTCAACGCCCAACCGATGTCTTGACGCCGCTCAGCCACGGATGCACATCCTGTCCGTGACAGACGCCCGCGCCTCAGCTACTGGTACAATGGCGCCACGATATGAAGCATGAAGGCCCAGCTGATTTTCCAATGGAATCGTGTGTGCCTCGCGCATGCCGGCGATGCTGTCGGCACGCAGCTTCCATCAGCGTCGTCGGCGTCGGTGTTCACAGCTCTGTATCCGCCGTCCGCTCCACGACGTGGGACAAATGGACGGTGTTGCCGCGGCGACTGGCGGCAGGCTGACCACGAAACCGCGGTCCTTCACTTCTTCCGGCTTCCGCGACTCCTGTCTGTCTGAGATCATGGTGCTGGGTTGGCGTTGCTGGCTCGCGACGCCTATCTGCTGCTTCGCGCGTGTTCGGTTGCTATTATAAGCCGGCTTATAAGCTGGTTTATCAGCCATGGTATAGTATTTTTCTCTCCCAATAAATTAGCCATATAAATCAGCACAAGCGGCTTTATGAGCAGCTTTGGTGGCCCACGCGCTCACGGACAGAAATGCCTTTCGTGGCCCAGCGCTCTTGACGCCTCACTAGAGACTGGACCCAGTGGCCCGAATGAACCAGGTTCTTTACTATTTTCCCTTTTGTCGTTTTCTTTTACTAAAAAAAAATACTCTTCCTCTTCTTTTATTGGGAAAAAAAAGCTACGACGTTCCTTAACTTGCAAGTTTCACACACGCTGCCGAGAGCCCGCCGGTCCGACGACCTTGGTGCCCTAAAAGCTAAACAAGCTCACAAGTCGAAACCCTTTATTTTAATCGAATCACAATACACACAAATACACATCTAGTTGCATATACATTTATGAGTTAAATGCACTGGTGGTCCATTAACTTATGAGAAAGTTTTAGTTAGATCCATCAACTTTGAAAGTAAATTTTTGGATCCATATACTTTTTATGTCGTATCACTCAAGTCTATACCCTCCACGTGGGCTTCTAATGCTGACGTCTGAAGCAGCTCTTGGCCAGAGCATTTCGTCAAACAGGTCGTGGGCATGACGAACGCCACTGCCTGTTCAAACGCCAGAGTCCAACGCTGACTGGGTACACGTATGACGTGCCAGAGGCGCCCATGTGGCTGTCGGCGGAGACCAAGGATTTCCTGGCCGGCTGCTTCAAGAGACTGGAAGCTCACTGCTCACGCACGAGATCAGGTCCTGCAGCTGGCGAGCGAGCGCAAGGCGGCGGCGGGGCTGGCGCCGCCACTGGGAAGCGACTTCCTGGGCTCCATCATCGACAGCGGGCCATGAGACAAGCGGGGTCACCGCGACGTGGTGCCTCATGCTCCTCGCCACGCACCCGGAGTGGCAGGACCGCGCACGCGCCGAGGTGCTCGACGTCTGCGGCGACAGCGACGGCGACGCGGCGCTGGCCTTCGACACAGTCGCCAAGATGAGGACGCCGCACGCGGTGGTCCTGGAGACGCTGCGCCTCTTCCCGCCCTCGTTGTTCGTGGTGCGGGAGATGTTCCGCAACATGCAGCTCGGCAGGCTACGCGCCCCCAAGGGATATACATACACAGCGCTAACCATGAGCGGCCTGTCCCACGGCTGCTGCGCCATGCACAGTGCGCATCGCCAGCTGCGCCACGGCGCGTGCGCCCTTCCTTGGCGTCCCTCTGCGTCGTGCTCCGCCCTAAGCTGCACGCGCCGCTGTCCTTTCTGCGCTCCCATGCCGACCGCTTCCTCATCCTCTCCTTGCTCTCCACGACGGGCTACGGCGTGCTGTGCGGTAGCGCCAGGCCCAAGGCCACCGCCAGCATCAACCTCCAGTTTGGCATGCTGCTGGACCTGGTCATCGCCCGCGCGAGCTGCGCGTGCGAGGCCAAGTGCTCGAGGCAGCTCACCGGAGCCGGCGACGTCGTGGCAAGGACAGTGTGACAAGGTCGAGCGCACGCGTCAGCTGGGCAGGCTCGCGACGGTCGCAGGGTTATGGTGACGGGAGCGCACATCAGCAGGGTGGGCTTCGGCGGCGGGCATGCGCATCAGCAGGGCACGGCGGCGACAGGCACGCGAAGAAGTCAGCCCTGCTGGTTGAGCAACGACCGTCCAGTACGAGGTTGAGCAACCCAGCGGCCGCTCTTTCTCCCCCTAAGCATCGCGACGCAGCCGATCGTCCATGGGTTTGAACAGGTAGTGGCGCTCGTCGTGCCCACAACCTGTTTGACGAAATGCACTGACCAAGAGCTGTTGCAGATGGACAAGTCACCTCAGTACGAGAAGCCCACGTGAAGTGTATGGACCTAAGTGATGCAACATAAAAAGTTTATGTAACCAAAAATCTACTTTTAAAGTTGATGGACCTAAGTGAAATCTCCTCGCAAGTTAGTGGACACCGGTGCATTTAACTCTACATTTATTATCTCTACATTTTCATACTCTACTCCTATAACCATCTCTAAAACACAAAGCCTGCAATTTTTGAGGCTGATGAAATCATCACAAACACTTTGCTGTCAACAGATAGTTACCTAAAGAATAGTGTCATCATCCTACTCCTATGAGCACATTAAAAAAAGTCTCTATTCCCATGTCATGTGGGACAAGCAATAATAGAGGCGCGAACACTGTAGCCATATAAGACCGTGGGTTTTAGGGTGGAGGCTTCACTCAAGCCTAGCATGCAACAGAGTGGAGATGTTTAGTCAAGCATAGCATTTAAGAAGTTTCACGCATGCAGTCGAGTGGAGAAGCGGGCATACGGAGTACAACAAAAGTAGTCAAGACTAGCATTTAGAAGGTTTCAATCTCAGCCACACAAGCAGAACGCATCTCCAGGTGCTAGTGGCCATGAACCTATTTATCCTTGGTAACACACTTGGTTTGGAGCAATCAATGAATCAATCCATTTCTCCCTCGGTTTGGTTTGGAGCAAGCAATAGCAATGAATCAATCCATTTCTCCCTCAGTTTGGTTTGGAGCAAGCAATGAAGAAAGAACCATCAATCCATTTCTCCCAAATACTCTAGTCTCCCTCCACGCCTTGCCCGGCAATCTTCTTGGCAATGGTTATCTCCAAATGCTGAACCCCGACACCCAGTACAACCTGGTATCTCGATCGAGGCAATCCTCATCACCATCACCCCGCCGCTAAACTTCGCCACGCCCATGCCCTTAGCCGTCGATGCCTCTGCACCATCATCATCCGCCACCACCGGAACCCCCGCCATGCCGAGCTCTAAACCATTACCGATCTCGCGGCCATCATCAAGTCCCTGGGCGAGTCCGTCCAGTCCGTGCTGCCTTGGTCGCAAGCAATGCCGATGCCATCAAGCAGCTGGCGGCCATCAGCGGCCCGCCGTTGCCTCCTTGGGAATGAAGGTGCCGACCACCAGCGAGCACCACAACGATCGGTCGCCGCGTTTCCATAAGATAGATTTTCCCAAGTCGGTGTGGCCTGTTAGCTACTTTGGATCATCTAGGTGTGGATCCAGTGGGTGATTTCTTTATCAGTTGAATCAAATAGACCTAGAGCTTCCTTCGGGAGTAGGAGACAGAGAGAGAGGGAGATGTAGGAGCATCTGACTGTCGGAGGAGCTCCCTGCCTTCGTAGGTTCGTCAGTGAAGATCTGCGCACTGGTAGCGATGGTCGGAGTAGCGGTGGAGACTGGCGGTGGTGGAGGCAGTGGCGTGGCGGCGGCGGTGCTTCCCGTCACTAGGTTTCGCCCCTCTGTTAGATCGGAGTAGGGTTTCTAGGTGGGGCGTACGACTCAGGTGAACCTCGTACCGAGAGCTGCCGACCCCACCTCTATTTATTGCGCAGTGTGACGGGGGCCCGCTAGCCATAGATGGACTGGGCGCCCCCGATCAGGGCGCGAGGTCAAGGCCCAAGAGGCCGTTGGGCCACTATGGTTGGGAGATCAAACCAACATTCTCCCCCTTGATCTCAACTCATACTTTAACTTTAAACTTTGACTTTAATCCCTTTCACTTTTATTTGTTCCATCACAGATTAGTGCATAGAGCATGCTTCATCGTCACGGTCAATCGCCGATAGATTTAACAGCTACAATACACGTCTCTGTTCTAAAATAGATTCTTTAACTTTGGGCCCTTTATTGTCCGGAAATCATAGGCTATACCATAAACCTATGTCGACTGTGTGTTCTCTAAACACACTAGGTGGTAAGCCTTTTGTACGCGGATCCGCAAGCACTTGCTTGTTACTTATATGCTCAATACTTTTAGTATGATTCCGGACTTTCTCCTTCACAACGTATAACTTTAACGTCAATGTGTTTGGCAGCACACTTGACCCGTTGTTATAGGAGCGAACTTCTTAAATGGTTATTGCTGTCGTATACCATTATCAATTTCGGGTGTAAGTTCCTTTAACCATTTCGCCTGTTCTTAAGCCTCATAACAAGCTATACCATGGGTATGCATCTTTGATGACACCATAACTGTTTTTTGGAGCTTTTCCATAATAAAACTCCAACTACTGAGTGCTAGCTACTATGTGGGTTTCACTAAACATCTCGCCAAAATTTAACTTTTGTACCCACAACTATTTGAGAGTACTTATTCTTTCTTACTCACCATGAGGCCTATAAATCTTTGCACGATTGCAAAACATTCTCAACTCAATTCCAGTGATCTATATCTGGACTGGACTTCTGCCAAAAAACATTCCAGGATACATAAACTGTGTCAGGGTAAGTTCTTGCTTATAAGCATTCAGTAAGCTTTCCAACAGCTGAAGCATATAGGACATCCTTTTAATCAATCTTACATTGGTTCTTAGAACACTGGAAGTTTCCAAAACTATTACCCTTTACTATAGGAACAGGCATAGGTTTACTCACATATATACTTTATTTCTTTAGAATCTTCTCTAAGTATACACTTGAGATAGTTCTAATACCCCTTTTCCTTTTGTCTCGGTAAGTTCCAATTTCTAGAACGAATGATGCTTTACCAAGACCATTCTCATTGAAACTTGAGGACAAGAACTGTTTCTTCACCAACAGTAGATTAACACCACTACTAGCGAGAAAGGTGCTACCCACGTGCAGGATTAGGAAAATAAATTTCCCATGTTTAAACTTTGCATAAATACAATTGTCCTCTACATTCCCTTTAAACCTAAACTTTCTTATTGTATTGTCAAACTTTAAGAACCACTGTCTTGAAGCTTGCTTTAATCCATAAATGGATTTCTTTAGGCAACATCCCTTTACGTTCTTTTCCTTCCACGATAAAACCTTTTGAGTTATGCCATGTAAACTTTTCCATACAAATCCCCATTGAGAAATGTGTCTTTACATCCTTCTAATGTAACTGTAAATCGTAATGTGCCACTAATACTATTATGATTCTAAAAGAATCCTTGCATGCTCATTATAATATATTCCTTCTCTTTATGTAAATCATTTCACCACAAGTGGCGTTTTATAGCTTTCCATATTCCCTTTTGATATCTTTCTATATTCCCTTTGGAGTCACCTTTGTCTTGTAGATCCATTACAGTCTATTGTTTTGGCTCCATTGAGAATTTCTTCTAAGTCCCAAACATCATTGGTATTTATCGATTTCATTTCATCTTCAATTGCTTCTTGCCATTTAGACGAGTGAACGCCTCTAATGGCTTTTTAAATGAGGTGAAATTATCCTCCATTTGAATTTCTTTCTTATTCTTTGAGACCTTTTAGGGGCCTCGTGGCACTTCTTTCATATGGGGCTATTGTTGCTCTTTATTGCCAAAAGGCAAATGTTCTATAGCCTCCTGTATCACAAGATCCTTGTTTACTTATTCATCTTCTTTAAGAGCTAACATCAGGTGTTGTATATGTCATACAACATCAACATGTATTAAGCAATTTGTTGCTCTAAACACTGTAGTGGATATGTAATCCCACTTCTGTTCAAGCTTTAGGTATCTACATACCATGCTCCCCCAGATTACTCCATCTTCTGTAAAGATGGTGTATCTTCAAATTTCTTATTTTGGGTTTAATCTGCTAAAAACTCATATGGCGTCATCCAGTATAAATACTAGCTGACTATGTTGTCTTCCTATCGGAACTTATAAAAGGTCTAGGAATTTAGCTATTTCTTTACTTTAGGGGTATCATTATTATGACCGTCTTACTCCCTCAACTGATCACATTCATCTTTTATAGATCACTTTTACCTTCAATGCATAGTATGCATTGCATTATCTGAAGTATGGGAAAGTATCTTTCTTAATTGTCTTTCTTAATTAATCTTACATTTCTCCCCCTCGAAATGTGGTATGAACTTTTCTACCATAATTTCAAAACATTCAGAACTCTTGTGAATGAGGAAACTTTGATTACTTACTTTATCCACATGATTACATCATGCAAACAAAATTCATATGGGAGTATATTTTCCTCATTACACTTCAAAACTCAACGTAGTCTATTATTATCAATATTTCTGTAAGTCACACTTGCATATCATTCTTATCTTTTGGTTCACATGCAACTTTCTTTTGTTCTTAAACTCATTGAGTACTTAATGACCATGACACAATCAGAGTGTACGGTCAATTCTAGGATAGCATAAGAGCTACCCTGAACTTCTCTCCATGTGCGGGATACACTTAGAGCACATGAGTCATCACATCCTTCTCCCGCCATGAGGGATAAGTACTATGCCAAAACTCTCCTGCCATGCAGGATTGGTTAACATAAGTACTATTCCAACTTTACCCTGCCATGATGGTATTTTCTCAAACTTTTCCCACCATGCAGGTACTATTACAAACTTTTCCTGCCATGCGAGATAATTCCCTTGAACGGACATAACTGTCAGGATTGTCTCGTGTTCAATCATCAAATTCAGAAATAAATCCGAATATTCTTTAACACACATGTTTAATCCGACGTAGGTCAAATTAAACATGCATGTTATTGTTTACATTTCTTAAACAAACTCTTATTGCTCTATCTTCTTTCTTTGATCAATATCCTTTAATTCTTTCCTTTCCAAGCCATTATTTAAAGAGAACACAGTCCCTTAAGCAATGGCATTCTTTCATACATAACTTGCCCTTAGGCATTTCATCATCTGAGTCACAAGTACCCAGCTTATTTCTCTTACTGCCTTCAAGAATGAAAGTATGGAGGTCTTTTGTCTGAAAAAAATATTAACAATAATGATCATTAAACTTTGAAATCTTTATGTTCTATTCTATATCACCAGTTGGGCAGAAAGAGAATAAAACACCATTCTTCTACATTAATTCTACATCACCGTTGGGCAGAAATGGAATTAACGTATAGAAATTCAATAATCTTGAAAACACAAAACTACTCCTCAAAATTAAATTCTCTCGTTGATTCGAATTTAATTAGAAGACAATCAACTTCATTGCAGCGGAAACATAAAAATACATTTCTCTAGTTTAAGAGCATTCCTTGATCTTTATCTTTTCTCTGAAAAATTGGTCACTTTGATGCAAAATTCATCAGAGATTTAAACTTTAAACATAAAACTCATAAAATTATAATATTGTTATCATCAACGTTGGTCAGAAAATAACAATACCATAATTTAACTTTAAACTTAAACTCATAAATAAACTTATAATATTGTTATCATCAACGTTGGTCAGAAAATAACAATATTATAATTTATCTTAACTATCAACTGACTATTCCTCCAATTAAAATTTTTTCAGTTGGTTCCAATTTTAATTGGAGGATAAACTTTTCATCATTTACCGAATAACTATAACTGCTCTTCAAATTAAATTCTCCTGTTGGTTCGAATTTAATAAGAAGACAACATCTTTAACTTTGTAGCGGAAACATGACAAAATTTCTTTATATACTTTTCAGAAGCATTTTTCTGTACTTTTCTACTCTTTGAAAATTCTAACACGTTGGTGCAAAAAATTATAAGAGATTTTAAATCATTCTTTGAATGAAATCATCAAAATTTGCTTCTGAAAAATAATAAAACAATTCTTAATCACCACTGTGCATTCGGCCCAACCTGAAGATACGGCCCTGGGCTCATTCTTTTCTTTTCTCGGCCCAAGACAGCAGAAGCTGGCTCGGCCCAAAACGGCATCCAGCCCGGCCTTGCTCCCTCGCATGGGCGCTCTGCCACCCTAGGCCGCAACGTGGGCCTGGGCCGGCAAAGCGCCGCGGCCACGCGCCCCCGCCTGGGCCGCGATGCAGCCCGCTAGATCTCGGTCGTCCGTGCGCATCCGACGGCCGAGCGCTCATCTAGGGTGATCAAAACCACCGGGCGGGCGCTTCCCCTTGTAACCCTAGCCTCATTCTCTCCCTCCCCTTCTCTCTCATCCGCGCCAAGTGCAGCCAGCAGCCGCGCATGGCGTCCAGAGGAGGAAGTGGAGGTGGCGGCGCCGCCGCTGGCACCTCTCGCCGACGCCGTCGAGGAGAGCCACGGTGGTGCCCTTTGCAGACCGAGCCCGCGCGGTGCCGTAGCTTGGCCGTCTTCCCGCACGCCGGCTGAGAGCCGACGCCGCAGTCTTTTTCCCGCACGGTGGCAATGCCGGCGGCGGGATGAAGGCCCAGGTAGGACCCTGTGTTCGTTCTCATCTTTGCTGGGATTTGGGTATTCTAGGGTTAGGGTTTGGTGAAATTTCGAATCTATTTGAATCACCTTCTTCTCTCTTTTCTTTCTATTTCTTTCCCCGAGATCTGGTCGCGGGTTTAGGGTTCGGATCAAGCGGTCTTGAAGCTGAGCCCCTTCCAACTTCACTCAGTTAGGGTTAGAGTACTGTTCTTCTTCCCCACGCGGTGCATCCAGTGCGACGGTGGTGACGGCGCAGGGGATCCCCAGGTAGGAGAAAAACCCCTTCCAATCCGTCCTTTATTTCTTGATTCGAGATCACAGTCAGGGGTAGGGTTACGGTCTGTTCTTTCCTGATCCGATCCGGATCGGTCAATCTTTCTTTCTTTCTTTTCCTGTCCCCGATCTAGATCTACGAACTAGACTGGGGATTTTAGGGTTAGGGTTCTTTGTTGAAACCGTGTTTCAATCTCATCCCCACTTTTCCCGTACCCCATCTAGGGATTAGGGTTCGATTTGCTTTTCTTTCCCCGATCTAGATCCACATACTAAACCTTGCTCTGGTACCATTGTTAGCTACTTTGGATCATCTAGGTGTGGATCCAGTGGGTGATTTCTTTATCAGTTGAATCAAATAGACCTAGAGCTTCCTTCGGGAGTAGGAGACAGAGAGAGAGAGAGGGAGATGTAGGAGCATCTGACCGTCGGAGGAGCTCCCTGCCTTCGCTGGTTCGTCAGTGAAGATCTACACACGGCAGCGACGGTCGGAGTAGCGGTGGAGACCGGCGGTGGTGGAGGCAGTGGCGTGGCGACGGCGGTGCTTCCCAGTCACTGGCTGCGCCCCTCTGTTAGATCGGAGTAGGGTTTCTAGGTGGGGCGTACGGCTCAGGCGAACCTCGTACCGAGAGCCGTCAGCCCCACCTCTATTTAATGCGCAGTGTGACGGGGGCCCGCTAGCCATAGATGGACTGGGCGCCCCCGATCAGGGTGCGAGGTCAAGGCCCAAGTGGTCGTTGGGCCACTATGGTTGAGAGATCAAACCAACATGGCCACCTCCGCCGGGAGGGCTTCTTCGGCCATCCCCCATGGTACACTACAATCTTGTTGGCTCGTTTTTAGACTTCCCCGAGTGCTGACGACTTGTGGTTGCATGGGAAGATCAATCTCTCTGTGGTGGCAGCATGAAGCATAAAAAGCGAGGCAACAAAGGCCCGGTGGTAGCTTTTTTTTCTCGAACACGTAAAAGGTTTGCGCGTCTTTGTATTATAAGGTATAGAAAAATTTGATACAACACACCTTCAGACGTCTTAGGGGTCAGTAAAGAATTACATGGAAGCTCAGACCTTCTCTAGCGTGCACGGCATAGCAGCAAGGCCGTGTCGCCATCCGGCCGGACGTACTCCACTCCACTCCACCTATATATACTTCCGTTCCGTGGAGGTTCTCCAGCTAATCCGGAATGTCCGTGCTCATCACTTCATCAGGGATCATGGCAATCGCGAGCAACACTGGCTGTGGCTCCATATTTGGTGCGCAGCACGGCAGCTAGCACCCACCCGCATAGTGGAGGCCCCCGTCGCTACGTAACAAGGACCCATGTGGCAGCTGCCTGTGAGATAGCGTGACCACGTCAGAGCGCCTGCCGCCTGCCATGGCGCGCCAACGGCGAGGAGCTCTCGTGCAGGACAGCACGATCCCGACTTGATCTCCGCTACCAAATATAAAATCTGCAGCGTACGTGGTGTCGATTGCGCAAATGTGTAACATATCAACTTGGTCTTCTTTACTGCGCCCAACACCAGTTCGCGTCCATACCCGCGAATGAGGCATATAAACTCAGGTTTCTGCTTGGCGGTTCAGCACCATCGGTCCTGCTCCGATCCCTGATCTCGCTACCGTATGAATGCGCTAGTTCCTTCAACTCGGCACTCGCCATCTACAACTCCTGGGGCGACGCCGGCTCCGTGGCGTTCGTGCTCGCCGCGGACGCCGCGCTCGTGCTGCTCTTCCTCTGCCTCCGTGAGTTTGAGCGGGGCGGCAGGGGCAGGGATGCCAAGATCAAGGCCGCCGTGTGGGCGCTCACCACGCTGCTCACGGCCATGTTCGCCTCGAGGGTGGCGCCGCTCATGCCGCCGCCGGTGGCCGCGGTGGTCTGGCTCTTGGCCGTCGCCACGGCCGCAGGAGGGTTCTGGGCGTTTTTCCTTAATTGATGCTTTTGCGAGTCGATGTCAGTCTGCGTCTCGCTGCCGGGCGTGTTCATTTCCTTTTTTGCTTCCTGCACTTTCTTGTATTGATTCCCAGTTCGTCACTTTGAATAAAATCTGCCTTCGAGTTTGCGCTGCTGGCAGAGAGTGGTCCTCTGCTTCTACCCCGTTGACCACGGCTCCTAGTCGCCTCAGCGTGTGCTTGATTTGAGACATGGTAGGACGGTACGGTCTTGTCCCTGATTTTTTAGGTGGACAAACCTGTTCTGCGTATGGTTGAGATATTTTTCGTTTATTCGGTAGAATATGGCCGTGATTCGTGGTGCCGAGCTTTGGTCATGTCAACGCCACTGTCGACAACCACGTAATTCGTAGCCTCCAACCTCATGACGCCGAGACGTGTTACCTGTTGATGTAGGGCATGACGTTGAGAAAATGATTAAAATTAAATTTACGTCGTCCAGTGGTGTAAACGTGAATTTTGAAAAAAAAGAGGCCAAATTGCAAAAAAAATATCGCCCGAATAGGGGGTATATTCCACTCGAAAATGGTCGCGTTCCTAACAGTCCTCAGACATCTTAAGAATAGGAACAATCACCGGAGGAATCGCGGGCATGACCCTGATCGCCGGCGCGGGCCTCGGCGTGCTCACCGTCAACTCGGGCCTCGCCATGTACCGCGCCAGGGGCGACGCGGCCTCCATCCTCTTCGTCGCGGGGTCGTACCTCACCCTGCTCCTTCTGTTCGTCTGCCTCCGCGCCTACGAGCGGGCGGCGCCAGGGTCGCCGGCCAGGGAGCGGGCGAGGCGCGCCGTGTGGCCGCTCACCACGCTGCTCACGCTCTCATTCGCCTGGAAGGTGGCGGCGGCCATGCCTTCGGCTGCTGTGGCAGCCGTCGTCTGGGGCTTAGCCATAGCCACCACCGTCGGCGGTTTCGTTGCTCTGTACGTGCAGGCCTGAAGACATGCACGGACTAGCAGTTCAGGGCTCTCGGCTCGGCGGCTCCATCAGCCTGTGTAAAAAGTACTTAGCTAACTTTTCACTTTTGTGCATATATATGTGCAGTAGCTGATTGGCTTTAATAAAACAGAGCGGCTTATGTAGCAGGTATCCTTTGAACGTGACCGCCAAATGACCTTAAACCTTATAGGCTTTATAAAGCCGTTGAAGGTTACATTAGCGCTTGATTTCTTTTTGGCAGAATAGTCCTTTTAGTTCCTTAACTATTGTTTAATATTCAATTTCGTTCTAAACTTTTAAAAGAACTGTTTTAGTGTTTCAAAGTGGCAATTTTCATCCTTAAACTTTCATCTATGAACCATTGGAGTGTGTTTCCGTCCTCAAAACTTTTTTTCCCCATTTAACTTCGTCCTCGTCCCACATGGGATGCCACACCATCGTGTCCGAAAAGCGCAATGAAGATGACACACCAATGGTTCTTGTGTATATATATCTCAAGGACATGACTCTCGAACATAGTTATCGCGTTCGCTTGAACTACTTCAGCAGTACTTTTCAGCGAACGAACAGTGTTTTTCTCTCAAAAAAATCAACATAAACATCAGCATAAGCCAAATTTCAGCGAACATACTATATTCATTCTGCATTCAAATGGCTTTGGAAAATCTCGTGCCAATGCAAACATAAAGTGTTTTTCTGTTGCTCTTAAAGGAGCCATTCAGCTCTAGGAATATCTTGAAGAGGAAGAATAATACGCATATGGAAAGCTTTAATTGTTCCCTCTTTTTTTGTCCTTTAATTTTATCTTTGTAAGTCCTTTTAAATTCTTGTAATTTCTTTTTCCTCTAATATAACCAGTAGGGGCGCCTGGGTGTGCGGTGTGCCATGTATGCACGGACATTTGGCATCTGGGTGCTCTTGGTGATCCAGCAGCCTGCAGTATAAAAAGTACTCCCTCCGTACTCAGAAATCATGTCGTTTTAGGGGGTGGAGTGGTTTTCACTAATGAAGTCGTTTTGGGTGCATGGAGAGAGTTTTGGACGTGATTACCCCCACTGTTTCGTATCCTGGCCCGTCACGGCGTCGCCCAGTCCCGAGGATATATTTAATTGCGCCTCCTCGCTTGCCGTCGTCCCTTGCTTCGCTCGCGCCGCGCATCAGAGAGAGAGTCCATCGCTTGTCTCTATGAGAGAGAGAGAGAGAGAGAGAGAGAGAGAGAGAGAGAGAGAGAGAGAGAGAGAGAGAGAGAGAGAGAGCTCGTGCTGCGCATGGAGGCCACGAAGCGACGCATGGAGGCCATCGCACCGCAGGACGTCGCGGCGGAGGACATCATGGTGGTCCGTCGATCTGCGCTGCAGGACGTCGTGCCGTCGGAGTCCGTCGAGCTGCGCCGCAGGACGTCGCTGCCCATGGTGGCGGAGTCGGAGGATGACGCGGTCGGAGATGCAGGAGCCTCCAAGGAGGACGAGGAGGTGGGCTCTCAGAGCCGGAGGATGAGTCGTCCATGGCCATGGCTCCTCGGCAAGGGAACAGTAGCAATGCGGGGTGCGCACATGAAAAAGAAAGAAGATGCAAAGATAAAGTACTATTTGTTCGATCAAGATTAAATGTCTCATGCATATATCCATATTTTCCTAAATACCAAAGAAGTCTAATTGTGCAAGTACTAATCCGAGGTCTAGTTGTTCCTCCATGAACCAAGCTTCTCCAAAGCGTCAGCTACCAACGAGAGAATAATATTGAAATTTTGAAAGGCATGTTCATGAAATTAAATTCAGTTATAATGATATACTACTACTCATGAAATTAGACCTGAGTTGAAACTAGAAAAGAAAATGTACTTGTAGAGAGTGTACCTGTTGAACGCTCAGAATAAGGCCATCAACGCTTTTTGCATCTTTCTTAATTTCAATAGCTTGGATAGCACGAGATATGCCTAGATCTATGATATGAAAATTTGGTGAATTTGATGGTTGAAAAATGACCCTAACCGTCAAAACCATCTTCTTTACCAGCTTCAAGGAACCGTGGATCATCATGTTCTACTCTAACATGAGAAGGTGCATTATCTTGCAGAATGTAGATAGGCTTGTCGACATCTTCTAGTGGCCATCTAGCTCGAATAGCAGGAAGAACACTAGAAATCATGAATTCTCTAATTACATCTCTTGTAATTGTAGCTATCGGCTTTCGCTTCAATTGTCCCAGCTGGCCGGTTAACACTACTCCTCTTAGCATGCTCAAAAGTAACTAAAGGAAAGCATCCTATCTTTCCATTAAAATTACACACTCCCCCCTCATCGAATCTTGGTCGAGCAGTCACACATAAAAACATTATTTTATGAATCTTGCTCTTGGAAGAACCTAAGGTCAATATTCTAGTAAGAACATAAGAACACCATTTCTCATCTTCCGGTGGCAAGTTCAAATCCAAAGCAGCAAACGCTTCATTGTCATCTAGTAGAGCAGGCATAAGAACATGTACACTTAGACTTTAAATAATGGATGCATGCATAAAAAACGGAGACGAAGATACAAAGAAACAGGACAAGTACTTACCATTGAGATCCAATCCAGCAAAGAACTCGTCCATGTGTTTGGACAGTTGCACGACAAATGAACACGAGGAGTCGGCTTAGTGTTGTGTTGCATACTAGTACTGCTTGCGCTGTGGCATTTAAATAGGGAAGTGACCCAAATGAACTGGCGCAAAAATCACGCGCCAGCAAACAGAGCGATCCGCGCCAAGGGAAAAAATCGCAGCCAAAAGATCGCGCCAACAGTCCCATGCAGCGGCCAACGCGAGCGCCAAGGAAAGTAATCCGCGCGCCAAGGGAAAAATACGCACCCACGGTGCCATGCAGCGAGCCTCAACGAAAAAAATCGCGCGCAAAATTGACACATTACACAAAAAATATGACAACGTGAGGGATCGAACACTGCCCTCGTGGCTCAAGCCTCAATGAGCTAACCAACCAAGCTGCAAACGTTTGTTGTATTAGGGATACCTGCTACCCTATTTAATAAGGGCAGACAGGGAATAGTGCACCCTAATTAATCACTCCTTAGGTATGCTAAATCCTGTCCAAAACAACTTAATTTTTTAGCATGGAGGGAGTACTAATATAGGAGTAGCTAAGGGTGTGTTTGGTTCCAGGGATAAAAGGGTTGAGACGGTGGACAACGACCCAGTTCGAGTTGGCAGTGGAGCAAGTTGCGGTGACGCAGGCCGGGCCATGCGTGGGCGACCTAACTAATTCACTAGCTATCACTAATTCACTATCAGTATAGCAGGTGAAAACCTAGGTGATCATGTTGATATGCCTCTATAATTGTAACCTCTCGTTCGAATCAAGCAATAGCTCAGTAGTTGGTTAGGTTTTGGGTGGTGAAACTTGTTCATCAGAGTTTAAGTCTTGACTTGGCTCGTTTGTTCAAAATTTGACGATATTATTCTTGTAGTGGTAGGTGACGTGGCCGTCGACAGCGAAACGCTCGTCAATCTCAAGGTCAGTCTAGCTTCTATGCACAGACATATCATTAAGAGCGAGGTCGTAATCTGTCCGTTGACAACGTATTTGACGATTTTAGGAGCGTCGAGGGACGATGTTTTTGGACACACTTGGTTGGACGCCCGTAGGAACTTGGTCAAACTTCAGCCATTTGCCCCAGCTAGCGCATAGGAATTGCAATTTATTTTTCCCCATTGGCGCAGCAAATCGAGGCAGCTGTTTTCACCGACGAATTTCGGAAAAAACATGAGTGGAGACAGTATCCGCCTACTAGTTGTGCATACCTATGCCTGATGGCTGTCAGCGTGGGCATGTCTGTTTACACCAAAATTTGAAAGAGGAGTCGCAGGGATTCGAAAGCTCCCAAGATCATGTCATCAAGGAATCAATCGCGTGCAGACCAGAACCAGCTGATTCGAATGCAACACTGGAATCGGCTTTCTTCAAGTAGCGCCGGTAGATAACGACAAAGGCTACGATCAGCGCCGAGACAAAGCATGTTGGACTCTACAAAAAAGGAAAAGATTAGAGTCCAAGTCATCTTAAATTAGGAATGTTTTCTTTAGGGCCCAAGATTGTGATGAGTCGTGCTTAGATAGGAGTCATGCGTAGGTCCCGGGTATAAATATCAAACCCCGTCTATTGTAAAACACACACAATCAATCAAATACAAGTTACTTACTTTTTCGACTCCGGCCACCCCTTAGGAGTAGGAGTAAAGTAGATCTCGGCGAGTTCTTCAGCAAGTACGGCTGCATCGATCTAGTCGACCTCCACTGCTTGTCTGTAAGTACCGTCATGGCTTATACCTCTGTTCGTACGGCTGCATCGATCCGGTCGACCTCCACTGCGACTCTGGGATGAGTTAGTTATCGACTCTTGTCTAGTTCAAGTACGGCGGCATCGATCCGGTCGACCTCCACTGCTCGAACTAGATTAAGGTCAAGTTATCGGCTCTATCTAAGGGTGGCGTTCCTTCGGATATATTCGTTAAGTTACCAGTATTGCCTATTACTTCTATTATTTATTTAATTACAACAATATCACTTCGCCCGATTGGGATTGATTTAGACCGGCCTTATATCCTTTTTAACCCATCGTTTGTTAATCTAAACTGATCTAATCTACACTTTAAACGATGAGTTATGTTTTATCAACTATTTTATATCAATCTTGATCGTGCATAGCGTGCGGTTAAGTCATGTCCGATCTTGAGTAGATCTATCGGCTAGCGAAAACTGTTCCATGGCCCGTTATCACGGCCTGTATGATTCTGCCTCACACCCCACTGTTAGCACCGTGGAGTGGGGATCGTTATTTGGTAGATCTGTTCCTGAAAGGGCATGACCTTAACTGTGCGCTATGCCTGAATCGGCTGTTTTAGCCGATATCGAACGCTTCACGAACAATTCACGTCACGAGACCGTTGAAGTAGCGATAGGTTGAAAGATGTGTTAGCCCCATGATCTTATCATTGTATTACGGCCTGCATGATTCTGCCTCATGCCCCACTGATATTAGTAATAAGTTAGGGTCGTCGAGTCTATTGTTGTTTTTACGGCCTGCATGATTCTGCCTCATGCCCCACTGGTCATAGCGATAGATGAGATCTAATATGTTCATTAGATTTATCTCTATTAAATGGTTGAATGATGATGAACTGTCTCTTTTACAAAGGGGTTCGGTTACTTGCAGTCATTGACTCAGTATAAACTAATTATTATTAATATCTTATTGCCATTGACTAATATTTGTCTAAAGAATGATATTCATCCTAAACGATAACCGATTCTTCTTACACAACCCCATGAGCTTTGACCGATTTATTTTTATGAATATGCTGAAATCGACTATTTAGTCGATCTCCTTTTATACCGGCTCAGCCGCACATTCGGGACTGTCTGGCAACACCGGTATGTTCCGCCCTAAATTACTGATAAAATTTCTCTCCTTGTCAATTGCAGGGTCAAATTGACTGGCACGTCTCGGGAGGAGTGCGCAGGATCGACCACCCCTGCGCTGAAGCTAGGCGGATCTCCAGCTCCATCGAGTGGACCCTTTCGGCTTGCTCGTGTGTCCTCGGCACGCGACGAAATTCCGTGTCGACGCACATCAATGAATCTGATGGCAAGTGTTCCACCAGCTAACCGTGTGGGAGCCGAGCCGAAGCACGGTGCACAGCCAAGCAGCGGACGAGGAGTTAAAGACAGACGTCGGTTTTCTTTGGGTGGACACGTAACCGTCAATGTGAGTGTAAGAGCCCAGTTGGGAGGGGGCCTTGGGTGGCGGCTAGGGTTGAGGGAGGTGAAGGCGACGGGCAGGGGGAGGGGGCGGCGGCACTAGGGTAGAGGAAGAGAGAGAATCAACGTAGGGGAAGGGAGAGGAGAGAGGAAGGATAAGCCTAAGGTTGTTCTTTCTTGATTGCAATGATTACATAGCCCCTTTACTTATAGTTCTGGTTAGACTTATCTCCTAAGTATAAGGGAAATCCCTATAGATATGGACTCCTCCCAATCTATCTAATATCAACCGATCATATTCCTATTCTCTTTTCTCTATTAAAGATTCTCCGGATATGAATAGTGGAGCAGCGGGAGACCGCCCTTGCCAGGCGCGCCTCCCCTTTGCCGTGCGCGCCCCTCTCCTCAGGTGGCGTGGCTAGCGTGGGCCCCTGGCCCTCCATCCGACGTATGACATTGAGCATGCATGCACGCTGAGTCGATACAATCCCACCGAATTTTTTCCCTAATTTTGGTCCGCTGCCCAACGTCTGGCTGGGCGTCCTCAGCTGAAACCAAACGCGCCCATGTGTCGCTGTGGTTTTTGCTGTCGCCTCCACGGGCCACCGCCCACCGGCCACGTTCAAGTGACACTGACACGTGTCACGTGTTGGGGAGTACTCGTACTACCCAAGCCACACAGAGGTTAAGCTGGGACCCACATGTTCCACTACAATCAAACTACATAATACAGTAATCATTTATATGTGGTCCTGACGAGCATTAGGATTGTGCCGGTGAGTCGTTGTCACACCGCACCGAGCAGCACGAAGTTGGCGGGCAAATGGCAGCCACATGTTTATCCGCTATAGGTATGAGGTGCTTCCGGCAGCAAAGACTTCACCCAAGTCAGTCAACTGGATAGGATTTCTCCACACGACCAATGACGGACTCTTAACCTAGGTCTAAACATTTTTTCATATTTTAATAGAAGAAAGAGAAAAGCTAGCTCTTAGCACTATTTTAAGGTTACGTAAGAGTGTCATTATAGAACTATCTATATTAAAAACTATGGAGTATATACTAAAAATTAGTATTATTGAAGAAGTTAGCTTAGATGCAGTAACTACCTCTAATCATTGTGAATGCGCTCAGATCCATGGCCGATAACCGTAACCTCCTCGCACTGTTGTAAAAAAAAAAAACCCGTAACCTCACATCGACCTGGTCACCAAAGCCTGTTTTATATAGTGTGCACAAATGGGTCCCCCTTTATATTTGGATAACAAAATTAAAAGTGCTTTAATACGAACAACCTCGTGTGTCCTTATCATCAGCACAGCCCTCATAGTATGTTGTATTTTAAAGAGCTTCACACATACCCCCTCCGTCCTAATATATAAGGCGTAACCACCACTGGATTCAAAGACCCAGGAAGACATTTAATTTTCTCCCTCAACACTGATATTACTATATCGATGTACGTGTGTCTAGAGAGAGCACACCCTATATTATGGAACTTGAATAAAAAATGGTTATGGATGGATTAACACTTTAGATTAAACACTAACAGCCAATAATATAGTGTTGAGCCACCTTTCTTAACTTATAAACGTATACCACCTCGGAAGCAGTCACGGCACGCAGCGCTAACGATCATCGCGGCAGTCATATATGCGTACTAGTACGTCGTCAGCATGTTCACTTCATTTGTTGCTTCTACAGTTGAATTCGGCAACTCATGAAAGGGACGGATGGAGATACGGATAGTCTTTGGTTCTGATCCCTTAGTCCGACACAAGACGCGGCGGCACCACGCCGGCCACGTTTTTACTTTTAGAGGCTCTTCATTTGATTTGACTGCGCGTGAGGCGTGGTCAAACGATACTTTTCTTCCTCGTCCAAAGTACTTCCACCGTTCCATAATAAATATACTTCTAGGGCTTAAAATTTTTCCTAAAATAAATGCACCTCTACATATAAGACAAATTATCTTCACTTATCTTTTTCTACTTTTTATTTTTTCAAGGTGTAATGATTATACCTTTATAGAGGCATATATATAATTTCTCACTATGATCTCTTCACCTAAACTCTAGAAATGCATTTATTTTAGGACGGAGGGAGTACGTGCCATTCTTAGTTTCTCACGTTGTCGTTCAAACCGTCCCCACATGACGATCGAGGCGCTAGGCTGGCAGCCCTTCTTATATACCAGTAGGTATATACGCCGATCCGAGGAGGGTACTCATCTCCATTTATAAGCTGGAATAACACGTTAACCAGACTTTTGTTCGTTTAGCGGTCGGCGATTGGTCCATGCTACACATCAAAGCAGCCCACACTGTTAAGAATTATTGGGAGTAGAGCAATTTTACGCAATCTGTTCGTTTGGCTATGGCTTGTCGTAAATGATCGTAAATTTTCAGCCGGTACAATATTTTTCTCTCACACAAACCAGCCAACAGTACTTCTTCACGAACCAGCAACGATACGAACCAGCCAACCGAACAGGCTGATATACGCCGATCCGAGGAGGGTACTCATCTCCATTTATAAGCTGGAATAACACGTTAACCAGACTTTTGTTCGTTTAGCGGTCGGCGATTGGTCCATGCTACACATCAAAGCAGCCCACACTGTTAAGAATTATTGGGAGTAGAGCAATTTTACGTTACAATTATAAATACTAATACTACCCGACCCCCGGCCTGTCGGCGGTCCTAGCCCAACAATGCACATAAATCTCGAACTCGAAGGCCAGTTGTTATGTAGAGGAAACAACTGGCCTTGGATGATTATTCACCTCAATCCCTGACATGTAGGAGTACGTAGCTCCAAACATCCGACAGAGCACTGATATAACCGTATACCACCTCGGAAGCAGCGCTAACGATCATCGCGGCAGTCATGCGTACTAGTACGTCGTCAGCATGTTCACTTCATTTGTTGCTTCAACAGTTGAACTCGATCGAAGAAGGACACAAAGGTGCGTGACGTGTACGTAGTGCATGCGCGCCGCGTGTGTATGGAAGCTAATTGCTACAGTAATTGCTATAAAAAAGGACGGAAATTGCATGAGCGCGTTGTTGCGCTGCACTTGCATTATTGCCCAGGAAGCGTGAGCACAGGCACAGAGAACTTTACCATATGCTAAAGTTTCTTGTGATATCGACTCTCTTCTAGATAGTCATCTTATTCTTCGACGTGCGCGCCAAGTTAGGGGGTGTTTGGTTACTACAGGGAAATTTTAGTCCCTGTCCCATCGAATGTTTAGACACATGCATGAAGTATTAAATATAGACGAAAAAATAACTAATTGCACAGATTGTGGCTAATTTGCGAGACGAATTTTTTAAGCCTAATTAGTCTATGATTTGACAATGTTGTGCTACAGTAAATATATGATAATGACGGATTAATTAGGCTTAATAAATTCGTCTCGTAAATTAGTCTCCATCTATGTAATTAGTTTTATAATTAACTCATATTTAGTTCTCCTAAATAGCATCCAAACGTCCGATGTGACATGGACTAAAATTTAGTCCATGGAACCAAACACCCCCTTATATATGTTCAACTGCCGGGAACGACCTCCAGCACCTCTTCATATAGAGCAGTTTTCTTCTTCCTTAGACCTCAAGAGTCAAGAACCCGATAAAGCTGTCAACGTCAGCGTCCCTAGCTAGCTCCACACACACGGACACACCTCTGCTCTGCTCTGCCATGGCCAACCTCGCGCCGACCTGGGTCACCAAAGCCGGCTTGGGCGTGCTCACCCTCAACTCCGGCCTGGCCATCTACCGCGCCAGGGGCGACCCCGCCTCCATCCTCTTCGTCTCAGGTTCGTACACCACCCTGCTCCTCCTCTTCCGCTGCCTCCGGGACTACGAGCGGGCGGCCCCCCGGCTCCCCGGCGAGGGAGCGGGCGAGGCGCACGGTGTGGCCGCTCACTACGCTGGTCACCGTGGCCTTCGCCGCTTCGCGTGGAACGTGGCGTTGGTCATCCCTTCGGCTGTCGCAGCTGCCATCGTCTGGGCGCTAGCCGTCGCGACCAATGCCGTCTCTGCTCTCTTCGTTCCCGGCGGTGTGGCCGCTCACCACGCTGCTCACCATGGCCTTCGCGTGGGAGGCGGCGGCGGTCATGCCTTCCGCTGTCGCGGCGGCCGTCGTCTGGGCGCTAGCCGACCGTCGCGACCACCGCCGGTGGCTTCTTTGCTCTGTTCGCTCCCGGATGAAGCCGTGGATCGGTCGGTGGCTTCAGGCCGTGTGTGTGTGTGACTGTGTGTGTCACCGATATGATGCATGTTTCAGCTTTCTCACCCTCTGCGTCCTCGCCATTTACCGCGAGTGGGGTGACCTCATCTCCATCCTCTCTGTTTCAGGCTCGTACACCACCCTGCTGCTCCTTTTCCGCTGCCTACGAGACTACGAGAGGGCGGCCCCCGGCTCCCCGGCGCGGGAGCGGGAGCGGGAGCGGGCGAGGCGCGCGGTGTGGCCGCTCACCACGCTGCTCACGCTGGGCGTCGTGAACTGCGACATGGCTCTCGCCATTCACAAGGCCCGCAACAACCAGGTCTCCACGACGTGCGTGCTCGTCACTTATGCGGCTCTCCTGGCGCTGGTCTGGCTCTTGGTCCGAGAATTTGCAGGCCACGCGCGCGGGGTCGTCGTCGGCTCCGGACAGGATCAAGGCCAAGGCCGCAGTGTGGGTGCTGCCGACGCTGCTCACTGAGATGGTCGTCTTGAAGGTGGCGGCCCGCCTGTACGGGCTACGAAGCAGACTGCAGGACCCCTGTTTATCCTGCTCGGGCTCGGAAGGGATGGGGATGGCTGCAGCAGTTACTGTTATCATGTGTATATATACTGTACGCGATGTTTTTGTTCTACTGCACTGTATTTGCTAGTCTGTAAATGTAGTACCCTCTGTTTGTGCTAAATGTTTGCAACATCAGCCATAAAATAGCGAGGGAGCTGGTTTAAATTTGTATGGATTATTGCGAAGGATGAGCGAAGCTGCTTGTAAGAAAAAAAGATGAGGTCACCGGTGAGGTGGTCACTTTCCCCACTAGTCAGTATCTCGATCTGTATCGTGGCCACTACTGAGCATCCATCAGTCCTCCGCGGAATCAAACGAGAGAGTTGAAAGTTGGGAACCGGATAACTCTTATCTCTCGGCCGCCACAGAACAATCCACTAGAATTTTGGTGCTCGATCGTCTAAAAAATAGGAATTTTGGTCCCATTTTATCAAGTAGCCAGCGCCCATCGGTCTTGAGCCTTTTGTGCAGTTTACGGCCGCCTTGAAGGTGGCGTCCCGCCTGTCGTCGGCAGGATGTTGTTGTCAGTTTGGTACTGTATGGTTCATGGGCATCGCCACGGTTGCCTTTGGGTTCTGCACTTCTGCTAGCTTGTTCTTCAGTGACACAAGATCTTGCCGGCAGTTACTAAGCTCCGTGTATAAGATCTTTTTAATAATAAAAAGCCGTCTTTGTTTTTCAATCTTGCGTGTAACCTCTAAGCAAAGGTAGGTAGCGTGTTACCGTCTCTCTTTCACGCTTTCATTCATGACTTTCTCGCGCAAAACCGTGTGTATGTATGTACCTTCAAACCCTCAAGGCCTCAATAGGAGACAATCTTGCACTGCCTGCAACCTATATCGTCTTAGGATGGAGGTCCAGATCGAGAGTCGCCGGCATGGACGCAGCAGGCGGCGCCCTCGGCCGCGCGGGAGCCGTCCCCCTCACCGCCGCCTGCGCCGCAGCCACGTACAGGGCGGTGGCGGCAGGGGATCGGACGTCGCCTCCGTAGCGTTCGTGATCGTCAGCTACGGCGCTCTCCTGCTTCTGCTGCGCTTCCTTCGCGAGTACGAGCTGTTGGCCCCGCCGGAGGCGGCCGTCCGTAGGGAACGGCTGAGGCGGAAGGTCTGGGCGCTCTGGACGCTGCTTACCGTGATGTTCGCGTCGAAGGTTGCGACTTGCGAGCATCCTGCCGTCGCCAGTCTCCGTGGCCGTCGTCTGGGCCGCGGCCGCTGTGTGACATCTGCGGCTGGCTTCCTTCTCCTCTTTCTCAGCAGCGTCGACGCCTCTGAGCACTGCACCTGCACCTGAGCGATCGGCTGATGATCGCCCCTGTCTTGCTTCCATATGAGCTTGCATACATATGAGCGGTCTCTGTTTGGTAAATATTTGAGGTATGTAATAAGGATTATATAATACTACACTCATCCCAAATTATAAGTTATTCCAAGTTTTTTTTGAGGGTCAAAGCATTTCAAATTTGATTAAATTTATATAATAAAATAATAATATTTACGATACCAACAAAGTATTATTGGATTCTATATTAATTATATTTTCGTAGTATACATATTTGATATCATAAATTTTTGTAATTATCTCTATAATTTTGGTCAAATTAGAGATAATGCTTGGACTCTCAAATGGAGTAATCATTTGAGCGCAAACATATATACACGTACCAAATCTCATTTTATGAAAAAAGAAATTAACCATAGTACTAATTTTCTTGACAAAATAACATTGGGTCATTCTTTTTTTTCCAAAAAGAAAATAATATATACCAATGGACATGGGCCTCAATCGTGTTTCAGTCGACGGATCGATAATGTTGCAGGGTATTTGGACATTTGGTGCGGCGCACCATCGATGGATGTGCTCATGTGCAACTTAAGCTCCAAGCATTTCCAATAATTACATGGGAAGGGATGCTGCTATATATGCTGCCTGGTTGCTACTTGCTAGCTGCCTAGCTGTATGTATTCTCTCAAACTTTTTGATGGCGTGCTACTCTACAAATATTGAATTCGATCAAGTGATCGACGAGTTTTATTTTACTTTTGGCAGGTTACCATGCACGATGTTGTGCATGTATATGTGATTATTGAAGGTTTTCCCCGTGTGCTGATTGGTGAAGAGAAGGAAATGCATGGATTGCTAGCTAGATCAAACAGTCCGGATACAGATGTTCAAATATATATGGCGCATAGATATAGTGCTTTCCACTATCTAAAAAGATATAGTGCTTTCAATGTACTGCGTTCTGATGAATTATTAGGATACGAGATAGTGTAAGCGCCTAGATGTCTAGACGGACGCGTACGTCCGGACGCCCGAGCCTGCTCTTTGCCCCCACGCCAGCCCGATGAGGCGTTTGCGCCCAACCAGCCCCCACGCGGCGTCTGTGCCCTCAGCCGACTCCACGTGGCGTATGCGCCCCGCCCGACCCCTCGCGCCCCCTCTAACAGCTGCAACACGCGTGTGACATTGCAACATGTGCAAACACCCGATCTACTTTTGAAACATCCAGATGTAACAGTTGCAAGATACGTCTAAAGACAAATGAAACATTTGAAACATGCTTCTAAAACACTTGCAAAAAAATACCTGAAAAACGCTTGAAAACCATTGCAAACATACGCAACATTCAGATAAAACACTTACAACATATGTATGCAACATATGAAACATTCAGATACACACTTGCAACATACGTTTGAAAACACATATGAAACATTAGGAACAGACACTTGCAACATACGTATACAACAATTGCAACATATGCAACATCCCCGACCTACTTTTGCAACATTCGTATGAAACACTTGCAACATACCTCTGAAACACTTGAAACATGTGCTTTCAACGCAACTTCTTCTTGCTGCTTGGGTGAATGGAGGCTCGTCGGCATGCCGGAGGCAGCGACCCGGGGACGCTTGTAGGCGGCGGGCTGGCGGTGGTGGCTCCGCAACGTGGAGGAGAGGCAATGGCTACATGACTGGGAGAGGGCAGCCGCGCGCCACGCCGTCCTGCAGCAGCGTCTCGATGGCACGGAGCTTGTCGCTCCGATGGAGAAGGTCGCGGCAGGTCCGGTGGAGAAGGCCGTAACACGTCGCTCTGGCAGAGAAAGTAGACGGGAGGCGTGGTGGAGAGGAAGGCGAGTGGGAGCGCGCAGTGGAGAAGGAGTCTAGTGGAGAGAAGGCGGGGAGGAGGCACGGTGGAGATGGCGGGCGGGACGCGCGGTCGTAGCCTCGCTGGCTCGTGGCACCGCGGTGAGTTTTTTCTTTTTCTTTTTTTAAAAACTACTGTGGCTAGAGATGAGTGAATAGGAATAGATAAGAGAGCCTTCTGGGCTTCCCGGCTTGCCAGAGGGGCCGTCCGGAACGGATGGATGCCCTAGTACAAGCATTACCAATTATGATATGGCCTGCCACAACCTGTACGTATTCTATAGGCCAGGTTTACTTATCAGTATCGCTCCAATTGTGATTTTTTTCGCTTAATTGTATCGCTCCTTGAATGAGGTAGGGCTTGAAAGTGGTCAACGACATTCATAGGCCACTCAAGTTGTACTGCGACAATGAGCCAGCAGTATGTTATGCTCACAACAATAAGTCAAGTGTTGCTGGCAAATACATTGATATAAATTTTTATGTTGTGAAAGACAAAGTCTGGGATCATTCTATTAGTCTCGAGCATATAAGTACAAAGAAAATGCTTGCGAATCCGCTTACAAAAGACTTAGCGCCCAATGTGTTCAGAGAACACTTAGCCGGCATGGGTTTACGGAAAAGCCTATGATTCCTGGACAATAAGGGCCTAGTTGAGAATCTGTTTCAAAACAAAGAGGTGTATTGTAGCTGTTAATCTAATGGTACTAACCGTTGTGATGAGGCGCGCTCTATACACTAATCTGTGATGGAATAGACTGACATAAGTATTTTAAGTTTAAGTAATAAAGGTGAGATCAAGGGGAAGAATGTTAGGTTGATCTCCACCAAGTCGGCCCAACGGCCAACTTGGGCCCTAATCCGCGCCCTGATCAGGGGCGCCCAACCAAATCATGGTTGGTGAGCCCCCATCGCACTGCGCTATATAAAGAGGTGGAGGTCAGCGGCTCACCATACGAGGTTCACCAGTTTTGCCAAAGCACCCCATTGACAAACCCTAACCGATCTAAGGGAGCGTAGCAGTGCGCGGGAAGCACCGCCACCGTCCTCCTCGACTTGCCGTCGCCCGCGCCGCCACTCTCCGGACCTCACCGCGCCGCCACCGATCCGGCGCCATGGCTTCTTCCTCCGCCAAGCCCACCGATGGTCGGTAACACCTTCCCTCTCTCATCCTTTCTTCTCTCTCTAGTTTATGTTCTAGGTCGATCTACTTGTTTTATCCCGAATAGAAGAGAAATCACCCACTGATCTACACCAGATGATCCTAGAAATCCTAACAGTACTACACAGGAAGAAGAAAGAAGGTGAAATTAATGCGATGAGTAAGTCCCCAAATCCTGTTTGTTCTGCTAACGCACCGGCTTCTCTTTAGTTTGGTAGATGATTGTGTGTGTGTGCGGTGGTGCCATGGTGGTGGCGGTGTTAGTAGGGGGGAGGGGAGCGATAAATGGCCTGTTCTAAATTGGAACTTGAAAAACTCTAAGCAGGGCTGCACGCTCGCTGCTGTGTACTAAAAGCAAAGATGAACCATTATTTAATTTGTACTGCTATAACATTTTTCTCTTAAATTATTCCCACCATCGTGAAATGTAAAAGATCTTGAATTATGCTAAGTTGACGTATCATAGATTCGATCACGTTTATTGGAAAGAACAATAAAATTTACAATATCAAATTAGCATAATTAGATACATTATCAATTGTAGTTTCATAATTTACCTCTCTAATATGATAGATGTTAACATATTCTCTCTGTAAACGTGGTCAAAATTTGGATAGTTTAACGTGTGACAAACTTAGGGAGTGACAATGCAAACTTGCATCCTCTATATTAGCATGTGTTTCCATGTGCATAGATATTGCATTTAATTTCTTTGGCGTCGTTATTCCCTGGTGCTGGTTGCAACGCATGCATATGCTTCGGGGCGAAGCCAACGTACGGCTCCATGCAGTCGAGTCAGCAACTTGAGCCATTGGTTATTGGGTCTATTTAGTTGAGCTTTGGCTGTGGAAAAAAGCTGTTGCGGGCTATGGGCTGTTAAAAAGTTGCTGTGGGATATTACCTATGAGAAAGCTGAAAACCGTTTGGCTGAAATAGCCGTAGACAAGCTGTTGTGAGCTGTAAACTGTGTAAAAGGTCTATAATACCCTGGTTTGCTTTAGACGCTTTTTATATACAAATTGATTATAAAATACTATGTTATTCATTGATTCACTATAACCAGCATATAAATAGCAATTTTAGAAAGGAGAAATTAATTTTTGTAAGTTTTGCATAGAAATGAAGCTCTCAACTTTGGACTTGCATCTCAATTGGGTATCAAATTTACGAAACTTTGAAGCTCTAGATCTCCTAAACCGTTGAGAATTCGATTTCTACCCTTGAAACAAACTGGTAGCATTATATACGAAGAACAAAACTGATTAATGTCGATTAAAATTTTTACATGTAAAATCGGGAGAAATTTGGGAAAGAACAGAGCCTCTGCCTCTCCTATGAAAAGAACAGAGCCCGCGTGCACAGCTGGGGAGGCAGCGCGTTCGGCCGAAGCGGCGCTGGCGGGACCTGCACAGCGGGCGGGGGCGGCCCTCGTGCGACTGCGCCGGGCGGCTCTAGTGCGGCGGCCCTCGTGGGCGCGGCCGAGGTCGTGCCTACGGCGGAGCTCCGTTCTGCAGCGGCGCTCGTGCTGCTACGCGTGCCTCCGGGCAGGGCCCGCGGCGCCGCAGGGGATGGGGGAGATATGCGCCGCCGCCGGGGATGGGCCATGGAGAAGAAGGAAGTGCGTCCGCCCCAATCCCTAGTGCCGGCGCTCGCTGGCGAGAACGGAGAAGACGACGTCTCTCGGTGGGAAAGAACAACGAATCCGTACGCATAAACGATGGCAGGCGGGAAATTTTCTGCAACTTGTCGAAGCCAAAGCCGGAGAGAGCAGGGGTCAGCCTGCCGTGGAAGAGAAAGCTGCTTTTACTGGAAAAGGATGGAAACGGATCGGATACGCATGGAATCGGATCCGGATATCACTTTTTACCACATTTTAATTCGAATATTTTCGAATACGAATACAAACGGATGTCTCGGATTCGGATTTCTATTCAGATATTTACTCAAGTCAACTCAAAATATATATATTGTTAAGTTTAACATACATTAATAAAATTTTACTACTAAGTACATCGTTAACCAACGTGAACTAATGAAAGCACGTTTCTAATAATCTCTAATGTCGAAGTAAACTAAATTATAATGGTTAATATTGAATAAAATAATAGATCAAGTGAAAAAATTCAAATAAAAATGGTAGAAAACAAATAGCAATTTTACTTTATCAATAGTATTGGAATTACAAAATTATCACACAAGTAGAGATTAAAGCATTTGTGTATATAACATAGACAAGGATAGCACAGAAAAATAAAATAGTTACCAATAAATTTTTAATAATTAAGTATATCAATTAATCAATCAATATTATATTTATATAAACATTTATCATGAAATTATAAATTTATATAAATATTTTAAATCAATAAATAAATAAACTAAAGCATAAAAATAATTTAAAAGAACAAATATATTGGGATTAAACTAAATTATAAAAATACTAAAATTAATTTAAACTTTATGTATCATTAATATTTTAAATTAATACTAAAAGTTATTTATAGATAATTATATATACTATTAAATGGGTTCAATGCATTATTAGTAATAATAAAATTCAATAATTGGTCACTCGTTATGGAAAGAAAATATTTAAGTAGGTTCATGATGCCTTGTTTTCTTTGCGGATATAGATACCGCCGGATATTGTTGAATACGGATCTGGAATCGGATAGAGAAAAACACTGAAAAATGAATTCGGATATATCCATTTAGTATCTATATTATTAGCGCGTGTTTAGTTGGGTGGAAGTTGGAAATTTGGCTACTGTAGCACTTTCGTTTTTATTTGGTAAATAGTGTTCAATCATAGACTAATTAGGCTCAAAACGTTTGTCTCGTAATTTCCAACCAAACAGTGCAATTAGTTTTTTTTTGTCTACATTTAATGCTCTATGCATGTATCGTAAGATTCGATGCGATAGCTACTGTAACACTTTTTTGGAATTTAGGGTGGGAACTAAACACGCGCTTAGAAACGGATGCGAATACGGATCTGGCCGGTGCTATCACGAGCCACATACAGTAGATACTTCATGGAAACCTCGCGGTGGGACTTGACAGCGGCGCACAAGCCCCAAATCCCCAATCTCCCACTCAACACTGCGAGATCGATCACCGAGCAGTCCCATGGCAGCGGAGCTCCCCTACGTCAGCGATCCCAACCACAAGCCCGCGGCGCCGGCGGCAGCGGCCACCACCACCCGCCGCGTCCACTGGGCGACCGTGGCGACCCTCGTCTTCCTGGCGCTCAACCTCGCGCTCTGCGTCCGCCGCGTCCAGGACGACGGCCGCGGCGCGGTCGCCTTCGTCGGCGTCTCCCACCTCAACCTGGCCCTGCTTGTCTGCGCGCTCCGCCGCTTCGAGGCCGCGCCGCAGGGTTCCCCCGCGCGCGGCCGCGCCAGGCTCGCCGTGTGGCTCCTCACCACCACGCTCACCGCCGCATTCACCTGGAAGATCGGGGCGGTGATGCCACTGGGCCTCGCGGTCGCTGCCTGGGTCGTGGCCGCCGCGACCGTCGGCGGTGGGTTCTACGTCCTGTTTCTCCATGACGATGAGAAGCGATCCGATGAATCTCTGATCATGCGAGACTGCGAGAGGGATGAGAGGCATCTGTATGTTCTTGCTTCATAGATGGGTAAGTATAACACCACCCTGCAGCTTCTCTGACGCACACTAGTACTGAGCGTCCACATGATCGGCAAATAAAAGTGCCCTACTGACTACTGTATGTATTAATATGAAGGGAACCTATGAGAACTGCTATTACCTGATCTGATGTCTTCTGCATTTTATTTGCGTCGCTTTCGCCGTTTTGCATGTAGACGCTTCCAACTTGAACAGATGCTTAGTGCTGGAAGGACAGAACACATTCTAACCACAATATATTAATAATTTTTCATATGGTTCGTCCCAAATTATTCTGTGCAAATCGTAACGTATCTGCAATATTTGGCTATTTGCATGTGAATGTAGCTCTGTGGATCCGGGGAGAATATCAGTAAGTTGGCCACCTGTTCATGCTTCAGTATTTTGATCGTCTATTTTTTCTCTAGACTTTGGTTTTGATATTCTTGGACCTATTAGAAAGCTTTTGTAAAATTCTCCAACTTGAACTTGATATCATACCAATTCGATCAGCTGTAGAGTCATGAGACAACTCCAATTTCAACCATCTCTTTGTCCCGCCTTCACCTTTTGTTTCTTTCACTTGATCTTTAGTGTCTAAGTCTACATTTACCATCTCTGAAACAATAGGTAAACTTTCAGCTATCTAGATTTTGCCGCCTTGAATAGCATATACTATCAGCTATCAGTAATGAAAGTTTATGTCAAATACTAGGGCTAGAGACAAACAGTGCTAGCTCCATCTGGGCATTGAAAAAAATATGCAGTAAGCAGCTTTCAGAACCAGTAGTATCTAGTCGCTTTCGCCGTTTTGTATTAGACTTTTCCAACTTGAACAGATGCTTAGTGCTGGAAGGACAGAACACTCTGCCTTGGCAGATTCTAACCACAATTATATTAATAATTTTCGATATGATTTTTCCCAAATTATTCTATGCAAATTGCAACAAAGGCGTATCTGCAATATTTACATGTGAATGTAGCTCTGTGGAGCTTGGCCGTGCAAATTTATTACTAGCTGTCTATAGTTAGTGGTGGAAGAACAGGACACTCTTCCCTGGCAAATTTTTACCACAATATATTAACTTTTCGACATGATTCATCCGAAATTATCATATGCAATATTGGCATGCCAGTGTAGAGATACCTGTAGCTCTATAGAGATAGCGTGTAAATTTTTTTTTTTTTGACGAAATAGCGTGTAAATTTGTTACTAGCTCTCTCTATGGTAGTTACGGCTGGACAAACAACTCATGGCTCGCTCGGCACCGCTCGATCCAACTTAGCTCATTTCTTTCTCGAACGGGTTGAGAACTTGAGATAGCTTTTAACTCGTTAAGTTGGACTCTTTTTTGTCAGGATTTGGATTTTTCTTTTGAAAATGATGAAATCAATAAAAACCATGTTTTGATAGCTTCGGTTTTTGATAAAAAAAATGGTTTTGGCTTCACTATATTTAGTTTAATTTTGGCTTTAGAAGTCGTTCTTGTGTGTTAATTAAACCGGTGGTGAATCCTTAATAAAAACCCTACCAAAGAGAGCCATGAGCTAGCTCGACTCGAGCTGGTTCTTAGGCTAGTTGGCAATTAGGTAAATGAGCTCAGGATTAATAGTCCAACAACCTAAACCAACTACAAATCTACAATTAGATCTAATGTTATGTTATATATGCATGTGATTTAAGTCTAAAACTGATATATACTATCCATTGCGTTAGGGTATGTTTGATAGGGATCCAAATTATTGTAAAAATGTTTTGGATCTAGATTCTCAAGAAATATTTTAGATGAATTAAAATCACTTCGTAAGATCGTGGCTGGTAGGCTACATTCCAATTCAATTTTTTTTCATAAAAATCATATAAATAAAAATATTATTCAGAAAAATCTATAACCTTTTGTGCATGGAGAACAACTTAAATAAAACACATTTTAACTTGTTTTGCTTTAAAAGAATTAACTAAAAAATTATGGTTGCTAGTACATAGGAGGAGGAGCAAGAATCAGAATCACATGAAACTAACTAACTGATGTTTCTCTTTGCTAGGCATGAAAACGAGTTTAGTGATTCTTGAGTGAAACGTTTCTCGTATGAATGATTCTTCTTGTTCTTCACATGTCCCTTCATCCATGACTACAATTGCAGATGTGCCATTCACAATTGGAGGATCTTCTACAACAGAAATAGATAATCCTTCATCAACAGTTGGAATTGGTGGAGCACATGTTGCTACCTTTTGTGCCTCATGCTTGTGAAAAAGAAATGCAATATTTGATTTCTTGCTGTTCTGTAGCACTACTTCAGCAGTACTTTTCAGTGAATGAACAGTATTTTCCTCTCACAACAAATCAGCATAAGCTAAATTTCAGCGAAACTTCTTCATGCATGCCTCAACTTCCTGAAAAATAACAATAGATTCCATTCAATCTAGGCTCACATTCATAGATGACGCATTCACAATCCCAAAGCCTTTAGAGTCTAATCTCCCTTCTCTAATGTACAAACCCTATTACCCTAACACTAAGAATGAGATTTGGGAATTGGGGGAAAGCAGTGCAGTGGAGAAACACAAGCACTCACCAGGACAGTAGGCCACAGGGCAACATGCCAGCACTGGATGGCCGTCGGCTGACCCCCCTGGCCCAACCAGCTGCTTGAGGGGCCTTGCGTTGGATGTCGTGGGCCGCCAGACACGGTCCACCAACATCGCTTGTCACATCTAGGCGCGCGCCTTACGTAGGGCGGCGGGGTGCGGCGCGTGCTCCCGCCCCAGGACTACTCCGATGGAGGCCACGCCGGGATTGGGGGCATAGTGTAGGTCTATGGATGCCTGACGGGGGTCATACGAGGAGTTGGCGCCACCAGACCACCCTATCGACGTTGTGGCATCGTGAGCCGTCGTGTCGAAGCATACCTCCTTTCCACGTTAGGGGGGTGGGCCCATGGTGGTTGAAGTGACGTGGGTCCCTCTCGGGGCCTTAATTCATTCCTGGGTCCGGATCTGACCCCCAGGGGTCGGGCGAGGCGAAGCCCTCACCAGGGGGTTGGATGAGGCGGGACCTGTGCCCGAGAGGTCGGGCGAGGCGGATCGCGTGTCCGCGGGGTCGGGCGAAACTAGAGATCCTCTTAGTCGGGCCGAACCGGTCCATAGCTGTGCCCACAATCATTTTAGGCAGACTGAGGCGGATGCTTTTTAACTCCTATCTTATGGGTACCATAATATTGGTACCCGACAGTAGCCCCCAAGCCTGTGGGGGAGTTGGACATTCCTCCGCAGGCTTCACCGTAAGACGGCTGGGTCCTATTCTTTTGGGGGGGGGCGCGAGCGCGCCCGCCGGGTGTACCCCCCGAGCCTCTGGGGAAGTTGGCTTCTTCGCCAAAGGCTTCCTCGTCGGGGGGACCTCAGCATCCCATGACTCGGCGCTATTTATTTCGTGAGGTTGACCCCGATGCCCCTACGCATTTGTGATGGTCGGATCACGGGGTCGGGACACCCGCAGTTCTTCTCGTACTCATGTGTCTGCCTCTTAGTTCTCCTGCGACCTTGCATAGGGTCTCTTTGTGATTCCGAGCCCCCGAGTCCCTGCGCGCAGCGGGGGTTCCGGTCGGGGGGGTCGGTTCATCTTTTGTTCGTTCCTCCTCACGTGTTTTTCCGATAAAACGGAGGGGTTGAGCCATGCCACGGTTTTCCTCGATGGATGAACCGTGGCGCTCGGTGAGTTATTAACGGGTTAGTCCAAGTGGAACCCCAGTTCCCATTCGTAGGGAACCGGCTCGGGTCGGCTAGCGACAGGCTCTAGGTTCTCGACGGCGAGTCCATATAGTTCCCGGGCCTGTTCGTCCGGTCCCGGGGGCTCGTTGCCTTTCCTCGGGGAAAAACCATGGTCCGGCTGCAGTCGGAACTCGAACGCGGGTCGGGATGCTCGTGGCGCACGGGCGCCCGGGTATTGGCCGCTAGCGGGCCCATCCCTTTCCGCCTCTCACTCTGTGGGTGCCCAGAGCGGCTGTCAAACCCCGTGATGGGCCAGCCTTTGAACTCTTGGGCTTTATTGGGCCGTAAGAGCTTTTTTGGCCCTGTATCTCTTTCTTACCTGTGATGGCTCTCGGCCCAGCGGCGTGTCTTTTGAGGGGGCAGCCTGTTGGTTGTACGTGTGTAGCTAGTTGAAACGACACAGCGGTTTTGACAGGACGAGGCGGCGCGTGAATCTAGGCGGACGGTTCGCCTCCCGCTTCCCCTCCTTAAGTACAGGGGTTTCCCCCGTCTTCTCGTCGCATACGAACCATCATCCTGCCTCCTCCCTTCGCTTCCAAACTGCCATCTGTGCCCGTGTTTCTCGCCGTCGCCATGGCCGCAGCGCAGCTAGAGTTAGGGTTCACGCCACCATTGAAGCTTTCGCCTCCCGGCTCCCATTATTCTGGTGATGGACGCGTGGCCTCATTCCGACGTCACTCACTCGCGGATGGAGGGCCTCGTCAAGAAGGGCCTCCTCCGTGCGAGGACCGCCGCGAACGAGTGGATCGTACCTGGCGACGAGGATGAGCCGATGCTGCCAGACGGGTACGTCATCTCCTTCGCCCCCTTCCACGAGCGCGGCCTGGCGATGCCCCCACACCGGTTCCTCCAGGGGTTGCTGGGCTACTACGACATCGAGCTGCAGCACTTGAACCCTAACGGGATCCAGCACATCGTGGCCTTCGTCGTGTTGTGCGAGGGGTTCCTGGGGATCGAGCCGCACTTTGAGTTGTGGCGGTACTTCTTCGTCGTCTCCCTGCACAAGAGGGTGGAGAGAGAGATGGGGAAGAAGAGAGAGTACAAGGTACCGGTGGGAAGTGCGAGCATCCGTCTCCGGGGAATCGGGCGGCGCAGTACATGTCACTCTCGTTGACGTCGTCCAACAAAGGGTGGCACAAACAATGGTTTTACTTGAAGAACGATCCCGCCGCCCCTTCCTGATCTTCTCCGGCAGCTTCGTCGACTCAGCGCCGAAGATGTGGGCATGGGATCCCCCTGCCAAGGAGCAAGATAGACTCAAAGATCATCTGAAGGCCATCGCCATCTTAAAGAAGCATGGCCTCCGTGGGGTTGGTGTTATTGGGGCGTATCATGTGAGGAGGCTTGCGCCCTTGATGGCACGCGCCCTCCCAATGTACCGGATGACGCCCCAATCGCCGCCTAACGGGATGGTGATGCTTGCCAAGAACGCACTCAGCGTTGGTGAGGTGGAGAAGCGTCTCAAGGAGGCGATGGAGGCGCCAGTGTCACAGTCAGGGATTCCGTCCCTTTATACCCAGTTCCGGGGCACCCGCCGATGCGGCCGGATGCAGGCTTCGTCGAATTCGTAAGTACTCCCTCCTTCAGATGTTGTCCGGACTCCGTTCCTTGCCATTCTTTCTAATCCTGCCGCCTGACCCCAAGAGTTGGATTCTTGCAGCCAGGACTTATTTTCTGAGATTCCACAACGCCGTTGCCTGAGGATGCGGAGCGGAGAACGGCGAATCGCCTCGCGGCCGAGCGAGAGAAGCAGAAGAAGGATGCCAAGAAGGCAAGGAAGGCAGAGAGGCAGCGGAAGCGAGATCGGGGAGAGGACATCGATGACGATGATGACGACGAGGAGGAGGAAGAGGGGGTCGGTGGCGTCATGTCCGCCGACTGGGATGAGATGGAACGCGACAACGAGGACGACATTGCGGACGGCGATCCGTCTTTGCAACTGATGGAGACGAGTCGCCCTTCTGACGTGCCCCAGGGGCCGTCGGGCGCGAGCCGCCCCATGTCGTCCGGTCCCTCTGAGCAATAGGCCGGTCAAAAGCGGCCCCGCTCTGCCGAGCCGCAACCAGGGTCGGACGGGCCAGCCTCAAAGCTTCAACGCCCAGTGGCGCCGAGGTATCCTGTGAATCCCCTCACCCTTATCGCTTTTGGTGGGTCTCATCGTGGTTTTAACATTTTATTGATGTTGCAGGGCCGACCGATATATTACTCCTCTAGCGCTGGCACCGAGGAAGAGCGTCGCTCTATGGGAGGCTCGACACCCACTGGCAAGGACCGCCACGCCCGGGCTAGGCGGGGGGACTGCTGGGACGTCCGTGGGGCCACCCGTTCAGGCACCGCCGGAGACGCCAACCCTGTGCATGAGGGGACAACCAACGGTGGGCACGGGGGAGGCATCCTCGGTTGCCCTAGAGTAGTTGGCCGCAATCGTGACGTCAACGTTGATGGCGGCGCGGGAGGAGCCGCCGGCCACGCATGCGGTAGTGTCCGTAGCGGAGCCGACGGAGGGGAGACGGTCGGTGGAAGAGGACGCTTCTGCGACGCGTGCGATGGGCGTGATGCAGCCGGATGCGTCCCCGCCTCCTTGGACAGAGACAGAGATACCCGAGGCAGGGCGGACTGAAGGGGACGCGTTCGCTGTGTCCCTAGGGGTCATGGCGATGGTGTTGCGTGTCTCGTCTGTGCCATTGTCTTCCGCCGCCGACGGAGGGGTCGTCCCTGTGGAGAGGCCACAGCAGGAGGGGTTGTCGGCGCATGGCGCTGGCGTGGAGCCATCTTAGACCCTGGTCCGGATGGGGACCAACAAGCCATGGCTCAAGCTGGCAGACTTGCAGAACCTAGGGGCCCCGCCGTTCGTCCTAGATGACCCAGTGGAGGGGGAGGAATGGCGTCGCTACCACAGGATTGTGGCAGGCGTGGCGCACCTCTTGAACACCGCACTACTCATGGCTAACGATGGGCTGAAGCAGTTGAACAGCGCCGCTGACCCTTGCATGGTATGGCACGCCTGTGCCCCAACTGTCGATTTTTATTTTGTTGCTTCTGACTCGTGTTTTTTCCGCAGTCGCTGATGGCGCGTACCCAGGAGAAATCCTTGTTCCTTCATCGGCAGAAGGAGGCCTGGGACCACCTCGTCGCGGAGGTGGCCGACCTTCGGATGTGGGAGGCGGAGGCCCGTTATCATGCTGAGGAGGCGGAGAAGATGGTCTCGGATTTGTTTGAGAGGGCGCGCAAGGACAGCGAGAACGCCGCACAGGTCATGAGGGAGCGCAACGAACTGCGTCGGCAGGATGCCGAGTCCTGCCAATAGATCCTCGACCTCCAAGGTGAGCTCGAGAAGGAGAAGGGGCTGAAGCTGGCGGCCCAGGAGAAGGTCACCGCGCTGGAGGCAAAAGCCCACCAAGATGCCACGGTGGCCGAGCGGCTTCGCAAAGAGCGAGATGACTCGTGCCAGACTGAGTCGAGGCTTCGCACAGAGCGTGATGGGGCACGGCGAGAGCGCGACAGCGCGCAGCAGCGGGTCAGCTCCCTCCAAGGCGATCTCAAGAGGGAGAAGGTCCAAAAGCGGGAAGCCGAGGGTGTCTCTGCCGGGCTCGCCCTGGACCTAGGCCAGAGTCAGAGGGAGGTGGCTGAGGTTAAGGAAGCCCTGTAGATGGAGGTCGTGGCTTATGACAATGAGCGCCTTGCCGCCAACTTAGTCTACCATGACCTTGGGGTGCCCCAGCCACCGGAGATGAGCTCGCTTGCGGCCCGCATCACTCTTATCTCGGACCACGTACGGGAGCTTGAAAGGGGCGCCTTCCAGGCTGGTATTCACCGCACCTTTGCCATCGCTCGCACCCACTACGCGGAGACTATCAACTTGGAAGCGATGAGTCAGGGTTATGCGCCTGGCTATGAGGGCGAGGAGCTGGAGAAGATAGAAGACGACGTGGCCTCCCTTTCGCAAGACCCGGCGAACAGAATAGCAAACACAGTCTTCCCCCAGAGGGGTAACTGATTAGATAAATTTCATCTGAAGTGCCAACAGCTGAATAATGAGTTTGAACAAGCGTTTTTGTTTCTAGGGTCGGTCGTGTGAACAATTATATGTTCTTTTCTTTTTAGTGCATTAAAAGTCATTGCAGCCCGTTCCCTTTTGGTCATGAAGATTCTGAAGTTTGAAGCGCGGATGGGAAATCCTGATTACGCTGGTGAGCGCGAGTGCCGTAGCCGCTGGGGCGTAGGTTTCTCGTAGTCTGGACAGTTTTACTCAGTGTGTCTCCCCGCGACTCAATCTTCAGAAATTTTGACGTAAAAGGGGTCGAACGTGGCGTATTTTTGCATGTATACACTTCTTATCAGCCCCCAAGTAAGGACTGACCCTAGGGCGTGGCTGGGGTCGGCCGTTACTAGCCGAGAGGGAGAAATGGCGAGAATGAGCAAGAGACGGTGTTTTTTTTTCGAAAAACATCATTCTTTATCTCTCGTACATACATGCGTGCATTAGAAAATGGTCTAAGGGTAAAAGTGACATAGCTGTTCGATGTTCCAAGCGTTGGCGAAGACTTCACCGTCGGTGGTTGCAAGCTTGAATGTTCTCGGTCTGAGCACCTCGGCGACGACGTAGGGCCCCTCCCACAGCGAAGAGAGCTTGTGGCAGTCCTTGGTGTTCTAGACGCGTCGGAGCACTAAGTCGCCGATGTTGAAGGCTCTACCCTTGACCCGTCGGCCATGGTACCAGCGTAGCGCTTGCTGGTATTTGGCAGAGCGGGCGAGGGTGACATTGCGGGCCTCATCGAGTTGGTCCACAGCATCTTCAAGGTATTCCTTGGCTTCCATCTCTTTGTATGCGATTACTCTGGGTGCCCCGTAGTCAAGGTCGGTTGTCAGGACTGCCTCGGCACCGTAAACCATAAAGAAGGGCATGTAGCTAGTGGCCCTGCTGGGGGTCATCCTTAGGCTCCAAAGAACCATGGGAAGCTTTGCGACCCACCGTCCGCCAAACTTGTTGAGCCTATTGAAGATCCTGGGCTTAAGGCCCTGGAGCACCATGCCGTTGGCGCGCTCAACTTGTCCGTTCGTACGGGGGTGTGCCACGGCGGCCCAGTCGACCCTGATATGGTTGTCCTCGCAGAATCTGAGGAATTTTTTCCCTGTGAATTGCGTACCGTTGTCCGTGATTATAGAGTTTGGGACCCCAAAGTGGTGGGTGATGTCCGTGAAGAATTTGACGGCCTCCTCGGACCTAATCTTCGTGATCGACCAGGCCTCTATCCACTTGGTGAACTTGTCTGCGGCGACAAGCAAGTGAGTAAAGCCCCCGGGCGCCTTCTTGTGGGACCCGACCAGGTCAAGCCCCCAGACTGCAAACAGCCAAGTGATGGGAATCGTTTGGAGTGCTTGAGCTGGTAGGTGGGTCTGCCGGGCGTAGAATTGGCACCCTTCGCAGGTGCGAATGATCTGCTCGGCGGCGGCTACTGCGGTGGGCCAATAGAAGCCATGTTAGAAAGCCTTGCTGACTAGGGTCCTTGGCCCTACGTGATGTCCGAAGGAGCCACGGTGGATGTCATTCAGTAGCTTCTTTCCCTGCTCGGCGGGGATGCACCGTTGCAGGACTCCTGTGCGGCTCTTTTTGTAGAGCTCCTCCCTAATGACGACGAATGACTTGGCACGGCGTGCGAGACGTCGTGCTTCTATCTTGTTGATGGGGAGCGTCTCTCAAATGAGGCACTCAAGATATGGGACCCTCCAGTCTGGCAAGGGGTCGGGTCCTGCAGATGGATCCTCGTTGATTTCCATGACCTCGGGGTCGGGCAGGTCTATCGGAGGGTTAGCCCCGAGCCCAAGGCGAGGAGCCAATTGTTGGCCCCAGCCCCTGAGCCCGAGACAGGCGACTCGTTGTCGTCCTGCCCTGGCTCCTTGTAATGGATCGATGGCCGGCGCTGATCGCCGGCAAAGACACAGGTAGGGACCTACTCTCGGCCGGACGCCATCTTCACTAGTTCATCGGCTGCTTCATTAAGCCGCCGGGGAATGTGATTGAGTTCGAGGCTATCGAATTTGTCTTCCAATTTGCGCACTTCTTGGCGGTATGCGGCCATCTTCGGGCTGTGGCAGCTTGACTCCTTCATGACTTGGTCGACGATGAGCTACGAGTCGCCTCGGATGTCCAGTCGTCGAATCCCTAGTTCAAGGGCAATGTGCAGGCCGTTGATGAGTGCCTCATACTCGGCCACATTGTTGGAGGCAGGGAAATGGAGGCGGACCATGTACCTCATGTGTATCCCGAGGGGGGAAACGAAAATGAGCCCTGCGCCGGCGCCTTTCTTCATCAACGAGCCGTCGAAGTGCATTGTCCAGTATTCCGGATCGACGACCGCTGACGGCATCTGGAGCTCAGTCCACTCCACAACGAAGTCGGCCAGTGCCTGGGACTTGATGGCTGCCCGAGGCACGTATGTGATTCCTTTACCCATCAGCTCGAGCGCCCATTTGGCAATCCTCCCCGTGGCATCGCGGTTTTGGATGACTTCTCTGAGAGGGAAGGACAAAACTACCATCACTGGGTGCGACTCAAAGTAGTGCCGCAATTTTCTCCTGGCGATTAGGACGGCGTACAAGATCTTTTGGATTTGAGGATAACGGATCTTGGAGTCAGCTAAGACTTCGCTGACAAAATGAACAGGGCGTTGCACCTTGAGAGCGTGCCCTACCTCCTCCCGTTCCACCACTAGTGCAGCGCTGACTACTTGCATGGTGGTCGTGATGTACAGCAGGAGTGGTTCCCTTTCGACCGGCGGGACCAGAATCAGGGCCTTTGTCAAGATTTGCTTAAGCTTGTCAAGCGCCTCCTGAGCCTTGGCTGTCCACACAAATCGGTCGGTTTCCTTCAGGAGCCGGTAAAGGGGGAGACCTCATTCGCCAAGGTGTGATACAAAACGGCTGAGAGCCATGAGGCATCCCATGATCTGTGGTACCCCCTTTACGTTCTGAATCAGACCCATCCGGGTGATGGCCGTGATCTTTTCTGGGTTGGCTTCGATGCCACACTCGGAGACGACGAACCCGAGCAGCATACCTCTCGGGACCCCGAAAATGCATTTTTCGGGGTTGAGTTTTATGCTGTTCTCCCAGAGTTTTTTGAAGGTCTTTTCGAGGTTAGCCATGAGCTGGTCGGCCCTTTTGGACTTGACTACGATGTCGTCCACGTATGCTTCGACGGTCTCTCCAATGAGATCGCCGAAGCATCTAAGCATACATCGCTGGTATGTTGCTCCGGCGTTCTTCAGACCGAACGGCATGCTAACGTAACAGTACGATCCGAACGGCGTGATGAAAGAAGTTGCGAGCTGGTTGGATTCTTTCATTGTGATTTGATGGTAGCCGAAGTACGCATCAAGGAAACAGAGGGTTTCGCACCTCGAGGTTAAGTCGACTATTTGATCTATGCGTGGCAAAGGAAACGGATCCTTTGGACATGCCATGTTGAGATTAGTATAGTCAACACACATTCTCCATTTCCCACTTTTTTTTACAAGAACGGGATTGGCTAACCACTCGGGATGGTACACTTCCTTGATGAATCCAGCCGCCAAAAGCTTTGCAATCTCTTTGCCGATGGCCCTGCGCTTCTCCTCGTTGATGCGACGTAGGCGCTGTTGCACCGGCTTGGAGCCCAGCCTGATCCTCAAGGCATGCTCGGTGACTTCCCTCGGAATGCCTGGCATATCCGAGGGTTTCCACGCGAAGACATCGCTGTTTGCGCGGAGGAAGTCGACGAGCGCGTTTTCCTATTTGGGGAGAGGTTGGAGCCAATGCGCAGTACCTTTCCATCGGGGTCATTGGGGTTGACGAGGACCTCCTTGGTGCCCTCCACGGACTCGAAGGCCTTGGCCAGTCGCTTTGAGTCGGGTGCGTTCGCAGCCACCTCCTCCCTGATGACTACGAGCTCCTCCGAGGCGATAGTCGCAGCGGTGAGCTCGCAGCACTCCTGGTCGCACTCGTAGGCACGCTAAAAGGAAGTGCCGACGGTGATGACTCCATGCGGGCCCGGCATCTTTAGCTTAAGGTACGTGTAATTGGCGACGGCCATGAACTTCGCGTAGCATGGACGTCCTAGGATGGCATGGTAGATTCCATGGAAACCGACCACCTCGAAGGTGAGGGTTTCAGTCCTAAAGTTGGACTTATCCCCAAAAGGTCATGGGCAGGTCGATCTGCCCAAGAGGCCTAGCTTGTTTCCCCAGCACGACGCCGTGGAAAGGTGCTCCGGTCGGTCGGACACGTGATCGGTCGATGCCCATGGCATCGAGCATCTCAACATACATGATGTTGAGGCCGCTTCCTCCATCCATCAGCACCTTGCTGAGACGCTTCTTGTTGATGATCGGGTCGACGATGAGTGGGTATCGGCCCGGATACGGAACACTGTCCGGGTGATCGGAGCGGTCGAAGGTGATAGGGGACCTCGACCACCGGAGGAAAGCGGGGGTGGCCGGCTCGGCCGCGTACACCTCACGGCGTGCGAGCTTCTGCCGGTGCTTGGAGTCGTACGCCGTTGGCCCACCGAAGATCATGAGGCAGCCGGTCTCCTCCGGGAAGGCGTCCTGCTTCTCCTCGGCGGTGTCCTCTGGGGGTCGGGCTTCTTCTTCCCGTCACCTTTCTTGGAGCCCCCGGAGAGGAACTTCTTCATGAGCCCGTAGTCCTTGTAGGTGTGCTTGACGGGGTAGGCGTGGTTCGGGCGTGGCCCCCCGAGTAGCTTCTCGAAGTGACCGAGGGTGCCCTCGGCGGGCTTGCGTCCCCCCTTACGGTCGGCAGCGGCAACGAGCGAGCCCTCGCGCCGTTGCTTGTTCTTCTTCTTGCGGGGATGGTTGGAAGCGCCTTCACAGGCGTCGTCATCCTGCTTTGCCTTGCCCTTAGAGCGGTCGTAGATCGCCTCGACCGCCTCTTCGCCCAAGGCATGACTGGTGGCGATGTCGAGGAGTTCCTTAGTGGTCCTCGGGCCTTTGCGACCCAACTTGTGGACCAGGGACTCACAGGTGGTCCCAGACAGGAAAGCTTCGATGATGTCGGCATCGGCGATGTCAGGCAGCTCGTTGCACTATCGGGAGAAGCGTCGGATGTACTCGCAAAGAGTATCTCCGGACTTCTATCGACAGTTCTTAAGGTCCCATGGGTTTCCTGGACGTGCGTAGGTGCCCTAGAAGTTGCCCACGAAGATCTCCTTTAAATCCGCCCAACTGTGGATGCGGTTGGGTGGAAGATGCTCCAGCCATGTTCGTGCCGAGTCGGCGAGGAACAAGGGGAGGTTGCGGATAATGAAGCTATCACCATCCGCGCCACCGGCCTAGCAAGCGAGCCGATAGTCCTCGAGCCACAGCCTGGGGTTTATTTCCCTGGAGTACTTTGGGACGTTGGTCGGTGGCCGGTACCATGGCAAGAAGGGCGCGTGGAGGATGTGGCGACCAAACGCCTAAGGCCCTGGTAGGTCGGGGCTTGGACTCTAGTCCTCAACGCTATCATAGTGCCCACCATAGCGAGGGTGGTAGCCGTGGCTAGTTCCATCCCCCTCGCCGCCATGGGTGCGCCTGCAGGCGTTTAGGGTGTCGCGAGCGTCGCGGTTGTGGCCGAGGCGCTCGCGCACTGGGATCGTAACCCGTCCCCCGTCATCGCGTGGCGCTTGGAGGACGGAAATGTCCTTGCCATGTGATCCTGAAGGTGCGCGCTGGGCAGCGTCGAGCTCGCATCGTCGGGACAGCGAGCTCTCTGCCTGCTGTTCCGCGACACGCTCGAGTAGGGTGCGGATCTCTTGGTGAGTTCGGCGGTCCTCTAGCATTGTGGGCTCAAGGAGCCCTTGGAGCAAGGCTGCGGCGGCCGCTATGTTCTGGCTCACCCGGGCGAAGTGCGGGAGGCTCCCGTCGTCCTCGACGATCCTCTGGTTCACCTCACGGGCCCTGGCACGTGCGCGTCCGCCGTCCCTTCATTGTGCGATCAGTGTTTGGGCTCGGATGGTTATCCAAAGAGGACACGAGGATGTATACTGGTTCGGGCAGAATATCTCTACGTCCAGTTGCGAGCTGCTGCTGGTGTTACTTGCACTGAGTTTGTAGTAGGGGTTACAAACGGGCAAGAGAGGGACGAGCTCCCAATTCTCTTTTGGTTGAGGTCGAGTGTGTTGTTCTAGGTTACCAGATCGTCCTCCCCTCTTCTCGGTGGTCCCGTCCCCTCCTTTTATAGCTCAAGGAGGAAGCGGGTTACATTCAAAGTCAGCCCCCAAGCTTGTATGGAGAACCAGGGGAAAAGAGAGGATCGGAATCCGTCCTTTTCCCCCTTCTTGTCCAGGCCCCCCTTTCGATATTGAACGCGCCGGCAATCAGTGGCCATCCTGTCCTGTTAGTCGCCGCGCGGCGTACAGGCCCTAGGCACAGGGACACGCCGCTCCGTCAGGCCCCTAGCCATGCGGCACGCGAACCTTGTCTCCCCGACATGCACCGCGTCGCACGCAGGCACGCGGCGCACGTGTCAGGTCACGGTGGGGCACGTCATGTCGTCCTGCCGTAGGAATGATTACATCCTACGGTCGACCCCGTCTAGGGCCATACTGTAGTCGACAGTGTCATGCTCCTCCGCCTTGCGTTGGATGTCGTGGGTCGCCAGACATGGTCCACCAACATCGCCTGTCACATCTAGGCGCGCGCCTTACTTAGGGCGGCAGGGTGCGGCATGTGCTCCCGCCCTAGGACTACTCCGACGGAGGCCACGCTGGGGTTGGGGGCATAGTGTAGGTCTATGGATGCCTGACAGGGGTCATATGAGGAGTTGGCGCCACCGGACCACCCTGTCGATGTTGTGGCGTCGTGAGCCGCCGTGTCGAAGCATACCTCCTTTCCACGTCAGGGGGTGGGCCCATGGTGGTTTAAGTGACGCGGGTCCCTCTCGGGGCCTTAATTCATTCCTGGGTCCAGATCCGACCCCAGGGGTCGGGCGAGGCGAGCCCCTCACCAGGGGGTCGGACGAGGCGGGACCTATGCCCGAGAGGTCGGGCGAGGCGGATCGCGTGTCCATGGGGTCGGGCGAAACCAGAGATCCTCTTAGTCGGGCCGGACCGGTCCGTAGCTGTGCCCACAATCATTTTAGGCGGACTGAGGCGGATGCTTTTTAACTCCTATCTTACGGGTACCATAATATTGGTACCCGACAAAACTCATGATGCATCACCTCATGAAGCATGGGGTGACTGCACAAACCAAACACACCATAAAGAGAATGGGAAGCACCTGGGCCAAATTCTCATGGGCTTGCTGAGTACTAAAAAATTTTTGGGCCAAAATAATCTAGGGTAGTCCTAGACCTACGTACCTGGACTACCCACTGGGCCTGTCCCGACACATTGGAGGATCCGCTGAATATCAGTAAGTTGGCCACTTGTTGATGCTTCAGTATTTTGTCCGTCTACTTTTTCTCTGGACTTTGATTTTGATATTCTTGGACCTATTAGAAAGCTTTTGTAAAATTCTCCAACTTGAACTTAATTGATATCACACTACTACAGAAATCATTTTTGCTGGCACGTTGTTTTTTTTCACAGGCGGTTCACAATTTCATGACGCCAGTACAAAAAATAGGGTGGGCCCAGCAAGAGAACCGCCTGTGTAAAAGAATTTACACAGGCGGCTCTCCTATCTCTACCGCCTGTGTAAATACGTGTATTTTCACAGGCGGTTTACAATGACAACCGCCTGTGTAAATACCATTTACACAGGCGGCTGACATTATAAACCGCCTGTGTAAATACACGTATTTACACAGGCGGTAGAGATAGGAGAGCCGCCTGTGTAAATTGTTTTACACAGGCGGTCCTCCTTACCAACCGCCTGTGTTAATGCTGCTATAAATTCCCTTCGTCCACCTCCAGACAAGAACAGTTACTCGCGTGCTGTGTGCATAGTGGCGGACAGAGAAGTGGCGATTCCAAGGGGGAGGTTTTGAACTTCATTTCTTTGGTGAGAAACTTCCAAAAGGTTAGTTAGTGTCGTTGCCGCCATTTTTTTTAGTGATTCTTTGGTTCAATTCTTGTATTGGAGGTGCTCTAAATCTAGGGTTAGGATTAGGGTTCATAGCTAGGGCAAGGGAGAGAGTTTTAGCTTTTTTTTTTGTAAATTCATAGTAAATTGTATCTTGCTCGGATTATAGAAAATAAATACTTTTTAGAATTCTTGTGAGTAGATCTATGTAATAGAATAATGATTAACACTTTATAAAGTCTTGTCAATTGTTATACTTATTTTCTGTAATTATAAACTGTGAATTAATTTAGTTTTTTAATCTATGTACTTAGGGTTTATGAATTAATTTAGTAGTTAATGTTTTGTTAATTAGGGTTAGTTATTATTGTCTATACTTAGGGTTTGTTAAATAGGGTTAGTTATTATTTCATGTACCTTAGGTTTTTCAATAATTTTTGTTAGTAATTGATGGTTTATTATTTAGGGTTAGATATTTCATGTACTTAGGGTTAGTTAATTAATTTAGTTAGTAATTAATGGTTTATTAATTAGGGTTAGTTAGTATTTCATGTACTTAGGGTTTGTTAATTAGGGTTTGTTATTTTTGCTTATACTTAGGGTTTGTTAATCAAGATGCCATCTCCGTTCAATTATTTCTTATAATTATAAAAATGAGTTTAAATAATTATTTAAATTTTTTATTTTGTAAATTCTGTAAGAGGTAGGTTTTCATATCTATTTAATTGATGGAGGATAGAATCTTAGTTATGAGGGGTTATTTTCGTTTTGTTTTTAGAGTGACATACAATATTTTCCTAACTAATTACAGATAAATATGGAGAGGTCATTATGGATGTACAACTTATCAAGATTAGACCCATCTTATGTAGTGGAGGTCCAAAAATTTATTGATGCCATGAAGATACATGCTCAGAGAACAAAGGTGAAGCACATATGTTGTCCATGCGCAGACTGTAAAAATATTGTGGTATTTGACAATGTGGAAGCAATCACTTCTCATCTGGTTTGCAGAGGATTTGTGGAGGACTACTTGATTTGGACAAAACATGGTGAGGGTAGTTCTGCACCTTATATGCGGACAACTGACAACACTGCAAGTAACATCAATGTGGAGGGTCCAATGCCATATCTCAATGAATGTGATGCTATGCCAGATATCAATGAAACCCATCATGCTATGCCAGATGTCAATCAAACTCATAATTCTACGTCCGATGTTAATGAAACTCAGCATGTTAACACTGATGCCATTGAAGATGCAGATTTCTTAGAGGCAATAATGAACCGTTGTGCGGATCCATCAATATTCTTCATGAAGCGAATGGAAGCCTTGAAGAAGGCAGCAGAAGAGCCTTTGTACGACGAGTCGAAAGGTTGTACCAATGAGTGGTCGACACTATGGGCTGTTCTTTAGTTTTTGACGATTAAGGCTAGATATGGTTGGTCCGATGCTAGTTTCAATGATTTATTGCGTGTACTTGGAGACCTTCTTCCTAAGGAGAACAAAGTGCCTGCTAACACGTACTATGCAAAGAAGCTAGTCGGTCCACTTACGATGGGTGTTGAGAAGATCCACGCATGTAGAAATCATTGTATTCTATATCGGGGTGATCAGTATAAAGACTTAGACAGTTGTCCAAACTGTGGTGCTAGTAGGTACAAGACGAATAAAGATTATCGAGAGGAAGAGAATGCAGCCTCTGTTTCTTCAGGGAGGAAGCGAAAGAAGATGCAAACAAAGACTCAACAAGACAAACGTTCAAAGCCCACTAGCAATATCGAAGTGGACTATTATGCGTTGAGAAGAATTCCTGCATTGGTGATATGGTATCTCCCTGTGGTTGATCGTTTGAGGTGTTTGTTTGCAAACCCTGATGATGCGGAACTTATGACCTGGCATGCTTCTGATGAAAGGAAAGATGATGGAAAGTTACGACATCCAGCCGATGCAAAGCAATGGCAAGAATTCGATAAGAAATATCCAGACTTTGCCGAGGATCCACGAAATGTAAGGTTTGCTCTGAGTACTGATGGAATGAATCCATTTGCTGAGAGGAGCAGCATGCACAGCACATGGCCAGTGATCATGACAATATACAACCTTCCTTCATGGTTGTGTCAAAAAAGAAAATATCTTTTGCTAACCATTCTTATTTCTGGACCTACACAACCTGGAGTTGATATGGATGTATTTCTAGAGCCCTTAATGCAAGAGATGCAAATACTATGGGAAGTGGGTGTGAAAATGGTCGATGCGTTCCGCAAAGAGACATTTACACTGAGAGCAATTATTATTGTCACAATTAATGATTATCCTGCTCTCTTCTCATTATCAGGCCAGTTCAAGGGAAAGGTTGGTTGTGTAGAGTGCATAGATGGAACATGGCACGTGTCTCTTCCTCCATCTAACAAGATAGTGTACATGAGGCATAGGAGGTGGCTACCGGTAGGCCATAAGTACCACTTACAAAAGATGAATAAGTACTTTGACAATATGGATGAATCAAAATCTACTGCTCCATCAGGTTATAGTAAAGGGCACAGAGTGTATAAGATAGTTGAGAATGTCAAGTTTGTGTTTGGAAAAAAGACCAAAGATGGGAAACCAAGAAAGGTTGTGAAGGCAAATGAGGGGGACACATTCAAGAAGAAGTCTATTTTCTTTAAGTACTTATCGTACTGGAAAGACTTAGACGTACGACATGCGATCGATGGTATGCATGTTCAGAAGAATGTGTTTGACAGCGTAGTTGGAACTTTGCTAGACATAAAGAGCAAGACAAAGGAAGGTCTCAATTCACGTTTGGACATGCAACATTTAAAGATCAAAAAAGAACTTCACCCTGTACTCCTAGAGAATGGGAAGTACCATCTACCGGCAGCAAGCTATAACCTGAACAGAGAGGAGAAACATGCAATGTGTGTGTGGTTGAAGAATTTAAAAGTTCCATCTGGTTTCTGCTCCAACATAAGGAGTCTTGTTTCGATGAAAGACCTTACACTCACCAACTACAACTCACATGATTGTCATGTAATGCTGACCACTTTTCTTCCTATTGCCATCAGGGCTATAAATCCAGTGTTCTTAAAGATGGCAATCACACGGTTGTGCTACTTCTTCAATAAGATATCTGAGAAGGTAATTATCGGTGATGAGTTAGAGTCCCTACAGAAATTTGCTGCAGAGACATTGAGCCAGTTGGAGATGTGCTTTCCCCCATCGTTCTTTGATATCATGGTACACCTTATTGTTCATTTGGTGCCTCAAATTGAGGCATTGGGCCCCATGTATTTCCATGAAATGTGGACGTATGAGCGTTTCATGTCAATATTGAATGGCTATATGTCAAATCGTGCTCATCCGGAGGGTCCCATGATAGAGGCATACACTACAGAAGAGGCCATTGAGTCTGGAGGACCATTATGTAATAATCTCCTAAAAGACCAGGTATCAATTGGTTTGCCTCCGTTGCGACATGAGGGAAGGCTTGGTGGACGAGGGAGGATGGGACGGAAATCATTCATCCCGCCAGATTACAACATAGTCCTAGAGGTACATTACAGCATACTACAACAACTCATAATAATGGACCCATTCACCAAGCAGCACATGAAAGAGCTTCATGAGGAGAATCCAGGATGCACAAATGATTGGGTACACAAGGAACACAAGCGTCGGTTCACCGCATGGCTAAAGAATTTGGACATGACAGATGAATCAGAAACCATCAAGATTTTAGCATCTGGACCATCAAGCCAGGTCATATCATGGCAGAGCTATGACATTAGTGGCTTCACATTTTCCACCAGTTTTAGGGACACCAAGCGCATGGCACAGAATAGTGGCGTTCGATGTGAGGCTGTAGATGAAACAACTGGTGAAGAAACTACATACTTTGGATTCATTGATGACATATGGGAGGTTGAATATGGTCCACGCATGCAGATTCTAGTGTTCCGATGTCGATGGGTTCAAGATAAACATGTCACTGTGGATAACTATGGCCAAAGAGTTCTTGATCTAAGTAAAGTAGGTTACAAAGATGATCCGTGGATCCTTGCTAACCGTGCTGCACAGGTGTTCTATGTGGAACAAATTCTATCTACGAATGAAAAGAAAAGTACCCAAAAGCCAAAGCACGTAGCAATCCCTGGAAAGCAACAAATTGTAGGAGTTGATGGTGTAATGGATTTAGAGGATGTTAACCAGTTCAGCGAGATGTCTCTTTTTACAAAGTTTGAAGAAAAGATAAAAAAATGTGGAGAAAAGTATCCCGCAAACCTCTTTGCCCTGGGTGCGCCATGATGGACAAGGAAGGACTGTAGCACGCTAGATTGTTTATCATGTAACTAATGTATCACTTATCATTTGTACCTAATGCTACTCTTTCTTATTAAGCAAGATGTTTACATTTCCCCTTGTTGTATACCTTTGGACTATGATATTATTTTCTAACTTAATTAAACAAATCTTAATTAAAACCTCTTTTCCCTTCTTGTATACCTTTGGATTCTATATTATTTACTAACCCTAGGTACATGAAATATTAACTAACCCTAATTAACTAACCCTAGTGTTGACATACCAGCAGACGTGTTTGCTACTGGCAAGGATAAAAGCAGGGCATTTGTTACCTTCGAGGACATGCACCTGCTGTTGAACTATAGGAAACTTGACGTCCAACTCATTACAATCTGGTGCCTGTAAGTATCACTCATGCACACACATTGTTATTATTAAATTTGGAATGTGATAAACTCTAATATGTGGATGTTGTATGTAGTTTGCAAGACCACGAGCAAAGATCGTTAACTACAGGATCGATGGTCGGTTACCTGAGTCCAATCAGGTTACAAGAAAATATGCACAAATTTGTACTTACAAATGAAGATAGAGCAAAGATAGAGAAGGACAAAACACCAGAACAAGTTGCAGAAGCTGTAAAGGAATTGCAACGAAAATACGAGGACAAATATGCCCTCTATCTCGGTAGAGCAATGCTGAGATATAAGTACAGGGATTTTATATTGGCACCCTACAACTTTGGGTAAGCGTGACCTCGTATACGTACTTCAAATTATCGTGTTAACCCTAAGTACATGTGTCGCTCACTCGTTTATTCATGCAGTGACCATTGGATTGTTTTTTATATTTATCCATTCGAAGGGAAGGTGCTTGTCCTAGACTCCTTACATTATCCTCCTCAGTCGTATCAAACATTCCTGATTCATTTAGAAAGGTGAGCCAACATGCAACCACATCCGTACTTATATGAATTAGAGTTTCTAAATAACTATAGTGTTTTATATTCGATATCTATAGGGCATGACGGTTTTATAAGAAGCAAAAAGGACCGGTCGATGTCGCCCGCTCAGATCCTAGTGTGCCATTGACGATACAACACCATTATCCGGTAAGTTGTCCGAACACATATCATCATATAAATAATACACAAGGCATGACAATTTTAGTTTAATCTTTTGCTCATTAATTACATAGTGCCACAAGCAACCACCTGGATCGGTCTACTGTGGATACTATGTGTGTGAGTTCATAAGGCAGCGGGGACGATACGTCAGGGACAAAAATATGGTAAAAAATATCTATGTATGAAGTTTTCTCATTAAAGTTGGAAATATTAATATTGGACATGTGTCAATGATGCTTTTAAACTTTGTTTCCAGCCGAGAAGCAAAGGAAAGGACGTGCCATTCACTCCAAAAACTATGGAAGATATAGTAGCAGACTTGTGCGGTTTTATTATGAGAGAAATAATTCCAAGTATCGGATCATATTTTGATGAAGCCGGTGATTTAGCAAGTGAAAGATTTAGAGCGCTGACAGACCTAGCAGGTCTAAACTTGAAACGAAATGACATGTAAACACCAAATGGTTGAACTCATAACATGAAATGACGTGTATTATATGTAATTTTATGCTTGATGTTTGATTTCATGTGTACACATCTGTAATATTTATATGTGTTGTATGTATGATGCAATTTTATGGTTCATGTTTGCATATCTTATATATATATATATATAAGATATGCAAACATGAACCATAAAATTGCTCATGTGATGTCCAATCAACGGTGTTTACTTTTGGGTGAAGAATAGACAAGTTTGCTCATGTGATTTTACCCCTATTTCATGATTAAAGTTTTGACATATTTGGTAGGGATGTTGGCAACAAAATTAGATACAAATTTATGCACTCATTTAAGGACTATAAATCTATGCATTTGTCAATTTTTGCAAAAATTAGACAGACAAACACAATTTATTAGCACACAACTTTCATGTAATCATCAAATCAAGAGATATCATGGTAACATTCATGCACGTATCACATTAATGTCTAGATCACATTAATCTCAGGTTTCCATACTTTTGCTTGTCCCAAGTTTGAGTTTAGAATGTTGGGTTCCTAAATAAGATGCACATTTGTAGTCTAATATTACATTTTCAGATTGAACTAATCAATATGCAAAAATCCTTTACTAGCACTAGATCCACGCCTCTAAAGAATCCAAGCACCCATTAACCCTAGATCTACGAAGATATTTAGGAACCCAACATTCTAAACCAAGATATTTAGATCTTGGATGCAACATCCGCTCCTGTCTTTGGAAACAAACCTTGTCGTGCAGAGGCATCATGAGCTTGAGGAGGCAGAGGCAACATGATGCCCCTTCTGCTTGCGCTGCTTGTGGCCAACGTGTGATGGTGCGGCCAGCGGCTCGGCACACCCAACGGCGTAGTCACCAGGCAGTACGTGCGTCCAGCTTCGTCGTGGTAGTCTGTCCGAAGTCCGTACTCTATTTTGAATGATGAGCCACAGGTTTTCCGGATGGAGTGGATATGAGGGGCCTTTGTACGTCCGATGAACTGTGCCCCATACGCCGCCGAGGCGGAGTATTCCCCGCTTGCGCTGTTTTGCGGTCTTAATTCTCCGGGTAAGATTCCATAATAAATATAAATAAATTCATCTAGATGAGCACCCGTGATTGCAGTGCTGAGTTTTGGAGTCTTTGACCATACTTGTTAGTGACTCATACGTACATTGGCCGAACTTTTATTTTACTAATAAAGTTGTGGCAAACAAATTGTTCACCACATTAATTAGCCCAGTCTCGGTGGGAGTTTCAAGTGAGTTTCATTTGCATTAAATAGGTTGTCACATAGGCATTTTTGATGACATGGCAGCGTATTTAAGAAGAGTGAGAAGAAAAATGAGTTGACACGATTACCAACTCTTTATGAGTCATGAAATTAAATGCCAATGAAACCATATAATGAAACTCTCCATTGAGACTGGGTGTTTCATCCGAGTTTCATTTTATTTCATATGACATGGCAGTCTTGGAAACAACGTCATAAAACTCTCCATTGAAACTGTCCTTAGATATAAGTTTTGGCCACAGATGTGGGCAACCTTTTGGAGTCATCATCATCGAAATATATGTCCTTTACATTTCAGACAGTTCAAATGTTGCAGGAAAATAGCGGGCAGCTTGCATGCACCTTAGATAGACTGGAGACGCGCGCGGAATGTTGTACACCAATTTTTTCTCTGTTTCCCCTTTTATTAATCGGGAATGCTTATTTCCGCACGCGAACGATCGGATGGTGCGGCATGCACATCGTCGTGACCATCCGATTCGCGCTCGTGCTCTCCCCAACTGTCCGATTCGTTGTAGCCTCCCAGGCGACCGCTCGCCCTCTCCCCAGTGGCCACGTGACCCATCTCCAACGGCCGCGCAGGCGCTCCCTCGCTCGCCCGTGCACCCTGACCACGGCATCTTCCCCAACTCCAGTGGGCTCTCTCTCTCTCTCTCTCTCTCTCTCTCTCTCTCTCTCTCTCTCTCTCTCTCTCTCTTCTTCTTCTTCTTCTTCTTCCCCGACTCCGGCGGGCTTAGAAGGGGTTCGGGGGAGGTGGTCCGGCCAGGCGGTGGGGATGGTGGCGTAGGAGGCGGCCGGCCCAAGTCGGGGGTAGGGGCACCCATGGCCATGGCGGCAGCGGGAGTGGGGAGGGGAAGAAGGGAGGTCGCCTCGGGCACGGTAGGGTCTCGCCGGAGCTCTGCGGCCCGCTGCGGGGCGGTGGGCAGCGGCGCCCATGGCCATGGCGGCAGCGGGAGGGGGGAGGGGAAGGAGGTCGCTGCGAGCGCGGTAGGGTCTCACTGGAGCTCTGCGGCCACGGCGGGGCGGTGGGCAGCGGCGGGGGCAAGGACGAGGAGGAGGACAGGGTTGAAGGGCGGGGCCGGGAGGTGGGCCTCGCCGCTGGGCAGGGGTGAGGGCGAGGACGAGCTCGCGTTGGAGAAGGAAGAAGGTGGGGGAGGAAGGTGAGCGGACGGAGTAGCACTCACCTGCACACGCGGGCGCTAGTAAAGTCCTTTATTAATACCTTCATTCACAATAATAATGTTTCCTACTTGAGTGTCTTCGTTATTGAATAATTACAGTCACACACAAACACTATATATATATATATATATATATATATATATATATATATATATATATATATATATATATATATATATATATATATATATATCACTGAAAAAAATCGATCAGTAACATGTTTACTGGTTCTCCTCCACGATGTCCTTTGAGTGATTGCACAAGTGCATGGTAATCATGTCATTCGCCGCCGGTAGGAGCAAGGAACAGTGCATAGAAGCCCCCGATCACCGTGGCCGCGCCCATCAGACAGACACCAGCCGACACGGGCCAGGGCATGAGCGCCGAGACGCGCCCGGAGAACATGGCGGTGAGCAGCGTCGTGGTGAGCCAGACGCCAGCCCTGGCCCGTCCCTTGGCCGCGGAGCCTGCGGGCGACGTCTCCAACCGTCGCAGGCAATAGAAGAGGAGGACGAGGCTGGCGTACGACGTGGCGGCGAAGGCTGTCGCGGAAGCGTCGTCGTCTGCGCGAGACCTGCGGATGGCGGCGATCGTGTTGCCCGTGAGCAGCAAGAACCCGAGGCTCGTGGCTGCTGACGACGCCATGTCGCCCGTCGCTGGTCCAGACGTCCAGTTGTAATGTGCTTCTCTGACTTTGTGGGTGTATGAATGTCGAATGTGTGTATATACTCCCTCCGTATCGAAAAAAGTAGTCTTTCTACGCACCGGCGTCATTTGCGCAAAGGAAGTCGTTTTCCTTCGCTAACCTTGTTTTGGACGCGAATACCCCTGACCCTTCGTTAACGGGCTCATTTATTTAGTTACCAGAGTAAATCACGCCGTGGTCCCCTCCGCTTATCTCCTTGCTCGCTCGCACGCACGGCAGCGCAAAATCCAAAATTCGCGGCATGCAAGCATCAGCCGCAGCAGCTGCATGCATAGACAAAGATCCAAAATTGGCGGCATGCAAGCATCTGCACAAAAATCGCGCCTATAGGGAGATGCGTCCGTGCAAAAATCTGCCGCCAGGAGCCCAAACGAGCAGAAATCGTGCTCCAGGGAGCCCAAACGAGCAGGCCATGATCCAAAATTCACAGCAAAACATCTGCGCAAAAATCTTGCCGCCAGTAGATGCATCCGTGCAAAAATTGTGCGAGCAGGCCATACAAAAAAGAAATGTGCACGCCCAGGACCTCAGGACACTTGCCTCGCTGCGCTAGCCATTTGAACTGTGGTTGTTTTTTGGTATGGAATGCACCCGCAGCCATATTTAATAGGGATAGACAGGGGAAAATACCCCTTAATTAATGACCCCTTGGTGAGTACAATCATGTCCTAAACGACTTCTAAATCCGATACGGAGGGAGTATAGCCATATAGGGACTATATGTAATTATGTATCCGTACGTTACTCATGGGAGGCCGTGCGAGGCTTGTAGGAGTAATTGCTTATATAGTACTCCGTACACGGCAACGATGCCGTGGCCCGTGGGCGACGCGTTTGCTCGCATGCGTTTGCCTGAATACGTAAGGTTTGCATCTAGAATTTTTTTTTAATTTTTTACCTTTTTCTAAAACAAATTCCAAATCTAACACCGTTGTTTTTTTATTTTCAAATCTAACACTTTTGGCCGCGTCAAAGTCCGTATCGCGGCCAAAACACGCTGCCACGCCACATGCAAGCGCCGCGTCCTCTGGACTGGCGCTGCAAGGCGCAACCTTAGAAAAAATTATATCTTTTTCATACGATCTCGGATGAAGATGATCTTTATATGAAAATTATAGCTCTCGACGAGATCTACAACTTTCTAGTTTTGAGTTTTTTTTATTTGAGGTCATTAAGATGCTCAAAAAAATTAAACAAAGTTTCAGCAGTATATTAATCGCGTAATTGTCGTCTTGGAAAAATCGTATCGTTCTTACATGGTGTCAAATGGAGATACTTTCTCTATGAAAGTTGTAGCCCTAGATGGAATCTACAAATTTATAGTTTTGAGTTTTTGCATTTAAGATCATTAAGATGCTCAAGAAAAATAATATAAAGTTTCAGCATCATATTAATCGCGTACATGCACTTATCGTCTTGGAAAAATTATACCTTTCTTATATGGTGTCAAATGGAGATATTTTCTATATGAAAGTTATACCGGTGGGATCTACAAATTTATAGTTTTGGATTTTTGCATTTGAGATCATTAATATGCTTAAAAATAATAACATAAAGATTCAGCATCGCATTAATCGCATATAAGCGCTTGTCGTCTTGGAAAAATCATATCTTTCTTATATGGCGTTAAATTTAGATAATTTCTATACGAAAGTTATAGCCCTTGATGGGGTCTACAAATTTAGAGTTTTGAGTTTTGCATTTGAGGTCATTATCGTCGTCGCGTGATGTGACTGATTACTAATCGAAAGTCGACTCGGGAATTCAAGTACTACCAAAAAACGGATGAAGATGATTGATTTGTTAGACTGATGGTAGATAGTTTAGTCACACGATTACTATCTCACTACACTTTCGTCATCGCTTAGCATAAAAGTTTTATGCAAAGATGGTAAAAAAAGTTACGCAACAATAGACATCGTTAATTGTAAAATTAGCGAGATCTAATAAACTTAGAAATTAAACTACGATCTTAACATATTCCTTTTATCACTTAGTGTAACCGTATTCTCTAGTCATATTTTCTTGTATCTAAAAAAGGGTACTTTTCTCTTTAACTAATGGTCAAGCATGTGTTGCACGCACCAGAAAAGATTTTTATGAGGCGTTAAGCTCAAGTACATAATTAATATACTGCTAAAACTTTATATTATTGTTTAGCATCTTAATGACCTCAAATGGAAAAATCAAACTATAAAGTTGCAGATCTTATCGAACTTTCAGGTGGTGAACTAGACTCAACTCTGCCCTAGGAAGCTTAATAATTTATTTGACTAAATTTTTTTTGGGTAGAATTTGAATTGTGAACTCGAGCTTGTCACGTACCGCGGCAGTGCCGCGTGAAAATTTAACACTTGTTCAAGTTTGTTTTAAACATGCCTAGTAATGTCGCAGGCCCAAGATAACGACTTCAAATGAAAAAATTTAAACTATATATAAAGTTGTAGATTTCATCAAGAGCTACAACTTTTATGTAGAAAGTATCTCCATTTGACACCATATAAGAAAGATATGATTTTTCCAAAACGACAAGTGCTTGTACGCGATTAATACGATGCTGAAACTTTATATTATTTTTTTAAGCATCTTAATGATCTCAAATGTAAAAATCCAAAACTATAAATTTATAGATCCTACCGACAGCTATAACTTTCATATAGAAAATATCTCCATTTGACGCCATATAAAAAATATATGATTTTTTCAAGACGACAAGTGCTTGTATGCGATTAACACGATGCTGATATTATTTTTTTGAGCATCTTAATGATCTCAAATGAAAAAAAACCTAAAACTATAAATTTGTAGATCTCACCAAGAGCTATAACTTTCATATAGAAAGTATCTCCATTTGACACCATATAAGAAAGATATGATTTTTCTAAGACGACAAGTGCTTATACGGCGCTGCAAGGATTTCCACGTGGAAATTGCTGTCCGACGTGGCAGATCGTGCCGCGCCGCCACGGACTTTGGCGCAGCCAAAAGTGTTAGATTTGAAAATAAAAAAGCAACGATGTTAGATTTGGAATATGTTTTAAAAAAAGTTAAAAATAAAAAAAAAATCTGCATCTACATCCTCCTAGAAGTCCTATCCTAGCTAGTGCGCCTAGATTTGTTCTAAGTCAGTAGTTGTCGGATACCGTGAGAAGGGGTACCCTAAGCAAGATCCAAAAAACGACTGCTTAGACTTCGTAAAGATCGAAACCAGCTAAACGCTGCTGGCCTCGGCCGATTGTCCGACTCGCCCGAGGCCCCATCGCCGCGAGCCTCGGCCGACCCTCCGCTTCGCCCGAGGCCCCTCACCACGGGCCTCGGCCGATTCCCCGTCAAAGGCCTCGGCCGGGCCACCGACCCTCTGTCTCGCGCAAGGCGGACTCGGCAGCACTCCGCCACCTCTTCCTTCTCCCGTCCCTCTGGCAAAACGTCGTGTCACGACAACTCAGCCAACTGCTGCCCCTGACAACAGCCGCACGCCCGGCACAGTACAGCAGAATGGCCGATGGGACAGGAGGCAGGACTGGGCAGGGGTTACCCGCCACTGTACTAACCACCGTGACGCCCATGCCTCACTATGCTGCCAACTCCTGCACCGAGGACAATGCAGCGTGGGGAGCCACATCTGGGCTACTGTAGCCTCGGAATCAGTACCCAAGGCCAATAACTCCCCCCAAGGACCTCGACAGTTTGCTTCACGGGCTCGGCAGCCTGAGGGTCCATGACCACCGAGCCCCCCGTGATGGCTCGGCCTCGGCATAGCCGCTGCCCCCTACGACGTCATTACACGGCAACCCGCACGTCGCCCGCCATGTCCTGCATCAAGCCGTACTGGAGCCCCACGACGCACAAGACCGAGTACGACCAGCATGTCACTTCCGCACGTCCCATCGAGGCGCTCAACCACTCCGACAAATCACACGACGGCGCAGTGCAGCGACGTGGCAGACCAGACGTCCGTCACGTCAGCACCCTGCCATCCACGACGGGACTGTGCAAGGGTTACCGGCTACTGTGCTGCCTAAACTCCTGCACCAAGGACGGACACGACGTGGGGAGTCAGAACCGGGTTCCTGTGACCTCGGGGCCAGCGAACCGACCGCTCCGCCCCGCTCGAGACCCCCGATGAGCCTCGGATTCCGCCTCGCCCGAGACTCCCGGTAGGGCCTCGGGCGAACTGGCCATGCTCCGCCTCGCCCGAGGCTGGGCTCGTCCCGCAATCTCGTCACCTCCACCTCAAAAGTCACTCTGGCAGGCTATCGCATCCAATTAATGCACCCAGCTGCCCTCACTACGAAAGCCACGATCGGCAGTATGCCGCGACAGGACAACGGTCAAATCGCCTTTTTACCATCCCTTACTGACGATACAGGGCACCGTATCCTGTAGACGCATGTTCGGCACTGTTCCGCCCAAATCAACTATCGACGATGGCCGCCCAGACCTCACATTGCCACCCGCTAAAGGCCTCGGCACAGCAGGCCTCAGCACAGTGGGTCTCGGCCTCAGCGCGATAGGTCTCGACACAGCCTACTACAGCAGCCACCAGGCCTCGGCATTTCACTAAGTCAACAAAAGTACAAGAGCGCAGCATGTCGTCAGCCTTGAAGACCATACCGACTAGACATCGACTGGAACTCCCACGACGCCATACCGCTTCAGGGAGCGGAATACGTCAGCAAATAGTAGCCTTCTCATGTACCTCTCGCTTCCTCCTTGTAACTATAAAAGGAGGTAGCCAGGGCCATTTCTGGGGGGGGCAGAAGGAAAAACACACCGATAGAATCACGCACTTCCACGCTGCTTGGGAGCAACGTCCCAAGCAGTTCGCACCACCCTCGCCGAGACCTGGGGCTAGCTCCCTCTCTCACTCAGCTTGTAACCCCCTACCACGAGCACTCCGGTGCAAGGAATACAAGATCAATCTCTCAGACTGGACGTAGGGCCTCGACTGCCCGAACCAGTATAAACCTTGTGTCTCTTTGCATCACCATCCGGGATTAGGGACACGCAGTACAAATTCACTCGTTGGTTGAGGGACCCCCGGTTCCAAAACACCGACAGTTGGCGCGCCAGGTAGGGGTCTCTGCGTGTCAGCTTCGTCATCCTAGCAAGTTCCGGATGGCAGACCACATACGACCATTGCGCCTCGGCACCATAGTTTGGTTCGGGAGCCTAGAGTTCATGTCTCTAGGGCATGAGTACGACATGGTGCTCCTCACTCCTCGAACCCCACCGTCCGACGACGAAGTCGCGCCCCGGCAGCCCAGGCGTAGGCGGCGTCCGGGCGGCCGCTCTCGCCACGCTCGCCGGGCACGGCGCGAGCAAGGCCACCCCGACGCTACGCAAGCCCGGGGCAGCACGACACTCCCCGCCGATATCCTGCGACCAGCTGTTGGTACGGGGTCCCTGACTGGGGACCTGTCTGACCTGAGCCTGGACAAAGGAAAATCACCGGGGGCTTACGACGATGCCCAGTCATCTAACCCCGCTCCGCCACTCCCTGAAGAACCGACCCCGGTGGGGCAGAATCTGGAGACGGCCCCGTTCCCATACCCCTTTGGGTTGAGAAATGCCGCCACCTCCTACGCCTACGCTTACGCTGCCGCTCACGAGCACCCCTCGGAACGCCGCCAGCGCTTCGCTCTCGACCTGAGCACCCACTCCGACCCCTCGGACGAGGACGAGGCGTGGCCCGGGGTGGATTTCTCCGAACTCCACAACCCTGGGGCTTTACGCCAATTCTTGGCCGCAAGCGACTACTGCCTCGGCTATTCCGACTCCGACGACGAAGGGACTTACGATCCATCCCGTGAGTGCTTCCACGTCGGGCTCGGGATGCCAACGGTGGGCGAAGAGGAAGAAGGGACAGGCACTCGTTCACCGCCCCGGGCGGGGACGGGTGGTGCCACGCCTCCGCGTCTCGCAGCCCCGGCAGCACGGAACGAGAATCTCGTCCACGGGGGGCATCGTCGCCCAGACCTGGAGCAGCTCCGCGAGCTTCAGGCCAAGGTCGAACAGGACCGACTCCTTCTGCAACAGCTCCGGGACACTCTCAAGCAGGAGCAGCGAGGGCGCGGTGAGGGCGGAGGAGCCCGAGGGCGGGCCCGCGACGTTCATCACCGCATTAACGACAACGAGGGCGGAGAGCCACCCCCAATCTTTAACCGCGCTAGCCAGAATGTCGCAGCTGCTGCGATGCTGATCCGAGCGATGCCCGAGCCCTCCACCACTGAAGGGCGACGGGTCCGCGGAGGGCTCCGCGACCTCCTCGAGACCGCAGCAGTGCAGCAGGCCGAAAGTTCCGCCTCACGCCGGCGCGGAGGCACTTCGGAGCAACCCACGGCACGACCTCGCCAAGGCCAGGATGCCTCGATCCGTCCCGAGCCCGCTCGCGCGCCGACGGTCAACAGGGCCCCCTCGGTGCGCGACCGACCTGGACACCAACGCGAGGTACAAGGCGACCACGAGGTAGTTGGCAGGCGACGGCGCCACGACGACGGAGCCGCCTGAGGCTACCACCCGCACCGAGGCGGTCGCTACGACAGTGGTGAGGACCGCAGCCCCTCCCCTGAGCCGCCAGGACCTCGGGTCTTCAGCAGGGCCATCCGCGTTGCTCCTTTCCCCGCCCGGTTCCGACAGCCGGCCAACCTCACCAAGTATAGCGGCGAGACGAACCCTGAGCTATGGCTAGCCGATTATCGCCTGGCTTGTCAGCTGGGTGGCGCGGACGATGATCTGCTCATCATCCGCAATCTCCCTTTACTCTTGACGGACTCGGCGCGAGCCTGGCTTGAGCATCTCCCCCCCTCGCAAATCCACGACTGGCGCGACTTGGTTAGGATCTTCGTCGGGAACTTCCAGGGCACTTACGTGCGCCCTGGGAATTCCTGGGATCTCAAGAACTGCCGCCAGAAGCCGGACGAGTCTCTCCGAGACTTCATCCGGCGCTTCTCCAAACAGTGCACCGAGCTACCCAGCGTCGGTGACTCGGAGATCGTCCAGGCTTTCCTCTCCGGCACCACTTGTCGGGACTTGGTCCGAGAGTTAGGGCGCAACGTCCCGCGCTCTGCCGCCGCGCTCCTCGACATCGCCACCAACTTCGCCTCGGGCGAAGAGGCGGTGGGGGCCATCTTCCCCAACAACGACGCCAAGGGGAAGCAGAAGGATGAGGCCCCCGAGGCCTCGCCCACCCGCGTCCCTAAGAGAAAGAAGAAGGGCCGCCCGGGAAAGCAGGAGGTCCTCGAGGCCGTTCACGTCGCCACAACAGATCGAAGGAATCCCCGAGGCCCCCGCGGCCCCGGGCTATTTGACGACATGCTAAAGAAGCCCTGTCCTTACCATCAAGGCCCGGTGAAGCATGCCCTCGAGGAATGCACCATGCTCCGGCGTTACTACGCCAGGCTCGGGCTCCCCGACGACGATGAGGCCAGGAAAAGGGGCGCCGGCGAAAGGGACGGTGATAAAGATGATGGGTTTCCCGAGGTACGCAACGCTTTCATGATCTTTGGCGGACCCTCGGCATGCCTCACGGCGCGCCAGCGAAAGAGGGAACGCCGGGAGGTCTTCTCGGTCAGGGTAGCCACCCCCCGGTACCTCGATTGGTCTCAGGAAGCAATCACCTTTGACCGGGATGACCACCCTGATTACGTTCCAAACCCCAGGCAGTACCCGCTGGTCGTCGACCCGATCATCGGCAACACCCGGCTCACCAAAGTACTCATGGACGGAGGCAGCGGCCTCAACATCCTCTACGCCAACACTCTGGAGCTCCTGGAGCTCGACCAATCACGGCTTCGGGGTGGTTCCGCGCCCTTCCACGGCGTCATGCCAGGGAAGCGCACACGACCCCTCGGACGCATCGACTTACCCGTCTGCTTTGGCACCCCATCGAACTACCGTAAGGAAGCCCTCACCTTCGAGGTAGTTGAATTCAAGGGGGCTTACCACGCCATCTTGGGGCGCCCGTGCTACGCCAAGTTCATGGCGATCCCCAACTACACCTACCTCAAGCTCAAGATGCCAGGCCCCAACGGCGTCATCACCGTCGAGTCCACATACGAACATGCATACGACTGCGACGTCGAGTGCATCGAGTACGCCGAGGCCATCGTGGAGGCCGAGACCCTCATCGCCAATCTCGACCAGCTTGGTAGCAAGGTTCCCGACGCCAAGCGGCGCGCCGGGACCTTCGAACCCGCGGAGGCCGTCAAGTTCGTCCCAGTCGATCCCACCGTCCCCGACGGTCGGGGACTGAAGATCAGCGCCACCCTCGACAGCAAATAGGAGGCCGTGCTCGTCGACTTTCTCCGTGCGAACGTCGATATGTTCGCATGGAGTCCCTCGGACATGCCAGGCATACCAAGGGAGGTCGCCGAGCACGCCTTAGATATCCGGCCAGGCTCCAGGCCGGCAAAGCAGCGCCTGCGCCGGTTTGACGAGGAGAAGCGCAGGGCCATCGGCGAAGAAGTACAGAAGCTCGTGGCAGCCGGGTTCATCAAGGAAGTATCCCATCCAGAGTGGTTGGCTAACCCTGTACTAGTCAGGAAGAAAAGTGGCAAGTGGAGGATGTGCGTGGACTACACTGGTCTAAATAAAGCATGCCCGAAAGTCCCATTCCCACTACCACGAATTGACCAAATCGTCGACTCCACTGCAGGATGCGAAACCCTCTCCTTCCTTGATGCGTATTCCGGTTACCACCAAATCAAGATGAAAGAGTCCGACCAGCTCGCGACTTCTTTCATCACTCCATTCGGCATGTACTGCTACGTAACCATGCCGTTTGGCCTCAGAAACGCAGGGGCCACTTACCAACGGTGCATGATCCAAGTCTTTGGCGAACATATCGGACGAACCGTTGAGGCCTATGTGGATGACATCGTAGTCAAGTCCAGGAAGGCCGGCGATCTCGTCGGCGACCTGGAGGTTGCCTTCACATGTCTCAGAAAGAAGGACATCAAGCTCAACCCCGAGAAGTGTGTCTTCGGGGTCCCCCGAGGCATGCTCTTAGGATTCATAGTCTCGGAACGTGGGATCGAGGCCAACCCGGAGAAGGTCTCGGCCGTGACCAACATGGGCCCGATCCGAGACCTCAAAGGCGTGCAGAGGGTCATGGGATGCCTTGCGGCCCTGAGCCGCTTCATCTCCCGCCTCGGCGAAAAAGGCCTGCCCCTGTACCGCCTTTTGAGAAAGGCCGAGCGCTTTTCTTGGACCGCCGAGGCCGAGGAAGCCCTCGCCAGGCTCAAAGCACTGCTCACCAACCCCCCCGTCCTGGTTCCGCCCGCCGAGGGCGAACACCTCTTACTCTACGTCGCCGCGACGACCCAAGTGGTCAGCGCGGCCGTAGTCGTCGAGAGGCAGGAGAAGGGACACGCTCTGCCCATCCAGCGACCTGTCTACTTCATCAGCGAAGTGCTCTCCGAGACTAAGACACGTTACCCGCACATCCAGAAGTTAGTTTACGCCATAGTCTTGGCTCAACGCAAGCTGCGTCACTACTTCGAGTCCCACCCGGTGACTGTGGTGTCGTCTTTTCCTCTGGGAGAGATAATCCAAAACCGGGAGGCCTCGGGTAGAATAGCCAAATGGGCTGTCGAACTCATGGGGGAGACCTTGTCTTTCGCGCCTCGGAAAGCGATCAAATCACAGGTCCTGGCCGACTTTGTAGCCGAGTGGACCGACACACAGCTGCCACCCGTTCAAATCCAATCAGAATGCTGGACCATGTACTTCGACGGGTCTCTGATGAAGACTGGGGCCGGCGCGGGCCTGCTCCTGGTCTCGCCCCTCGGAATACACATGCGCTACATGATCCGGCTTCACTTCGCCGCCTCCAACAATGTCGCCGAATACGAGGCCCTCGTCAACGGCCTGCAAATCGCCATCGAACTTGGAGTACGACGTCTCGACGTACGGGGTGATTCGCAGCTCGTCGTCGATCAGGTGATGAAAGAGTCAAGCTGCCACGACCCCAAAATGAAGGCGTACTGCACGATGGTACGTCGTCTGGAGAACAAGTTCGACGGTCTCGAACTCAACCACGTTGCACGAAAGTTCAACGAGGCCGCGGACGAACTGGCAAAGATGGCGTCGGCACGGACCCCGGCCCCTCCGAACGTCTTCGCCAGAGACCTCCACAAGCCGTCCGTCGACTACGCCTCGGCGACGGAAGAGGACCCATCGGCCGAGCCCACCGCAGGGCTCGAGGCCCCCTCTGCCGCCGAGACCCCGCCAGCCGAGCCCGAGGCGATGGCGATTGACGAAGAGCCTCCCAAGATCGACCAAGGAACGGACTGGCGAGTCCCTCTCCTTGATCGCCTCGTCCGAGGAGAGCTTCCTGCTGACAGAACCGAAGCCCGACGGCTTGCGCGACGCGCCAAGACTTACGTCCTCTGCAACGGCGAGTTATATAGGCGCAGCCCATCTGGTATTCTCCAACGATGCATCACCACCGAGGCTGGCCAATCCTTACTTCAGGACTTACACGCGGGAGTCTGCGGGCACCACGCGGCGCCTCGGACGCTCGTAGGTAACGCCTTCCGCCAAGGTTTCTATTGGCCAACAGCGGTGGCCGACGCCACAAAGCTAGTACGCACCTGCGAGGGATGCCAGTACTATGCTCGACAGACGCACCTCCCGGCCCAAGCCCTCCAAACCATCCCCATCACATGGCCATTCGCTGTGTGGGGACTGGACATGGTTGGGCCTCTGCAGAAGGCACCCGGGGGCTATACCCATCTGCTGGTAGCTATCGACAAATTCTCTAAATGGATCGAGGCTCGTCCGATCGCTCAGATCAAATCCGAGCAAGCGGTGCTGTTCTTTACGGATATCATTCCACAGGTTCGGGGTTCCTAACACCATCATCACTGACAATGGGACACAATTCACCGGGCGCAAGTTCCTAACGTTTTGCGACGACCACCACATCCGGGTGGCCTGGGCGGCCGTAGGGCACCCAAGGACGAATGGCCAAGTAGAGCGTGCCAACGGCATGATCCTACAAGGCCTTAAGCCAAGAATATTCAACCAGTTGAAGAAGTTTGGCAAGAAATGGCTTGCCGAACTCCCGTCAGTCATCTGGAGCCTAAGAAATACCCCGAGCCTGAGCCACGGGATTCACACCGTTCTTCCTGGTCTATGGAGCCGAGGCCATCCTCCCCACTGACTTAGAATACGGCTCCCCGAGGCTACAGGCGTACAACGAGCAAAGCAACCGCACTGCCCGCGAAGACGCCCTCGACCAACTGGAGGAAGCCCGCGACGTCGCGCTACTACACTCAGCCAGGTATCAGCAAGCCCTACGACGCTACCAAGCCCGGCGCGTCCAAAGCCGGGACCTGAAGGTGGGCGACCTAGTGCTGAGACTGAGGCAGAGCAACAAGGGCCGCCACAAGCTGACCCCACCCTGGGAGGGGCCGTATATCATCGCTCAAGTGCTGAAGCCCGGGACCTACAAGTTAGCCAACGAGAAGGGCGAAATCTTCACCAACGCTTGGAACATAGAACAGCTACGTCGTTTCTACCCTTAAATTTCCAAACGTTGGTTACATTGTTTCTCGAAATAAATAAAGAAGCGTTCTTTAGTTGTTATAATCTTTCGAGGAACCCCCTTATAGACAAATCGGCTATATAGAACCCAAGGACCGAAAGATCGTCTCAAGGGCGAAAAGGCCGGCCGAGTCATGAGAACGGCCTATGCCTCTGGGCTACGGCAGCTCCCTCACCACCGTTTCGCCCGAAGGACAGCTTAGGTTCCGAGGAAGTTCTTTGCAGAGAGGTTGTCTATCGATAGGGGCTCGACGTCACTATAACGCAATAAGGGAGACTCGGCTCTGCCTCTGCAAAGTCGAGCCTCCCTCAGGGGCTAAAAAGGGGGAACCCCCCTAAGTCCCGGACACCATTTCTCAACCGTTTTTCCGAAAATTTCCACGCCAAACTCTCTCGCGCTCCGACGGGACCTTCGCAAGAAACCCAAAGACCAAAAGCCTGTCTGGAGGCCAAAGGGCCGGCCGGGTCGTGAGAACGGCCTACGCCTCTGGGCTACGGCAGCTCCCTCACGACCCTTCGCCGAAGGACGGCTTAGGTTCCGAGGGATTTCTTCGCGATCGAGACAGAGGGCACGAACTTAGAAATAGAATGGAAAACGGTTAAGAAGCACACATACGCAAATACTTTAAGGGCCTCGACGGCCACAAAAAACGTCACGATTCGGCAACTAACTCGATCCGGTTACATGGCCCCTTTTGGCCCAGGTCAAAGCTCAAGGATCGGCGGCTGGCGCGGGAGGGACCACCTCTTCTTCGAACAGCTTGGCCAACGCGGTGCCAGGTGCCTCGGCCGCCTCCAACAGCCTCACGACCTCTGCATCAGCCTCCTCGTCATCTTCTGGCAACACGTAGCCGTCGCTGACAGCCTCGAGGTTGATGGCGTAGTGCGAGGAGACGACGGCCAGGGCGCGCTTGACACCCGTGTGCAACGCCCCTCGGAGTCTCTCACGGACGTGGCCGCTCAACGCGATGAGGCGGCTCCCAAGGGAGCTAGCTGATTGGACCTCCTCGACGTCCAGAGCCTCGCAGGCAGACCGGACAGCGCTGCGCAGCGCCTCGTGCTCCCGGGACCTCGACATCCTAGCGCTGCTTGCGCCGCGACGGAGGCCTCAGCCGCCTGGGAGGCCTCTTTCTCCAGATCTACGTCGCAGCAAGGGGTCAGGAGTCAAGCGCGAACCAGGACAAAAAGAGCAAATGGAACGAGGAACATGGTTCAGCGGAACTTACCCTCGGCCTTGCCCTTCCAGGCTGAGACCTCGACCCGAGAGGCCTCGGCCGCCTTGGTAGCCTCTGCCAGGGCGACTTTTGTCGCCTGATGCTCGCTCTGCTCCGCACCCAGCTGCCCGGCTGTAGCCTTCGCAGAGGCCGTCGCTTCTTGGGCCCGAAGCCTGAAGGAGTCTCGCTCCTCCTCCAGTTCCTTGATCTTGGCCACCAGAGGGGCGGACTGCTCCTTAGCCATGGCCAACTCCGCCTGAATGTCAGCACAACGAAGGCTGGAGGTCCTCCACTTCCGCACTCCGCGCCGACAATAGTCCCTGGGCATCGGCAAGCAAGCCCTCCTGGCGCCGGAGCTGGTCCCAGATATCCCTCTCATTTCGCAGGAACACCGATTTCCCAAGGGATCGGGTCTCGAGCTCCTAAGGAGGCAAAACAAAAAACACACGTCAAAACACTGCGAGCGGGCTCGGAGAGAAAACAACGCGGCACGAGAGGGGAAAGTACTTACCCGCGTGACACCGGGCAAGTCCTGACCCATAATGGTCATCGCTGTCTGCAGCGACCGCACTGCCAATTGACGGTACTGCTCGAGGGTGTCCCAATGCCACCCCTCTGCAGTATCTTCAAGAGCAAACACGGGCTCCCCCTCGGGGTCAGCCCGGTTCCGCCAGAAAACACGCGGGAAGTTCCACCCGCGAGGCTCGGGCCGTAGCCGGACAAGAGCCGAACTCCCCTCGGCGGGATCTGGGACTGGTTGCTCCGCGGTACTGGCCGCCTCGACGTCCGCCGCCTCCTTCCCTCGGGAGGAATCATCAGACGAGATTGTCTGAACCAGGGGCGGCGCCAAAATTTGCCCCGTCTCCACCTCCATCGCCTCGGTCTCGACGGACCCGAGGGCTCTGGCCTCCGCCATCTCTACCTTGATGGCCTCGGCGTCCACCGCCCTGACGTCGGAGGTCTTGGGGGCTCCGGCCTCGCCCTCAGTGGCCTCGGCAATAGCAGACGCCCCAGCCTCCTTCGCGGCCGCCTCGGCCCCCTGTTCCTGGGCAGCCTCCTCCTCCACTCGCTCCGCGGCCGCCTCGGCCCCCTGTTCCTGGGCAGCCGCCTCCTCCGAAACGGCCTCACCCGACGCCGCGCCGCGTCGCACGCCTGCCTGCGCCTCCGCTGCCTGATGGGCGGAAGAGCTAACGTTCACCTTGAGCGCCTTACGGGGCGCCAAGGGAGGGTCTCCCACCAGAAGCGTCTGGCTGCAAGAAAAGACACTCCCAAGGTCAGCATGCAACCAAGGGGCAAACAAGAAGCGGACTCCGCCAGGAAAGACGCTTACCGCGAACGGGGATGCAACCGCTTCGACACCGTCCGCCTCCTCTGCAACGGCGGCGGTGGTGGCAGCAGCGCGGCCTCGGTGTCCACCAGCGCCAGCTGGTCCCCGTCGGACCCCGGCACCTCCTCGACCCTTCGCGGAGATAATGGGGTCGCCCCCACCGTCACCCGCTCAACCTCCACCGTCGAACCCATCGGGCCGACGGCACGCTCCTCCGACACCCGCGCCTCGGGTGTGCCGGCCTCGGCGCCGGGACGGGCCACCACTGGCCCCGGGACACCTCCTCCTCCTCCTAGGGGCGTCAGGCTCCTTGCCGGCGCCCCGGGAACCATCTCCCTGATGTCGGGGAGGTGTTCCAGGCAGGCCGTCCCCACCTCGCGCCCACCGCCGTCGCTCGAAGAATCCGACACCGACGACGAGGGAGACGGCTCCAAAGGGAGACCGTCGAGCCTCTGGCGCCGGCGACGGGCGTCCAGCTTTTCGCGCGCGAGGATCTTCTTCGTGCGCTTCGCCTCCTGGGCATCTTTCTTCTTCTTCTCCTCCTCGGCACGCGCCCTGTTCACGGATCGCCGCCGGGCGTCCTCAGGAACGGGCGGCGGGGAGCCTCGCACGTCTCTTATCCCCTGTGAGAACGACGAAGTAAGACAACAGACCAAAAAGGCGAAAAACAAGAAGGACGCGAAAGCCTCGACAACATCCAACTTACCAGCGAGACATACCCCCGCGACGGGCGCATCGGGAACGGCGTCAAGTCATCGAGCCTCGGCTTCCCGTCTACCGCCTCCCTCACCCGACGCAGGGTCTCGTCATCGGTAAGGGCGAAGGCGGACATCTTGATACCGGCGACCGGGTCGCTCGGCGTCATCTCGAACAGCCGCCGCCGCCGGGCCATTAGCGGCAACACCCTCCGGCGGTGAAAGGCCGCCACGACCACGGCCGCCGAAAGGCCGCAGTCACGCAGCTTCCCCAAGGCCCTCAAGAGCGGTTCCAGCCTAGGCTGGTCGACCTTGATGACGCCGTACCCCCATTTCTCCGGTTGACTCTCTACAACCCGCCCGGTATAAGGGGGAAGTCCTCCGCCGTCGTTGCGGAGGTAGAACCAGCCGTCATACCAACGACGGTTGGACGTTGACAGCTGGGCCGGGATGTAGAGGGACTGCCGGTCTTGGCGCACGTGGAGGGTGCAGCCGCCGGCCCTCTGCGCCTTCCGAGCCCCCCTCGTTCCCCCCGGCTTGGAGGTGAACGTCGCTCGGAACAAATGGAGCCACAACTCCCAGTGGGGAGCGATCCCCAGATACCCCTCGCAGACGGCGACGAAGATGGCCGCCTGCGCGATGGAGTTGGGGCTGAAATTGTGCAGCTCCACGCCATAGTAGTGCGGGAGTGCCCGCATGAAGCTATCCGCCGGCGACCCGAAGCCTCGCTCGTGGAAGACGACGAAGCTCACCACGTAACCGTCGCGCGGCCTCGGCTCCGACTCGTCCCCCGGAGCAATCCACTCCGGCTCGTCGGGGTCGGTGATCGGGCGAAGAAGACCGGCCTCCACGAGCGACTGCAGCTTCTCCTCGGTGACGTCGGACCGCTCCCAGGGATCCGCCGGGAGGATGACGGGACCACCAGCCATTGCGCGGCGGAGGACGCTGCTACGGCGGTAATCTCTCTCCCTCTCTCTTTCGATCTCTCGCCCTCGCACTTCTCTTCCCCGGCGCTCTATGCTCTCAGCGACGGCACGGAGGCAGCAAAAGCGAACGCGGAAAAGGTAAGGAGGGAGAGGGCGAGGCTGTTTGCGTATTTATGCAGGGACGAATCGAAACCACCGGGCGACGAAATCGGGGAAGTTTCCCCCAGGAAATCCGGCGCGGTTATCCAGATCCGGTCTTACCGCCCACTCCCTCCTCATTAATTGCGCGTGCAGTTACGTCCCGTCGACTGACGCCACGTCACGCCCAACCGCAGCAGCAGCAGGCGCCGTTCCACCTCCCCGAAAAAGCTGCCTCAAAAGGCGCGCCTGCCGTTGCTAACCGCAGGGAGAGAGGTAACCCCCACCCGATTCCTTTCAGGCAAAGGAACCAGGCACCGAGCCCGTTACGGTCCAGGGGTTCGAAGGCTGGGCCCTCAGGGGTTTCGACAGCCGCCCCAGGACAACAGAGTCAGGGGCGACTACGGGCGAGCCTATGCGAGGCCGAGGCCCAAGCAAGCGAGACGCTTGGGATGCCCTGTGTCGTGTCCGAGACCGGCAGGGAAGTCTCCGAATGGGATCCCACCGTAGGGAGGCACCGAGCCACCGAGGCCCAGCGAACGGCCTCGGCACCCACTAGAGAAACCCTCCGGTACTCTTGGAGCGCGTCTCCGGACCGCTAGCCGACCCCCAGCGAACGGGGTACGGGCCTCCACTCGGACTTACCCGATAACAGCTCACCGGAAATGCCGTCGCTCGCGCCCACCGAGGGTAGCGTGGCATCTTCCACCCCTCCTTCCGAGCGAAAAGGAAGCGCGAGGGTCGAACAAAAAGTCAGGAGAATCCCTGACGGCCCTCTCGCTCCGCGCAGAGGCTAAGGGACTCTTCCTGCAAAACGTTGCCGAGTCCCAGCGACCTGGGCTCGCACACGAGGGGACTCGGCAATACAAACCCTCCTTCCGAGCGAAAAGGAAGCGCGAGGGTCGAACAAAAAGTCAGGAGAATCCCTGACGGCCCTCTTGCTCCGTGCAGAGGCTAAGGGACTCTTCCTGCGACACATTGCCGAATCCCAGCGACTTGGGCTCGCACACGAGGGGGCTCGGCAATACAAACCCTCCTTCCAAGCGAAAAGGAAGCGCGAGGGTCGTTCAAAAAGCCGGAAGAACTCCTGACGGCCCTCTTGCTCCGTGCAGAGGCTAGGGAGCTCCTTCTGCAAAAAGACGCCGAGACCCCGCGACCTAGGCTCGCACCCGAGGGGGGCTCGGCAGTCAGACCCTCACACGCGAGGGGCGAACCAAAAGCCAGGGGACCTCTGACCGCTCTCTCGCTCCGCGCGAGAGACTCGGGGGCCCTCCTGCAACTTTGCCGAGACCCAGCAGCTCAGGCTCGCACACGAGTGGGCTCGGCAAACAGCCCCCCCCCCCGTCCGAGCGAAAAGGACGGGCGGGGGACGGGCAAAAAAGACGGGAGGACCCCTGACCGCCCTCTCGCTCCGTGCGGAGGCTCGGGGGCTCTTCCTGCACCCAAGATAAAGACAAGCGACCCAAGCCCGTTACGGTCCAGGGGTTCGAAGGCTGGGCCCCCAGGGGTTTCGACAGCCGCCCCAGGGCAAAAGAGTCAGGGACGACTACGGGCAAGCCTGTATGAGCGCGCCCTGTATCGTGTCCGAGACCGGCAGGGAGGTCTCCGAATGGGATCCCACCGTAGGGAGGCACCGAGCCACCGAGGCCCAGTGAACGGCCTCGGCACCCACTAGAGAAACCCTCCGGTACTCTTGGAGCGCGTCTCCGGACCGCTAGCCGACCCCCAGCGAACGGGGTACGGGCCTCCACTCGGACTTACCCGATAACAGCTCACCGGAAATGCCGTCGCTCGCGCCCACCGAGGGTAGCGTGGCATCTTCCACCCCTCCTTCCGAGCGAAAAGGAAGCGCGAGGGTCGAACAAAAAGTCAGGAGAATCCCTGACGGCCCTCTCGCTCCGCGCAGAGGCTAAGGGACTCTTCCTGCAAAACGTTGCCGAGTCCCAGCGACCTGGGCTCGCACACGAGGGGACTCGGCAATACAAACCCTCCTTCCGAGCGAAAAGGAAGCGCGAGGGTCGAACAAAAAGTCAGGAGAATCCCTGACGGCCCTCTTGCTCCGTGCAGAGGCTAAGGGACTCTTCCTGCGACACATTGCCGAATCCCAGCGACTTGGGCTCGCACACGAGGGGGCTCGGCAATACAAACCCTCCTTCCAAGCGAAAAGGAAGCGCGAGGGTCGTTCAAAAAGCCGGAAGAACTCCTGACGGCCCTCTTGCTCCGTGCAGAGGCTAGGGAGCTCCTTCTGCAAAAAGACGCCGAGACCCCGCGACCTAGGCTCGCACCCGAGGGGGGCTCGGCAGTCAGACCCTCACACGCGAGGGGCGAACCAAAAGCCAGGGGACCTCTGACCGCTCTCTCGCTCCGCGCGAGAGACTCGGGGGCCCTCCTGCAACTTTGCCGAGACCCAGCAGCTCAGGCTCGCACACGAGTGGGCTCGGCAAATAGCCCCCCCCCCGTCCAAGCGAAAAGGACGGGCGGGGGACGGGCAAAAAAGACGGGAGGACCCCTGACCACCCTCTCGCTCCGTGCGGAGGCTCGGGGGCTCTTCCTGCACCCGAGATAAAGACAAGCGACCCGAGCCCGTTACGGTCCAGGGGTTCGAAGGCTGGGCCCCCAGGGGTTTCGACAGCCGCCCCAGGGCAAAAGAGTCAGGGACGACTACGGGCAAGCCTGTATGAGCGCGCCCTGTATCGTGTCCGAGACCGGCAGGGAGGTCTCCGAATGGGATCCCACCGTAGGGAGGCACCGAGCCACCGAGGCCTAGCAAACGGCCTCGGCACCCACTAGAGAAACCCTCCGGTACTCTTGGAGTGCGTCTCAGGACCGCTAGCCGACCCCCAGCGAACGGGGTACGGGCCTCCACTCGGACTTACCCGATAACAGCTCACCGGAAATGCCGTCGCTCGCGCCCACCGAGGGTAGCGTGGCATCTTCCACCCCTCCTTCCGAGCGAAAAGGAAGCGCGAGGGTCGAACAAAAAGTCAGGGGAATCCCTGACGGCCCTCTCGCTCCAGGCGGAGGCTAAGGGGCTCTTCCCGCAGCATCGTCGAGGCCCTGCGATCCGAACTCGCACCCACGGGCCCGGCAAACACAATGTAACTCCCCACTCGAAAGAGAAAAAAGCCCCTGGAGAAGTGAAATCACTCCTCCAGGGCCTCGGGGGCTACACCCGGCGGGTGCGCTCGCGCGCACCCACCGAAACCTCGAAGACAAAACACCGTCCCGACAGGAACTATCAAGAGCCAATTCTCGCCAGAACCTCAGGGGGAGTGCCTCCACTCCCCCCAAGGCTCGGGGGCTACTGTCGGATACCGTGAGAAGGGGTACCCTAAGCAAGATCCAAAAAACGACTGCTTAGACTTCGTAAAGATCGAAACCAGCTAAACGCTGCTGGCCTCGGCCGATTGTCCGACTCGCCCGAGGCCCCATCGCCGCGAGCCTCGGCCGACCCTCCGCTTCGCCCGAGGCCCCTCACCACGGGCCTCGGCCGATTCCCCGTCAAAGGCCTCGGCCGGGCCACCGACCCTCTGTCTCGCGCAAGGCGGACTCGGCAGCACTCCGCCACCTCTTCCTTCTCCCGTCCCTCTGGCAAAACGTCGTGTCACGACAACTCAGCCAACTGCTGCCCCTGACAACAGCCGCACGCCCGGCACAGTACAGCAGAATGGCCGATGGGACAGGAGGCAGGACTGGGCAGGGGTTACCCGCCACTGTACTAACCACCGTGACGCCCATGCCTCACTATGCTGCCAACTCCTGCACCGAGGACAATGCAGCGTGGGGAGCCACATCTGGGCTACTGTAGCCTCGGAATCAGTACCCAAGGCCAATAACTCCCCCCAAGGACCTCGACAGTTTGCTTCACGGGCTCGGCAGCCTGAGGGTCCATGACCACCGAGCCCCCCGCGATGGCTCGGCCTCGGCATAGCCGCTGCCCCCTACGACGTCATTACACGGCAACCCGCACGTCGCCCGCCATGTCCTGCATCAAGCCGTACTGGAGCCCCACGACGCACAAGACCGAGTACGACCAGCATGTCACTTCCGCACGTCCCATCGAGGCGCTCAACCACTCCGACAAATCACACGACGGCGCAGTGCAGCGACGTGGCAGACCAGACGTCCGTCACGTCAGCACCCTGCCATCCACGACGGGACTGTGCAAGGGTTACCGGCTACTGTGCTGCCTAAACTCCTGCACCAAGGACGGACACGACGTGGGGAGTCAGAACCGGGTTCCTGTGACCTCGGGGCCAGCGAACCGACCGCTCCGCCCCGCTCGAGACCCCCGATGAGCCTCGGATTCCGCCTCGCCCGAGACTCCCGGTAGGGCCTCGGGCGAACTGGCCATGCTCCGCCTCGCCCGAGGCTGGGCTCGTCCCGCAATCTCGTCACCTCCACCTCAAAAGTCACTCTGGCAGGCTATCGCATCCAATTAATGCACCCAGCTGCCCTCACTACGAAAGCCACGATCGGCAGTATGCCGCGACAGGACAACGGTCAAATCGCCTTTTTACCATCCCTTACTGACGATACAGGGCACCGTATCCTGTAGACGCATGTTCGGCACTGTTCCGCCCAAATCAACTATCGACGATGGCCGCCCAGACCTCACATTGCCACCCGCTAAAGGCCTCGGCACAGCAGGCCTCAGCACAGTGGGTCTCGGCCTCAGCGCGATAGGTCTCGACACAGCCTACTACAGCAGCCACCAGGCCTCGGCATTTCACCAAGTCAACAAAAGTACAAGAGCGCAGCATGTCGTCAGCCTTGAAGACCATACCGACTAGACATCGACTGGAACTCCCACGACGCCATACCGCTTCAGGGAGCGGAATACGTCAGCAAATAGTAGCCTTCTCATGTACCTCTCGCTTCCTCCTTGTAACTATAAAAGGAGGTAGCCAGGGCCATTTCTGGGGGGGGGGGGGGCAGAAGGAAAAACACACCGATAGAATCACGCACTTCCACGCTGCTTGGGAGCAACGTCCCAAGCAGTTCGCACCACCCTCGCCGAGACCTGGGGCTAGCTCCCTCTCTCACTCAGCTTGTAACCCCCTACCACGAGCACTCCGGTGCAAGGAATACAAGATCAATCTCTCAGACTGGACGTAGGGCCTCGACTGCCCGAACCAGTATAAACCTTGTGTCTCTTTGCATCACCATCCGGGATTAGGGACACGCAGTACAAATTCACTCGTTGGTTGAGGGACCCCCGGTTCCAAAACACCGACAGTAGTATTTTCAAAACTTTGACCAATGACCATCAGTATTTATAATTTTATTTACATCACAAGATCCACATTATTATGAGATTCACCCTGAAAATCACTTTCATGATACTATATTAGTCTTATTTCATTTGAGACTACATATTGCTAGTTAGTCAAAAATTTAAAAGTTTGGCATAAGACAAATCTAGATGAAGTTTGTTCCCTTTTCTTTTTTTGGATCTTGGAGCTTTGTACTTTGTACAGTCTGTAAATACCTTTTTCATATATATGAAAAAAAAGGTAGGGGGCTCCCCTGCTGTTTCTTCCAAAAAAAAATCTAGATGAAGTTATATCTGTAATTGGAGGAAGTAATCCCGAGCAAATCGATAATTGGTAAGTTCTTCGAGGCAGCTGGATACTCAACGGGATGATGAAGATGTACAAACGTCGTTTAATGCGGCTCATTTACTGTATTGGCCAACAAAAAAATATGAAGCTCAAAATAATTTTAGGTAGGCTTAATTATTACTCCCTCCATCGTAAATTAATACAACTTTTATAGTTGTCCTAAGTCATACTATTTTAAATTTGACTAACTTTATAGGAAAGAGCATTAATATTTATGTTCATAATATTTTTTTGGTGTCATAGATATTGTTACCATTTTCTATAAAGTTGGATAAACTTAAGATAATTTGATTTCAAATGGTTTTATGAATTGATTTATTTAAGGACGTTGGTAGTAGGTCCTATTTTTTTAAAAGGCAGTAATAGTTTTGCTATAAAAATTTTATTAGAAAGAGAAGCAATGTCCACGAAGGGTCTATGATTCCGTCTTCATGCATGCCTTACACGACGGGCTTGGTTCAGTCCTCCAAAAGAAAAACGACGGGCTTGGTTCAGTTGCTTGATATATGGCGACCATTTATGAGTTGAACGTACGTATAGGGAAAGCAGTGTACATTGATAAAGAAACTATGTATTCGAAAGTCAAGAGAGCAATTGTCTCTGTAAACATAAAGAATCACTCCTTCGTTTTTAGAGCGACAAACATAAATTGTTTATATAGTGGTCTGTGTTCGGTTGTACATATCATAGCTTAAAAACGAAGAAAGTTTTTTCTTAGCGCTGTTTCTCCTGCGCTTTTGTTTTAACAACTCGCGTTCTCATCTCATAGTGCTGCAGACCCTTTTTTTTTTGGCCTCTTTGGTTGTACAGTTGTACCTGCATCGATCTTGCCTCGAATGTTCACACCGAAAGTGACGAAATCGTGAGACAGCACACACTGAAACAGCAGTCCCCGTTGCGTCATCCTGGGACGTGGGGGAAATTTATAGCAAGCACACCGCACAGCAAGCAAGGAGAAGGGAGATCGGAATGGTGTCCAAATCGTAGAGCGCCGTAGTAGCTAAGGTTCCGTACCGTAGGTGCCATCCGGAGGCGTGTCCTACATCAGTGTGAACTTTACGACTTTTTTGTATATCTATATAAACCATGAGGATTACGGTAAATGTCTTTTGACAACAACAATGTAAAATTAAATTTTCGTTGAGTCGTTGTAGTGTAGCCTGGCATGCATTTCCGACCGTTCCAGGGCCGTCAAATCGTCCATGCGTTACTGGTTCTTTCTAACGCTGCAATGCAAGCACAGTTAGGGGCGTCGACGCGTGGTCCGCTCGCGGGAATTTCCGGACAGAGCAACACGAGGACTCGCCTGGAGACCACCTCGTCGTCGCGGACTCGGGTCGGTCCTCTCCCCGGCCCATACTGATACTGTGGTCCAGAACAATGGGCGTTGTTGTTGGGGAATAGGGATGGAAACTGATATACTAGAATATTAGCATCAAGAAGTGATAATTATGAAGAAAACACTAGCTAATAAGCTGATAAAAAACAACTTATAACGTAATATGTCATCTAAAATAAACAATGTCACAGGCAAGACAATATTTTTATCGGTCTGGATAAAAAGGCCAAAGTCTTCCTGCAAAAGGAATATTGGTATCCGATGTCATACGCAAAACAATATTTTTATCCAAAGCAGTATCATTTTTTTTTAAGATCGAGCCATTCACCCGTATTTCATTAAGAGGGAAAAGTTTGAGACAACAACCCCGATGGCGAGCAACTATCAAGGTCGCCCAAGAACAGCACTCCTATCTACCGGATGCATTACAATTCGATTACAATGCACCCAAGTTTTGCGACCAGTAAGGAGTGACTACCGAGAGCATCTTGAACCCTGCTTTCACCCAATCGTCTGCCTGCCGAGTACTTGCCATCAGCGGTCCATCTCCAAACAAAGCGGTCTTCCTGCAAAGGATCGAGGACGACCACATGCGGAGGTACTGCACGAGCACCTGCATGGTCGGCGTGCCCACGATATCCCGCGCCCAACGGTGCTGGAAGATGCCGTCCTTGATCGTCCTCTTCTTCCCTGCCCTTGAGATAGCCATGTACAGATTTGGGGCGTAGTGACACAAAGGTCCCATGGACGCCCAGCTATCAGTCCACAGCCTAGCGGATGCCCCGTCGCCGATGTTCACCGTGATGCTGACGACGGCCATAGCTGCCACGGACTTCTCGGGCCTCGACGGCAGGCTGGACCAGCAGCTTCCTCGAGCCGTCCTGCTCAGCCACTCCCACTGTAGCCACAGTGTAAAACCAAAAAAACGCAGGTCCAAGACTCCAAGACCCCCAAGGTATGTCGGCCTGTAAACCACCGGCCAAGCCACCTTGCACTTCCCACCGGTGGTCGTAGTCGTAGCCATGCCCGACCACAGAAACGCACGGCGACGCTTGTCAATCTGATCCAGGGCCCATCTGGACAAGCAACAAGAGATGCTCAAGTGGATGGGTATTGCCGACAGGGTCACCTTCGTCAACAAGACGCGCCCGGAATGCGTTAGGAGACCTGCCTTCTATGTAGGAATCCTTGCTGCCACAACATCGACGAGCGGCTGCTCATCAGCATGCCTCAGCCGCCACAAAGACAGTGGAACACCGAGGTACCTGCAGGGGAATTGTGCCACCACACAAGGGAATGTCTGCTGGACATCCACCATCACTTCGGAAGAGCACGGATCGGCATAGCGACACATTTATCCACATTAGTCACCTGACCTGATGCCCCAGCAAATAGCTGTAGTATTTGCAGTACGCACTGCAGGTCATTTGTGTTGGGGGCGACCAGGAGCACCAAGTCGTCGGCGTACAGAGATGCACGATGAGCGATCGCCTGGCCAGGTAGCGGCGTCAACGCGATGCGTCGGTCAGCCTCTCTGAAGAGAGAGTTCAGTGCCTCCATAACAATGACGAAGAGCATCGGCGATATAGGGTCACCTTGTCTTAACCCTCTTGCATGGGCGATTCTTCTACCAGCTTTACCATTCACAAGTACCCTGGTACTAAAGATTTCCAAACGGGCCGCACGGGCACTACACGGCACGAGCACGGCTGGGCACGGCACGGCCAGGCACGGCACGGTCAGGCACGGTAGCCTTGCCGTGCCGTGCCGTGTAGTGCCGCCGTGCTCAGCCTCTGGCCCAGGCACGGCACTAAGCACTCCAGACCGTGCCGTGCCGTGCCACTGGGCACGGCAGTCCAGCGTGTTAGTGCCGTGCCTTGGCACTAACCCACAAAACCGCCGTTGAGCTCCTCGGCAACACGACGACCGAAGAGCTCCTCAGCATCCCCAACAATATCGTCCTCGTCGTCTCCGGTCATCCCGCAGAGGCGCAACTCGTCGTTGATCGTCATGGAGAGACCGATGTCCTCCTGCTCATCCGACATCTCGTCGTCGCCGGCCTCCGGTCCCTCAACGCCAGTGGCTTCAAAAAAAGAAACAGATCTAGGGTTAAATCAAGAAGAAGAAAAAGAAGTAAAAAACAACAAAGCAAGATCAACAAGAAGAAGAAGTGAAGAAGAACAGCGAATCAAGAAGAAGAAGAAGAACAAGAAACAGATCTAACTCACCTCGCTTGACAGAGCACCAGAGGCAACGGCGACGACGACATCGCTCAGATCCGGCGTCCTGGTACCTCAACGCATCATAGCGGAGCCCCAATGACGCCGGAGTCCGGCGAGATCGACGAGCGCGACGAGAGAGAGACGAAGACGATTCGTTGGAGATCTCAACGACTAAGCTACATCGCCGGTCAGAGAGAAGAGAAGGGGTGTACAAGGCCGTGCCGTGTGCCCGTGCAAGCCACCGCCGCTGTCACCAGCCACCGGACGGCGAAAAGAAGAGAGTGAGCGGCTAGGGTTTCGAACGAGAGAGCAGAGCCGAAGAGCGAGGTGCGCGCGGCGCGGAGGGGGAAGAAATGAGCACAGTAGCTTCCCCCGGGCGGCTCCTGGCTTATATAGGCGCCCCATCGCAGTCCTTCATCCAACGGCCAGCGCTCGCCGGGGGCTTCATCCAACGGCTCTTAGCCGTGCCGACCCCGTGCTGGCCTTTGGAGCGGGCCGTGCCCGTGCCGTGCCAACGGGCTAGCATAGCGGCCCAGGCACGGGCACGAGGCCGTGCCGTGCTTGGCACGAGCACGGGAGAGGCCGGGCCGGGCTGTTTTTGGACCGGGCCAAATCAGCACCGTGCCCATGCTGGCCCGATGGGCCAGGCCCGTTTGGAAAGTTACCTGGTACTAGCAGTGGACAACAGGATAATCAGAAACGGCCATGCGACCGAGTCAAACGCCTTGGCAATGTTAATCTTCAGGAGGACAACGGGGATTTTCCTACGCTTCTGACGAGCGCTCTCGGAAGTCTTACAGCCGTAGGCTGGACCGTTCTAGCAAATGATTCCAAGCTTCAAAGCATCGATATACAATTGACAAAAGGTTCAAAAAAATATTCTACATCACTTTCTTGTTTTTGGAAAGATCTATTCTACGTCACTTTCAAATATCAATATGGATCTTGTCTCAAGATTGTTGCAACGCCATGTAATTCCCCTCCTTTGCTGATCTGTGCCTCTACCATTTTCTACCGACTTTGTGTTATAATAACAAGCACTTTGGCCCCACATTTGGCCGTGCTGTAGAGTCGGTAGCGTCTAGGCGAATACTGGTCAAATCTCGTCTGTCCGAACTCCTTCAGTCCCTCCTTGCTTCGCCCTCAAACCTCGGACCCGGACGGCGGCAGACTGGTGGATCGCGAGATCCGGCTTCGGCGCGCTCAAATAGAGACAGGGCCCAGGGGGCCTGCTGCTCTACCAACCCGAGCTCGAGCTGGGGACGCCGGCGGGCGCGGCCGCCTTTGCCGTGCCGTGCCTTGGTACGCGTACTCGTACCTGCTGCTCCTCTTCTCCTAGTGCACACATGGATCGGCCGTGAGGGCGTTTGGCGGCCATGGGGCGCGCGGCGCCGGCCCTGGCGAGGCGTCGTGCGGCCGAGGCCGTGGCGGACTGGCGGGAGCGGGACTCGCCGTGGATGGCTTCTTCGCCCTCTTCATCCGTGCTTGCAATTTCTGCGAGTATGCCTCGGAGCAGCAGCAACATGCGTATAAACTACGCAAAGCGGAGCTGAGAAGGCAGGGTGATAATGATAGGCCCAAGTCTTCACCTTGCAGGGAGCAGGGCCCGTGTCTCCGGCCGTCCGGCGGGACGCTTCTCCATTCGCCGGCCGGGCGTCTACTCCCCTCCACCTATGCTCTCCATGGTTCGCTTGAAATTATTTGAGTACTAGTAGTAGATGATGACTCTGAATTACCTGAGGCTGGATGGTAGCGCTCGTGCTCCGGACTACGGTAGCGCCGAGTGGCAATATGAGGTGAATCCTGAAGTCACGAACAAGCAGGCTGTCTGTCTCCGGCCAGTTGGTGCAGCACAGCAGGTGGTGAGGTCAGGTCTGGACTGGACACCCATGTGGCCGCTGTACATGGCCTGTGTATGCGTGGCGCTTACGCGGTTGCCAAGAGAAACTTTGGTTTCCTTCCCCTATAAAAGCACACCCGGCGCCATTCGTTCCCCGGCCCCTGCCCCGGCAGAGTAGTTGTTCAACATATGAACTCTTGCGCTGTCTTTGTCCCCCTCTCCGCGCGCGGAACATCGTTCCATTTCACATGGCCGACCGACGTTCTTCCACCCTGACCAAGCTGGGCTTGGGCGCCCTGGCCTTCAACTCGGCGTTCGACATCTACAACTCCTGGGGCGACGCCGGCTCCGTGGGATTCGTGCTCGCCGCGGACGTCGCGCTTTGGCTGCTCTTCCTCTGTCTCCGTCAGTTCGAGCAGGGAGTCGGGCGCAGGAGGGATACCAAGATCAGGGCCGCGGTGTGGGCGCTCACGACGCTCCTGACGGTGATGTTCGCCTCGAGGGCGGCGCCGCTCATGCCGCCACCGGTGCGCGTGGCTGTCTGGGTCATGGCCGTCGTCACGGCCGCAGGAGGGTTCTGGGCATTTTTTCTCAATTGATTGATCGAACATTCAGCCATAGTCGAGACACTGTTACGGCTGTCGGATATATTCATTTTCCCGTTTTCCTTTATGTACTTTACCTGTATTCCCCCCAGTGCACTAGTTGCGATAATAAAAGTATAAGTTTTTTTTTATGTCTTATCCCTTCAAATACAAGCCGTAGTATCTGAACTTACGTACGGACACACACCTCACATACGCACACCACTGTGAACGCAAGCTAGATCCTAGCTCCTATACTTAGAGAACTCACGTAGCTAAGAAGTACTTAAAAGTCATCGGGCTTCGAGCGTGACGAGCACGTCACCCTAACTATTTTGGAACATCCGCATGCGAGGCAATAAGAAATTATTTGCTTGCACGAAGCAAGTGGTGCAGAACCGAACCCCGGCTGGCCAGCTCCCACCTGCGCTACATGCGCGCCTGCAATAAAAGTATAAGCTGGTTTACACAGGTTGGCTGACCAGTGACCACACCTTGCACAACGTGGTTGTGAGCTGTGACACGCACCGAGCATAATGGCCAGCGAACGTGCGCGCTGCTGGCCCGCTGTCCTGGATAGGAATAGGATCTGCACTTATGATGGTCGCCACTACACCGTCAAGCGTCAAAGGGCCTACTTTCTAGCTTTTCGGTGGTCTCGGGCAAGCTAAAACAAATAGTCTAACTTTGAACCAGCTTTCAAGCTAAACCAAATAGTCTAACTTTGAACCGGCTTTCGAAAAGCCGGAAAGCTGTCTTCTGGTTTTTGGTATACTTAAAAATTTATATTACAAAAATCAATAGAAAGTAGAAAAAACAGTTTTTTTAGCCTAAAGCTCAAAAACCACAGCTCAAATAAACAAATCAAAGTCTCTCACCGACAGTAGTTGGTCACTGTCACAATCGCAAATGTGACCAACGGTGTACAACAAGTCTAGCGGGGAAGGGGCCTGCCAAGGTACCCATGCTTTGTTGCGAGCTGAGTTGGCTAGGTTCAGGTTCTTTATGATAGGACCTATTTATTCGAGTTAAGTAGTCATACTTGACCTAGGTGATCATATTTTTTTATTTATTATAGATTTTAATAACACTGTTATTTAAGTGATGGACGACATATACATCTATGGCAAGGCATCTAGGATGACTTAGGGCGTGTTTATTTCCAATTAAAATCGTATCTGCAAACTCTGAACTATGAGAATCGAGAAAATCTTGCCAAACGTACATCTCGTGGTGGAGAAGGGGAGAAGACAGAAGAAATCCTCAATACAACGGTTTTTTTTTTTCAAACTTGAATGTTTGACTTCTTACAATGTCAAAGTGCGGGACATGCATTTGTTGAATACGTAGTATATATCAGCGTGGGAAGTACAGTACGGGTATGCCGTATGGACGGTGGCGCGATGCGGCGCCGCTTTTGGTTTGAATTTGAACGCTGCTGTGTGTTACTGCATATATACACGTAGTATGCTAGCGCCAAGGCACACGTTGCACGTCTGTGCACGAACGCGTGTGAGGCGTGGATGTGGGTCGTCGTGCATGTAACGCGTGTGTGCCTTCTTTTTTTGTCGTTTCCACACGTTCAGTTCAGCATGTGCCACTAATAAACCGGAAAAATCGTTGCCTCCTTTGACTCGAAAAAACAAAAACACTGGACCGACAGTGGATTCCACATTCCAGGATCGAGAGCTTGTGTCTGGTTGGGCCGAAAGCCCGATAAACGTTAGCTTCAGTTGGGCCCACGGTTCGTCCTTTGTCGGAGGAACGGTCAACAAGGCCCACGTATAGCTGACAGTTTTGTCTCAAAAAAAAAAAAAACGTATAGCTGACAGTTACCATGGCAGTCCTTGGTGGGCCAAACCCATGTTGGAATCCTCCTTTATTCTTTTTCTTTTCCGAAATTATATTTTAGATAAATGAAAAAAGAGACAAATTATTACATGTTGCTTGCCTTCCAATGCAAGCAAGCGAAGGTAGCGTGTCCCTCTTTCACGCTTTCATTCACGAAAGTCGTGGTGTGTGTACCATTTTTTCAAAAAAAAAAAAAGCATGTACGTACCTTGAATTCAACTGCCTGCGACCTTACAGGCCTGTTCGTTTATCTTATAATTCATATTTTTTAATTTCTTTTTTTAGTCGGAACAGTATTTTTCTCTCACAACAAATTAATCGAAACAATGTTTCAGCTTATTTTTTCAGCGAAGCGAACGGGGCCAGAAGTTTTTAGGAGCCCAAGCGATTCTTATTATGCAAAAATATTTAGTTAGAAAATTACAGGGTTCTACTTTGATATAAAGAAATCTTCCTCTTAAACTTCGGCGACGAGCCCGGCCGGCCGCCCGGGGTGGCCGGGCGGTGGCTCCGCCACTGATCTTAGACTGTCTCCAACAGATGACCCATAAGGGTACCCAAACCCAAAATGGGTCTTCGACTGTACTGTATCGGTCTCCAACACAGGAGACCTATTTTAGGTGCCAGGAGAGATATAACCTAAATCTGAGTGTCTTCTCTTCTGGAGACCCATTTGCAGATAGGGTTATCTTTTGGGTCTTGTTGTTGGAGAAGATAAAAAATAGGTATTGAACCATTTATCTGTAGCGTTAACCAAACATGCAATAAGTCTTATATTTTAGGTGGCATTGTCGGAGATAGTTAGCACGAACTCAGGACTTTCTCCAAGCATCTATCACTTCTCTGCTAGCACTACTTTGAAGCAGCGATCGAGAGGCACGCAGGCAGGACTGCAGGATGGCGGATCAGAGAGTCGCCGGCGTGGACGCCGCAGGCGGCGCCCTCGGCCTCGCGGGAGCCGTCCTCCTCACCGCCACCTGCGCCGCAGCCACCTACAGGGCGGCGGCGGCAGGGGACGTCGCCTCCGTAGGGTTCGTGATCGTCAGCTACGGCGCTCTCCTGCTGCTGCTGCGCTTCCTTCGCGAGTACGAGCTGTTGGCGCCGCCGGAGGCGGCTGTCCGTAGGGAAGGGCTCAGGCGCAGGGTCTGGGCGCTCTGCACGCTGCTCACCTTGATGTTCGCGTGGAAGGTTGCCAGCGTGATGACGTGGCCTGGCGTCGCCGTGGGCGTCTGGGCCGCGGCTGTGGTGACGTCCGCTGGCGGCTTCGTTCTCCTCTTTCGTCAGCAGCGTCGACGCCTCTGAGCACTGCACCTCCCCTCGCTTGCTTGCTTGTTGATGTGCTTGCATACATGATCGGGTCTCTGTTTGGTAAATATTTGAGGTACGTACGGACTATATAATATATATGCAGACAGAGACCAATGGGCATATATGAACTAATTTAATTTTCTTGACGAAATAACATAGGGTCTTTCTCTCTTTTTTTTCCAAAAAAAGAAAAGAAATAATATGTACCAATGGGCATGGACCTCACAATCGTGTTTCAGTCGACTGATCCAGGGGCGGAGCTACAGGGTATGCTGTATATGCTACAGCATACCCTGCGTTGCTACGATGTACATGAGTAAATATACGTATTTTGTTTAAAAAAAAAATAGAAAACAACACCGCGAGTAGCATCTGTCGTTGCGTCAGCGACATCAGGCCGGCCCAGTAGTCACGGCCCAACCCAGCAACGGAAACAGATAGGTCTCGTACAATTCGCGTCGCTTGACTCGCCGGCTCGCCGCCACTCGTGTCGTTCGGTTTTCCCCATCGGCAGACCGCAGACGGCAGTTGCCCAGATCGGAGATCGCCTGATCGTCACCTTCGACTCCGGGATCGCCAGGCATCGAGCAAGTTTGTTCAGGACGCAAAGCACGAAGGCATCGCCAGCCATTCAGGACGCAAGCACCAACAGACGCAAAGCACCAAATAGCCGCAAAGTAAGTATATTTTATTAGATGTGACTTCCAATTTTTTTAGTTGTAATTTGCAATGATGATCCATGCAAATTTTTGATTCAGTTCACTCAAGAAATTATTTGGCGTTGTTGTTCTTTGTAAAATTCATGCAGTTATGAAGAGAGACGGGGACATTGCATCTCTTTATCGGAAGCATGAAGCAAAAAGGAAGGCAGCGGCGGCGGCAGCGGCTGCTACTTCTAATCATTCTCCTAATTCGATTGTACCTGTGGTGGAACAGCAGACTCGTGAGAGAGTAGTTGAGGAAACTGAAAATAATGTGGTACCGCCACCGCCACGACCACAGCCGCCTTCAGCTCAACCGGTTTATGATATCAATCGTCTTCCACATGATCCAGGTGAAAGACGTCCCATTCGTAGTTATCCAGTTAAGGATCAAGATGCAATTCGAAGAGCATATATTACTAAAGGTCCATTTAAACCCTTTGCACATGATTTTCCGAAAACATGGATTTCAGGACAAAATCGCCAATTCAATTTTTGTTGGATGTACAATCATGAATGGCTTGAGTATAGTATTAAGAAGGATGCTGCATTTTGCTTTATATGCTACTTGTTTAAGAAGGGCAGTGGGTCGGAGGCATTTACTGTTGATGGCTGGAATAATTGGAATATAGGAGAGCCTGCACTTCTCAAACATTTGGGTTCCAAGGCACATATTGCAGCTCAAGAGAGGTACATTGGCTTTATAAATCCCAAGGTAGCAATTGATTATAATATTCAGAAGTGGAGTGATGAGGATCTTCGACTTTATAAGAAATGATTGACATTTTCACTTAGGTGTATCAAGTTTCTTTTGCATCAAGGGTTGGCATTTCGTGGACATGATGAAAGTAAAGAATCTAGCAACAGAGGGAACTTCATTGAACTTTTGAAATTTCTTGCTGGAAATAGTGAAGAAGTCAACAAGTATGTTTTGGACAATGCTCCAGGTAATTGTACCTTAACTAGCCCGGACATACAAAAGCAAATTATTCACTGTTGTGCCCTAGAAACTAGAAAGAAAATAATTGAAGAACTTGGTGATGAGCCCTTTGCAATTTTAGCCGATGAGTCTAGTGATATATCACATAAAGAACAACTAGCTCTTTGCTTGCGTTATGTTGATAAATTGGGAAGGCCATGTGAGCATTTTATTGGAGTTGTTCATGTAGATGATACTACCTCTCTATCACTGAAGAGTGCAATTGAAGCTTTACTTGTTAGTCATGGCTTGAGTTTGACTCAAATCCGTGGTCAAGGATATGATGGGGCTAGCAATATGAAAGGAGATATTAAAGGGCTGAAAACATTGATCATGCAAGATTCACCTTCTGCTTATTATATTCATTGTTTTGCTCATCAACTCCAATTGGTTCTTGTGGCTGTTGCTAAGGGAAATACAGATTGCAGCTCCTTTTTTGATCAAGTATCTATCTTATTGAATATTATTGGGGTTTCTTGTAAGCGTCATGACATGCTTAGAAAAGCTAGGCTTGAGAATATCAAGAAAGCACTTGACTGTGGTGAAATTGAATCTGGAACTGGATTACATCAAGAAATGGGTTTGTCTAGGCCTGGAGATACTCGATGGGGATCTCATTACAAAACTATATGCAGCATCCTTACTATGTATGAATCAATCCATGATGTACTGGTTGATCTTGGGGATGATCCTACATATAAGGATGATTGGACCAAAATACATTTTGTGACGGGAGCATTTGAGACCTTTGAGTTTGTTTTCTTTGTACATTTAATGTATATTATTCTTGGATACACGAATGAGTTATCTGAGTGTCTACAAAGAAGGGAGCAAGATATTCTCAATGCAATATCACTTGTTAATGTGGCAAAGAAAAGAATGCAACAATTGAGGTCTGATGGTTGGAATACTTTTCTTGAGAAGGTCACCTCATTTTGTGATAAACATGGTGTTGATGTTCCTGCTATGGATGGTGTTTATGTTCCTTATGGAAAATCAACAAGGAAAGCTCGTGCTCGAAAGCAAACCAATGATGATCACTTCAGAAGAGAAGTATATATTGGTGTCATTGATCAAATAAGTCAAGAACTTGATAATCGGTTTGATGAGATCAATATGGAGTTGTTGTCTTGTATGGTGGCATTCAATCCTTCTAAATCGTTTGAGTCTTTTGATGCGCAGAAGCTACGCAGACTAGCTGAGTTCTACCCAAAGGACTTCTCAAAAAATAATTTGCGCAGACTTGAATTGCAGCTAGATAATTATATTGATGACATCAAGCAGGATGATAGATTCAAAGGTCTAGAAAATATTGTTAATCTCTCAGTTAAGCTTGTTCAAACGAAGAGACATAAAGTGTATGATATGGTTTATGAGCTTCTCAAATTGGTGCTGCTTCTACCTGTGGCAACAGCAAGTGTTGAAAGGGTATTTTCTGCATTGGTTTTAGTGAAAACAAAAACCCGAAACAAGATGGGAGATAGTCTTCTGGATGATTGTCTCGTCACTTTCATTGAGCGAGATATTTTCTTTGAAGTTGATGAAGATGACATAATTGAGACATTTATGTCCCTTCGAACGCGTCGAATAAACTCATCAGCAAGATAACATTGTAAGTCTCTAGTGCTCTATATGAATATATTTGAATTATCAGTTTGGCTTTTGAAACTATTTATATTGTATTTAGTGGATATGATTTCTAATTAATCCATGATTTTAAACCTTATTACAACCTTATTACCGAATTGGAAAGTGGATTTTCTGAATTGCGTATGAAATTTTTTGAGAAGCATACCCTGACCCAAAATTCTAGATTCGCCACTGGACTGATCGATGATGTTGCAGGCTATTTGGACATTTGGTGTGGCGCGCCATCGATGGATGTGTTCATGTGTAACTTAAGCTCCAAGCGTCTCCAGTAATTACATGGGATGCTGCTATATATGCTACCTGGTTTGGTAGCTGTATGTATTCTCTCAAACTTTTTGATGGTGTGTTACTCTACAAATATTCAATTCGATCAAGTGATCGACGAGTTTTATTTTACTTTTGGCAGGTTACCATGCATGCACAATGTTGTGCATATATATGTGATTATTGAAGGTTTTCCCGTGTGCTGATGGTGAAGAGAAGGAAATGCATGGATTGCTAGCTAGTTCAAACTGTCCGGATACAGATGTACAAATATATATGGCGTGTAGATATTGTGCTTCCATTATGTAAAAAGACATAGTGCTTTCGATGTACTCTGTACCGATGAATTATGATATGACCTTACCACAACCTGTACGTATTCTACAGGTTTGCTTATCAGTATCGCTCCAATTGTGATTCTTTTCGCTTAATTGTATCGCTCCTTCAAATTTGATGTTCATAACTTTTGGAACATAAAACGCCACAACTAGTAGTAGGTAGATCGTGTTTCAAAAATTGAATTTCTTTTCAGCGGTTTTGCGATTTATTTTCAATTTGCACGAGCTACTAATTATTTCAGACGCATGCAGTAGTGTTGGGCCGATTGTCCCTTCACATAAACTAAGACTATATAGCCCACAAGTGTGTAGGCGTGTAGCACGGCCCAATCGATGTGCATGAGGCCTTGATTCACAAGATGTAGCCTCTTTTTTTGTCAAGGGATGTAGCCTCTTATTGTTTTTTTATTTGTTTGGGAAGAAATAGCCTCTTATTGTTTGTTAGATGAAGAAGACATGAGGTGAATGCTTACACATCAACATCAACTAGTTAAAGGATACTCCTAGATATAAGAGAGGAAAAGAAACGGAAAGGTCACTCTCTAAGGTCCTATTTAGATCTCATAGTCTAAAATTTAACCAATTAACCTTTTATCAATTCGTTCTGTACTCATGTATAGCTAGCTGGTCTGGTTTCACTCAAAAACGACAAGTGTAGCTGATATGTGGGGATGTATAGCTAGCTGGTCTAGTTATAGATTTTATTTAGGTTTATGCTTGTTAAATATAAATAAATATATAACTAAGCTATACATGATCCAATGAGTATGAAATTTTTACTACAGTTCAATCATACAATAATTATCCCATCATAAAAATTTCATCACAATTAGACCATAAAAACTGTAGCCGTGAATTATTCTAATTAATTACAGAAAAGCATAGATCTAAAGCCACAGCAAAAAAATTGTACTAAAGCATACCATATTATATGTTCACTGTGTAGATCTACTCATGTGGAGTCTAACAAAATTTATATTTTCTATTTTATGATTTTTTCTGTGATTTACTACGATTTTTCAAAGATTCAGCCGAAATAAATAAAAAAGAAAAAGACAAAACCGCCTGCAAAACTGCTTATAACAGGGTTAAGGAGGTAAGATGAACGGTTTTAAAAGTTCAGGGAGGCGTTTTGCCCGGTTTTGGAGTTCAGGGAGGAAAAGCGGACTTTCGCGAAAGTTGAAGGAGGTAATGTGGATTTTTTTCTTTTTCTTTCCATTCGATTTCGACGCCGGCACGGTATATGTACGTATGCTTTTCTTTTTCTTTTTCTTTTTTCTTTCTTATATTTATTTCCCTTTTATGTTTGTTTCTCTTTTTTCTTTCTTATTATTTTTCTTGTCATTCCGACTCTGTCGAGGTACGTAAGCTTTTTTCATTCTTATTTGTTTTTTTAATCTTTCTTTTATTTCTTTTTTCTAATTATGGTTTTATTTGTTTCATGTTTTATTTTTCTTTATTTTCATCTTTTATTTCTTTTTTATTTTTCTTTTATTTTCTTCTTTTTTTCCTTTCTTTTTTTCATTTTTCTTTTTTGGTGGTTTTTTATTATTCTTTTTATTTCTTTTTTTTTCTATTTTCATATTTTATTCTATTTTATTTTTCCTTTTATTTTTTATTTATAATTTTATGTTTTATTTTTTTATTTACACATACACACGATGTTTATGTAGTATATATATAATGTTCTATGATGTATTTTTTATGTGCGTGAGTAGAAATGTGATGTCCTATGATAATTTTGTGATGTTCAGTAAGTATACATTGATGCTCTAGGATATTTTTTGTGATGTTCGGCAGCATTTTTTCTTCTTTTTATTTGACTCTAAATAATTACTTCGCTAATTTTATTATTTTATTTCATATTTTTATGATATTTTATGATGTTCACGTAGTATACATATGATGTTCTATGCTATATTTAGTGATGTTTGTGTAGTGTTAATGCGATGTTCTACGATATATTTGTGATGTTTGGTAGTATATATTGATGTTCTAGGATATATTTTGTGATGTTCGGTGACATTTTTTCTTCTTTTTATTTGACTATAATTAGTTACTTCACTAATTTTATTTTTTATTATTTTTTTATTTTTTTACATTTGATGATATATGTGATGTCCACGTAGTATACATATGATGTTTTATGTTACATTTAGTAATGATCGTGTAGTGTTAATGTGATGTTATACGATGTATTTATGATGTTCGGTAGCATTTTTTTTCTTCTTTTTATTTGACTATAATTAATTACTTCACTAATTTATTTTTTATTTTTTTATATTGCATTGTATATGTGATGTTCACGTAGTATACATATGATATTCTATGCTATTTTTTGTGATGTTCGTGTAGTGTTAATGTGATGTTCAACGATTATCTTTAAATACATATTCATCATGAGATAAATGTTTGTTAAAAATTTTATCGAAATGTATCCATGTGGGGGTCTTGTTTTGAAAAGTTTATTGTAAGGAACGCGATGGTGCAATCGGATTTCAATTAAAACACTTGGTTTAGGAGCTACGACTTTTTTTTTTACTTCAAAAAGCATGGGATATGCTGACGGCAGCATTTTTGTCTTTACTGCATGGCTGCTCCTTGATTCGCTGCATGATGCGTGGAACAGTCTCTGAAGGTCCAAGAAATCAATTGAATTCGGCCCAGCTACGTGAAGCTCGTGCAGGCGTCCTTAGACACCTAACTACTCGCGAGAGTTGACAATGGAGAGGCAACGGTCGTGTCTAACCAGCCTGGGCTTCGGCGTCCTGGCATTCAACTCGGGCCTCGCCATCTACACCTCCTGGGGCGACCCCAGGTCCGTGGGATTCGTGCTGCTCGCGGACGCCGCGCTGGTGCTGCTGTTCCTCTGCCCCCGTGAGTTCGAGAGGGGCGTTGGCAGGGGTAGAGACGCCAGGATCAAGGCCGCGGCGTGGGCGCTCACGACGCTGCTGACGGCCATGTTCGCGTCCAGGGTGGCGCCGCTGATGCCGCCGGCTGTCGGCGTCCTCGTCTTCATCTGCCTCCGGGACGTCAATCAGGTCCGCGGCGGGGAAGGTGGCGACGGAATCAACATGGACCTGCAGTATTGCGCGCTTTCGCCATGCTGACGTGCAACTCGGCGGTCGACGTCTACGACACCCGGCGTGACCCGGGCTCAGCGGCGTTCATGCTCGTGTCCTACGCGATCCTTGTGATCCCCTGATTGGCCTTTTCCTCCGTGCATTCGCTCGCGGTCACGCTGGCGAGCACGGGCAGGGGCAGGGTGCTGGGTGCCCCTACTGATGGCTCCAAGTCCGAGCTGGTGTGGTTCATGGCCGTCGCCACCGCCACCGCCACCGCCGCGGAGGATTCTAGTCGTTCTTCCTCAAACCTTGTGTCGCTGTCTGAATAATCCGTATTTGCATTACGTATCGAATGCGTCGGTTTCCTCGCGTATGTTTTGTGTTGTGCGGCCGGAATTTGCTTGTTCCGTCAGTTCCCATGCAATAACAAATTATAAATTCGATTGCCCAAGAACCATGTTTGTAATTTGCGGGCTCCGTTTGATTCGTCCGCGGACGCCGCGTTCGTGCACCTCTGCCTCCGTGAGTTCGAGCAGGGTGAGCAGGGCGGCGAGGGCAAGAATACCAGGCCGCCGTGTGGGCGCTGACAACGCTGCCTCAGTGCTCACGGGCGGCGATGTTCGCCTGGACTCGAGCATGGCGCCGCTGATGTCCCCGGTCCTGGCCGGCTGGCCTCGGACGTCTGGCTCATGGCCGTCGTGACTGCCCATGTGTATAATCTGACTAATCATTAATCAAATTTTGTCATGAGCCAGCATAAGTTATTCCGCGTGGGGTGATCGAGGAAATCTGCGCTTCAGGAGTCGAGGAACAAGGCCCAGAATCCAGCGCCGGCGGTCCCGGCCGCCATCAGGTACACCAAGACGCCGACGGCCGGCGGCATCAGCGGGGCCACCCTGGAGGCGAACATGGCCGTGAGCAGCCAGACCACCGCCTTGGTCCTGCCCCGTCCCCTTCCCCGCTCTCGAAGCTCATTCCCTCAATGATCGATGGAGAAACAGTGCCATCAGTAATTCTTCTGATGAACACTGAGCAAACCAGCACGTCAATGACGATGGAGAAACAAGGCCCAGAATCCGGTGCCGGCGGTCCCAGCCGCCATCAGGTAGACAAACAAACCGACGGTCGGCGGCATCAGCGGGGCGACGACCCTGGAGGCGAACATGGCCGTGAGCAGCGTCGTGACTCGTGAGCAGCCAGATCACTAAATAGAACACTAAGTAATTATATTATATTTTTACAAAAAATATTATCTAAAATAAACTTAGTAAACCAAAATTTAATTACTTAGAAAATATAGAGGTAAAATCAGATAAAAAAGGGCTAAATTTGTCCAAATTTCATACTAAAATTCAGTTCGATAGCAAAAATTAAACTCAGATAATATTTTGGATGGTTAGAAAAGACATTGGCTAATGGCTACTGATCAAGGGGAAACAAATACCGAATGGGCGAATGAGGAGCTCCAAAATTTCCATTTTTTAGACGGACGAGCACCAAAATTCTACTGGATTGTTCCGTGGCGGCCGAGAGACAAGACAAGTGTCTTGAGCCAGTTGGTAAAGCATGCATAAAAAATAATGCTATCTTTACCCGGTTCCGAACTTTCAACTTTCTCGTTTGATTTCGTGGACGAGTACGATTAATGCTCCGTAGCGGGCAGGATACAGATCAAAGATACTGACAAGTGGAGACAGCGACCGCCTCACCGGTGACCTCTATTCATCGCTGGTCAGTCCTCATCTTTTTCTTACAAGGAGCTTCGGTAATCCCTCGATAACAGATTTGAACTGGCCCCCTCTGCTCATTTTATGGCTCATGTGGCAAACTTTTTTTTTTTTTTTTGCGAGTAACATTTGGCAAACTTTTACAAACAGAGGATACACTATATACAGACAGCGAATACAGTAGAACGAAAAAGCACCGAGTACTGTGCATAATAACTACAATAGTACAAGTACAAAAATAAAGGGTCTTGCAGTCTCACTCGTAGTCCGTACACGACATAATTACACATCGTCTCCGGCTGTCTGCAGTGCAAATTTTGTGCTCATTCTTAGTTTCACGCAATGTTCGGCCTGGATTCTCCGCAAATTCATCGTGAACGCAGATAGGTTTTTGTGGATTCTTGTCCTCATTAGTCAAAATATATAAAATATTATACACGTCGAAGAAAAGACTTGGCTTTGTTTTGCGGCTGCTCACCTCACCAGTCACCAGTCACCATGCTAGCTGTTCGCTTGCAGCTTGCACGCAGGATCCGCGGCAGGGGTATTTTTATGCATTCCTAGTATTCCTATGTATTGAGTATACTATAATGCCTAGTGCTCCTAAATCTTACTGTTTTGGAGAAAATTGTTTTTAAAATATCCTAATGTAAAATCCTGGCTATGCAACTGTTTGCGAGGTACAGATTTTCATTTTTCCTTTTTGCATGGATGTGGATTGAAAAAGTCGTCTAAGACGCATTGATTCTTTACCTTTGTTGGGCTGCCGGTCGCCATCACCCTCTCTTTCTCTATCTCTCTCTCTCTTCGCATGGAGATTATGGTCACATTTGTTTGGCTGATGGTTTTTACAGCTGATAAGTCAAATGATGCTGTTTTGTTGTGACAGAAAAACACCGTACCATGACCGATAAGACGGGATGATAAGTTCAAGCGAAAAGGGCTGCTGAAAATCATCATGCTCATGCCACCTCTTCCGATGCCTACAAAACCATAGAGTACACAGTGTCAGCACCGACGTTGAATTCATGTGGGACCAAGTCATCAGTACAAGATTCTTTGATATCTCTCACCTTCACCTGAGAAGAAAATAGTAATTTATTCATTAAGCATCGATGCATGTGCATGACCCGAGTAGGATGTTTTTGATTCCAGCATCGCCTCCTGCAGTGGTATGCTTCGATGTCTGGACCTCTCTCTTCGTTCAGGCATCGGTTGAACACGACGTTCATGGCCGTCGCCACCGCCGCCGGAGGATTCTGGTCGTTCTTCCTCAAGCCTTGTGTCGCTGTCTGAATAATCCGTATTTGCACTACCTATCGAATGCGTCGGTTTCCTCGCGTATGTTTTGTGTTGTGCCGCCAGAATTTGCTAGTTTCGTCAGTTCCCATGCAATAACAAATTATAAATTCGATTGCCCAAGAACCATGTTTGTAATTTGCGGGCCGACGTGGGCTCCGTTTGATTCGTCCGCGGACGCCGCGCGTTCGTGCTCCTCTGCATCCGTGAGTTCGAGCAGGGCGAGCAGGGCGCCGAGGGCAAGAGTAGCTGGCCGCCGTGTGGGCGCTGACAACGCTGGACTCGAGCATGGCGCCGCTGATGTCCCCGGTCCTGGCCGGCTGGCCTCGGGCGTCTGGCTCATGGCCGTCGTGACTACCCAAGGCGGCTTATGGGACGGGCACGTGACATGCGACGTTTTACCTAAACGTATACTTGTGTAAATAAATAATAGAATCCTCCAGATAAGGTCATGTATTTTTTTAGAACGATGATAAGGTCATCAAAAATAGAATTTTTGCCATTGATTTACCTTCCACCATATTGTCAATTGCTTAACAATCAATATATTATTTTAAAAGAACTAGCAAATATACCCGTGCGTTGCAACGGGAGAAAAAAAAAACTATCAAGCATTCATGCAAAACGATGACGTGAATAGTACATATCTACCTATGTTTTATCCTTTTATAATTTATTTTATGATGACGGTGATATCCATAATATAAGTTAATGTTAACAATAAATAACAATGTCTAACTAAACTTGTATCAATTTAAAATACACCTTGGTATATTTGTTCTTTCATTGCAAAGCACATAATTATTTAGCTATAAGTATATCATAACTTTAATTTTTCATAATAGCCATGTGTTTCTATGACTCAATATAGACCTTTGTAGCTTTTTTAATGCATCATATCAACCTCTGTAATTTTTTTTGTCAAGGATTTGTCTGTCCACTAGTGATTGAGACCTCTCTTGAATTTTCATACGGCAGTCCTCGTCAGGAATTACATAAATACATTTGTATAGATTTCATTAGATAATAATCTACGAAATTTCCGGTTCATGAAATATTTAGGTGTGCCGCAAAATTGGTTTGACATTTTTATGATTTCTCTACGATTTTGGCGAATTTTGCAATATCTCTGTTTTAAAAGAAAGAGAAAAATAAAAGAAAACGAAAAAGGCTTGCATATGCTTGATTCAGCCCACAACGAAGTGGGCCCAACCGCAAAGATTCAACAAAGGTTAAAAAATAGAAGCCCACCAGAAGAGGCCCACTCGAATCTAGACCTTTTGCATCAGGAACCCTGATATATTTCAAAAACTGTTAAGGCCCTCCCGCATTTTCTTTCTCTCTAGTATCTTTACATCTGGAACCCCATATTTCTTTTTATTCTTTTCCCTACTCCTAATCTCTTTTGGCAATGAGACCGAGACCGAGCCCGAGCCGGTGAGACTTGGTGAGGAAGGGGCCGAAAAAAAAATACGGCGGAAATTTTGACTTTTTATTATTAGGTATAGATTTTGACAATTAATATGTTATTTGATAAGATTTTGTACGTGGGACTTGTGTATAATCTATAACTAGTCTAACGAATCAAATCTTGTCATAAGCCCAGGCGATGTTCCACTGTGGCTAAAGGTTTGTACGCACTTTTCCTTGTTGGCTTGTTCCCTGGTTACTACTCCCAGGGGCGGCTGCAGGACAGACCGTTGTGGTTGGTTGATGCTGCATGCCGGAACGCTCACGAGTCACCACGATGTTCACTTGCAAGGTACAACGATTTTCATTTTCCCTTTTGCGTCGGGGTGGATTGAAAAAACTTTGTGAGGCTGCCGGTCGCCATCACGATGTTGTCGTTTTTTTTTTCCCGAGGAGATTACGGTCACAATGATGTCACTGTAAGAGACCCAAACCCAGTCAACCAAAAACAGAATTATGTACAAAACTCGGTTTCTATTGTTGTTTATTTAGGCAGCTTCCGTTCCTCCGTGCGTTATCTATATTTTCTTACAATATTTCACATATTTTACATCACAAAATTATATTGTATCAGGCCTTTAGAGTTTAGGCTAAAAACCATTTTTTACCATTAAACCATTATTTAACCACCAAATATAAAATCAGAAATCTTGGAGCAACGCCAAGAGTATATTTTTTTATTGATAGGAATAAAGATTTTGATAAAAAAAGTACTCTTGAACAGCTTCTTTATTTGGTTATCTAAATATGACCATCTTCTAATTTGGATTTCTCGCTAGCCAAAGGTAAAAAGCGAGAATGACTCTCTAGAATGTACAAGACATAGAAAAACTATAGGGGAATTCCTTGTGTGCCATTAAAAAAGATTGCAATGCCCTGTGTGCCCCTATAAAAGTTCAACGGTCTTCAGCGCCACTGCTCCAACTTTTTTGTGCCCTCCATGCCATTGCCGTCAGTTTGGGCTCTAACGTCGTCAAACTGCAGGTATGAAAAGTCGAAAATACCCTTAAGTCTAAATATGTCATTAATTTTTTTGAGCATCTTAACGACTTCAAATGAAAAAACTCAAAACTAGAAAATTGTAGATATCGTCGAGATGTATATCTTTATTTAATTCCACAAAAAAAGATATGATTTTTCTAAGATATATTAATCATATCAAATCATATTTTTTTGAGGAATTAAATAAAGATAATTTTTATATGAAAATTATAGATCTCGATGAGATCTACAACTTTCTAGTTTTAAGTTTTTACATTTAAAGTCGTTAAGATGCTCAAAAAAATTAATGGCATATTTAGACTTAAGGGTATTTTTGACTTTTCACACCTGTAGTTTGACGGCGTTAGAGCCCAAACTGACGGCAGTGGCATGGAGGGCACAAAAAAGTTGGAGCAGTGGCGCTGAAGACCACTGAACTTTTCCAGGGACACACAGGGTATTGCGATCTTTTTTAATGGCACACAAAGAATTCCCCCAAAAACTATTGGATAGAGAGCAAAGATATAGCAAGTGATTTTTATACAAATGGCTCTCCAAATGATGATTTAGAGAGTGGGCTTTAGAAAGACTGTTAGAGATGCTTTTAGACCGTGGTACTATAAAAACCAGGAAAATTTGACCCTCTAGTGTGGTTTCAATGGTGATTTGTCAATATATGTATTTTTCTAAAGATAATAAATAATTTGTTTTAATCTCAAAATTCATGATTAATTTATTTTAATCAGAAAAAAATTAATTGGTATTATTTTTTCTGAAATATATTTCCATTGGTGATCTATTTATTATCTGTTCCCGCTGCTAGTGTTTTATTATTTGGAGTCTTAACCTTTCTTTATTTAAATTAAATTTTGCTCTTTTTTCTTTATGCTTGTGCCTCTATTAGTTGATTGTATGATGTTTGAGCCCCTTCCTTGTTTGAAACCTAGTATTACGTAGTCAAGCGATCAAATAAAGTAATGTGCTAGCCATAAAAGAATTTAGTGTGGTGGAGCGTGTCATCTGCGAGATTGTTGTTGCCTTCAAGGTCTCCCACGTGACTCAGAGACCGTTGGATCCTTTTGGCCAATCTATTAAATGTAACACAAAACAAATTGAAATAAATAGCTAGCGTGGCAACTAGCAATAAAACATTAGCAACATCAGAAAAAAAAGGTCCAAATAACTCTAAATAGAACACTAGTAATTAGATTATACTTTTAGAAAAAAATATTATCTAAAATAAACTAGTTACAAATGTATAGAGATTAAACCAAAAATTAATTATTTAGAAAATATAGAGGTAAAATCACCTAAAAGGCTAAATTTGTCCAAATTTCATACTAAAATTCAGTAGTCAAAGATATATGGTTTTTGAATTTGATAGCAAAAATGATGATATTTTGGATGGTTAGAAGAACATTTGCTAATGGCTACTGATCAACAGGAAACAAATACCGTATGGCCGAATGAGGAGCTCCAAAATTTCCATTTTTTAGACGGCCGAGCACCAAAATTCTACTGGATTGTTCCGTGGCGGCTGAGAGATAAGACAAGTGTCTTGAGCCAGTCGGTAAACCATGCATCAAAAATAATGTTATCCTTACCCGGTTCCAAACTTTCAACTTTCTCGTTTGATTTCGTGGAGTTCGATTAATGTTCACTAGTGGGCACTGGGCAGGATCTAAGGTACTAAATAGCGTTTGTATGGCCGGTATAGCGGCCTGCCGCTACCGTTATGATGTATCAGCTTGGATATAGCGGGTTGAAATTTAGCTGTTATGCTATTTAACACAGCAAACCACAATGACAGCCGTTATTTGACGTAGCAGTCTGCTATAGTAGCCTAAATCTAGAACATAACTAATTCATTCTTAATTTAAGATATATTAGATCGAGAATTAACTCTTCGAATACTATTAAATATCTATTTACACTACTTAAGCTATATGTTTATTAGTCTATCATTGATTTGTATTTGATTGTTTTTTTAATGTGTTAGCCAGTTATTTTTTAAAATGTACATACACCTAAATTATATAGGATTATTAGACAATGCTATTGGAACTTAGCAACCGCTATATGCAATCCGCTATATAGACGTTAATTCGCTACAGGAATCCACAAAGACCTTATTTAGCCGCGTTCACCGAAAGAGCAAGTATGCAGGAGCTCACCACGTCGGGAACTAGCTAGCTGAGGCTGCTCGTTAACCGGCAGAGAATCAGTGTGATCTACTCCCGTATTTCACATGGCGGACCCGTAGCATTCCACCCTCACGAAGCTAGGCTTCGGCGCCCTGATCTTGAACTCGGCGCTGGCCATCTACAACTCCTGGGAAGCTAGGCTCCGCTCATGCCTCCCGGCCGTGGCGTGCTGCGGTGCTGGTGTGGGTACGTATTGCTGGGTTCTGGGCGTTCTTCCAGAATCGTCGGTTTCCTCGTGTTGTCTGAATCCGTATTTGTTGCATCGCCTATCAATCAGAATCGTCGGTTTCCTCGTGTGTGTTGTGCCGCCGGAACTGCTTGTTTCGTTAGTTCGCCTGCAATAAATTCGATTTGTGTCTCTCTGTTGTCTGCTCCGTTCAGTGATCACCGGCCGCGGGTTCGTCCCCGCGTGTGGCTCAACACGATGCTGCTCACGGCCATGTTCACCTGGCGGCGGCGCCGTGGCGGGTCTCGGCGCTCTTGCCGTGGCCCGTCTCGACTGCTGCCTGCTTGATGGCCGGTTCCACGGTGGCCGAGGGTTTCTACGCACTGTTCCTTCTAGTGAGGTTTCAGTGGTGGTTTGCCAATATATGTATTTTCTAAACCTAAATTAATAAAAGCATTCGTTAAATCTGTAAAAATTTAAAACTAATTAATTTATTTTAAATTAGATAGATACAGGTCGGTACTATTTTTTTCTAATATATCTTTCCTATTGGTGCTCTATTTAGAGTTATCTGGATCTTATTTGTTCCTACTGCTAGTATTTTATTGTTTAGATTAGAGTCTTAACCTTTATTTATTTAAATTATCATTTTGCTATTTTCTCTAAGCTTATGGCTCTATTAGTTGACTGTTTAATTTTTGAGCCTCTGCCTTGTTTGAAACCTATTATCTAGTCAAGCGACCAACTAGAGTAATGCGCTAGCCATAGAAGAATCATTATGTGGTGGAGAGCATAAAAGGCTAAATCAATAATTAGATCATTATGCGCTAGCCAGAAGAATCATTATGCCATGGGTATGTGGTGGAGAGCATAAAAGGCTAAGGGTCCGTTTGGTTGGACTTTTGGCCCCAAAAGCTAAAAGCTCAACCAAAGGGATTGTTTTTGGAGGCTGCTTTTTTAGAAGTAGATGTTTTTTCATAGTACATTTTTGAAAGCTGGTTTGACTCTGCTTTTGGTTTTTGGCTTTCTGCTTTTCGAAATTGGTGGAATAAAAAGCTCTTCCATAGTTGTTTCAAGAGAGATAAAGATAGAAGGTATATTTTATACTTGTTTAACCAAACAACTTTCAGCTTTTCTACAGCTCACAGCCCACAACAGCTTTCCCACAGCTCACAGCCCACAGCAGATTTTTTCCACAGCCACAGCTCAACCAAACCCACCCTAAATCAATAATTAGATCATTATGCGCTAGCCAGAAGAATCATTATGCCATGCTCTCCACCACATAATGATTCTTCATATACACCAAAAGTTTTTTTCTATTGGTCTAATGAACTCGTTTAGTATCCCAAATATATGTTCTAAGTTTCTTATTTCAAAATTTATCAACTTAGAACACATATTTGGGACACTAAACAACTTCAAATAAAAAACTTTTTCACTATAAATTTTTAGATCGTATTTAGAACTATAACTGTCATATACACCATATCAACATCCGAGATTGTTGAATAATTTTGAATTTCAAAATTTCAAAATCTACGCACTTACAATAATATTTTGGGACTCTAAATAGTTTCAATTAAAAAACTTTTTAACTACAAAGTTGTAGATCCTGTCGAGGGCTATAATTTTGATATAAAGCTTGTCTTTATCCGAGTTCATATGAAGAAATTATGAATTATTTTTTGAAAAAGTCAACGTGCCCATCAGCAAGAAATAAAATAAACAGAAATATAACCAACTGACATGTGAGCCCCACATGTAGGAGCCACAACAGCGCGCCATGTCAGCATCCAGAGCAGGTTTAAACCCGTTTGGACCTGAATGACACCTGAAGCCAAGTTTATGAACCCAGAATTGATATTTTAAAAGTAGAGGGATCTAGATGGCACCCTTGCCAACTTAAAAGACCGCTTGTGAATTTTCCTCTTCCTTTTTTATACACAGTGTTCTGCACTGGCCATTGCACACACTTCATCTTTCCCTATAAATTGTCGCAGAGATCGCCCTTCTCGAATCAAACTCGCTCCAACCCAAGCTAACACTATCGGAAACAGTGACTTTGTCGTGTGCCATAGGCACTCGGCAAAGACCAAACAACACTCGGCAAAGGCTTTTACCGAGTGTAACACTCGACAAACAGCACACGGCATCTACAGTGTCGGCAAACAGCTATTTGTCTAGTGTTTTTTATCATGTACTCGACAAATGGTTTGCCGAGTGTCAAATTTGACACTCGGCGAAAAAAGTGGTTTGCCAAGTGTTTTTCCAAAATACACTCGGCAAAGGATTATTGTTTGCCGAGTGTTTTTGGGAATTACACTTGGCAAACCTATTCTCTAAAGAAAAAAAATATTTTTTTTCTCAGCATACCATTTAAGGCTGGATAACGAGCCAGCTCGGCTCGTTCTGGCTCGTTAAGATAACGAGCTAGCTCGGCTCGGCTCGTTATCCTAACGAGCCAGAAAGCCAGCTCGGCTCGGCTCGTTAAAAGCTCGAGCTGGCTCGTTAAGCTCGCGAGCCAGGGATAAAAAATACACAAAATATAATATTTGCATTTATCTAAAGTTTAAGAATAATAATAATACAAAAGAAATGCATCTAGACCAGTTACCAGTCAATTTATAAGGTCTAGACCAGTTACCAGTCAATTATAAAGTGTTAGACATGAAGTAATACAAAAACTAATACAAGTTTTGATACTTTTTTTTCTGGAAGCTTGGCTCGTTTAGCTCGCGAGCGGCTCGCGAGCTGGCTCGAGTTGGCTCGTTGTAGCTAACGAGCTAAAATCTTGGCTCGGCTCGGCTCGTTATCATAACGAGCCGAGACGAGCCGAGTCGAGCCAGCCACGAGCCGAGCGAGCTAACGAGCTTCGAGTTTTTCGTCCAGCCTTAATACCATTATTGTTTGCCGAGTGTTTTTGAGAGTTACACTCGGCAAACCTATTTTTTAAAGAAAAAATATTTTTTTTCTCAACATACCTTTATTGTTTGCCGAGTGTTTTTAGGAATTACACTCGGCAAACCTATTTTCCAAAGAAAAAATAATAATTTTTTTGTCGGCATACCATTATTGTTTACCGAATGTTTTTGGGAATTACACTCGGCAAACCTATTTTTCAAAGAAAAAAATATTTTTTTTCTCAGCATACCATTATTGTTTGCCGAGTGTTTTTGGGAATTACACTCGGCAAACCTATTTTCCAAAGAAAAAAAATAATTTTTTTCTCAGTATATTTCAGTTTAATAGCTGCCATACATAACACTCTTAGTACACCATATCTGCATGCACATCATGCTCCTGGCAACATAATTCTCATAATAACCACATGGACATAGAAATGAAGATGACAAATTTAAGAGACTAATGACAAGTATAAGTTCAGAAGAATCAACATCCTTGACTTTGGTCTTGACTAGAGCCTTCACCTTGGTCTCTAGTTCTCCAGACGTGGAGTCGTTTAGTGCTGCCTTGCCCGGCCAGTAAGTCTTGATCTTCTTTTACGTATCCATTACCTCAACATACCTATACAGCAGCACAGATATAAAGAACTAAATCAGTGAAGTTCAAGACATACTAAGAATTCCTCAACATAGCTATACACCAGCACAACTAAATCAGTCAAGACATACTAAGAATTCCTCAGCATAGCTATACAACAGCACATCATACTAGAACTAAATCAGTCAAGACATAGCCAGCAATAGCAGCTACGTATGTTACTAAGTTCGGCTGGCGTTCCAGCTGCTGTGGCTGGCTGCAGCTACCTTATGGCTACATGAACTTTACAGTAGCACGTGAGAGAGGGACAGCCAGCAACAGCAGCTGCGGATGAAAAAAAAATGCCAGACAAACAAATAAAGGCCTACTTTCCAATGCCAAGTATTCAGGTTGCTCTAGGTTATAAAAGTGGTCTCTGTCAATATCTATAGTGAAGATAACAATTAAACAGCATGCTTAATTGTTCAAAAACCAGAAAGGATTAACTGAGTAAAGATATAAGAGCTGTAAAATGTTCGGTAACAGATAAGCAAGGACTAGTTCAGTACAAACTAAAGTAAAAAATCATACCATATTAAGCTAGGTACCAGCGGAAATATATGTATCCATATACCGACGAATGATTTATGTCAACCTAACTAGTGCATATAACAATTTGATGTAACACATTTGCTCGCAAAACTGTGCAAATTGCACTTCAACAATCCGGGAAATAAACCCATAGGATATGTTGTTATATGAAACCAGTTGGATACTAGACACTAGAAAGGTAAAAATGCAGGAAAAAAATTGATCACAAGCATCAAGTAAACTACAGTTCTAATAGTAAATGATTGGCTACAACATCCTATTCGATGGCTATAGAATAACCAAACATATATAACATACTCCACGATACACTCATTAACAACATATATCATCAGTAAATCAAACGCCAAGTACGCCGGAGGAGGGGAGGGAGGGGAGCGGCGCGGCGGCGCCGGAGAGAGGGCGTGGGCGGGCGGATCTGGGGAGGAGGCAGGGGAGGAGGGAGGGGAGCTAAGGGCCGGGCGGATCTAGTGAGGGGAGGGCGGCACAGCGGAGAGGGAGGGGAGGGCAGGGCCGCGCCGGCGCCGGAGAGGGAGGAGGGGAGGGAGGGGAGGGGGCGCACCGGAGAGGGAGGGGAGGGTGGGGCCACGCCGGCTCCGGAGAGGGAGGAGGGGAGGGGGGTGCGCCGGAGAGGGAGGGGAGGGGCGTGTCGGCGGGAGGAGGGGAGGGGCGCGGAGGCAGCTAGGAGAGGGGAGCGGCGAGCAGGGAGAGGGGAGCGGGGAGCGGGGGCAGGAAGGAGGGGGTGTGCGTGCGTGTTAAGTGTGCGGCGGGCGGGGGCTTTGCCGAGTGTCTTAGATCTAACACTCGGCAAAGGATTTTTTTTTTATTTTTCTATTTTCATGGAGGGACACGTGGCGCGATGTTTGACGAGTGCCGTAATTTGCCGAGTGTTTTTTCGATATTTGCCGAGTGCCGGAGTTTGCCGAGTGTTTTTCAGTATAATTGCCGAGTGTCAGAATGTTTGCCAAGTGTTTTCTAGTAAGGCTAGTTTGCCGAGTGTCAGAATCTTTGCCGAGTGTTTTTAGTTTGGCATTCGGCAAAGAGATGGTTTGCAGTGTCCGATAAAATACACTCGCCAAAGAATATGACACTCAACCTTCGATTCTGGTGGTGTATGGAGCTCAAGGACACTACTAGTGCTAGAATCAGTGCAATTTACTCCGCATTTCACATGGCCGACCGGCAATATTTTACCCTGACCAAGCTAGGTTTAGGCGCCCTGACCTTCAATTCGGTGCTCGCCATCTACAACTCCTGGGGCGACGCCGCCTCCGTCACGTCCGTGCTCGCCGTGGATGCCGCGCTCGTACTGCTCTTCCTCTGCCTCCGTGAGTTCGAGCAGGGCGTCGGCATGGGCAGGGATACCAAGACCAAGGCCGCCGTGTGGGCACTCACAGCGCTGCTCACAGCCATGTTCGCGTCCGGGGTAGCGCCGACGGTCATGCCGCTGGCCGTCGGCGCCCTGGTCTTGCTCTGCCTCCGCGACGCCGATCACGTCCGCGCCGGAGAAGGCGGCGCGCGGCAGCGGCATAGTCAACATGGACGGCAGTATTGCGTGCTTGCTAATGTGGGTTTCGCCGTGCTGACGCGCAACACGGCGCTCGATGCCTACGACACCCAGCGCGACTCGGACTCGGCGGCGCTCGTTTTCGTGTCGTACACCCTCCTCGGAATCCTGACGATCCTTTTCGTCCGTGCATTCGCCCGCGGTCACGCTGGCGAGCAGGGGCAGCACTAGGGTCTAGGGGAGTGGTGCGGTGGTCACGGGGATGCTCGCGTCCTGGGTGGCTCCGTGCCATGAGAAGGATAGCTGTGGTTGCTGTAAAGAAGAGTGGCTGAAGCCTGGGTTTGGTCCAAGTAGGAGTAGGGGCTCGGCCCAGTGAAGTGAAGTGTTGTGTTGGCTGGCGGTATCAAAGGCCATCCTGTAAACCTGAGACGGTTAACGAATTGAATAACAGAATTTCCCCAATTCCCCACTCTGGTTTGCTGTTCTTTGCCTTTCCCTGCTGTTCTCCCCCTTTTACCCTAAATTACTTGCTACCCTACCCCGATTCTATCCAGTTCTTGCTAGTATCGTGACACTCCACTCATGCCTCCCGGTCGGGTCGTGGCGGCTGGTGCGGGCAGTGGGTTCTGGGCGTTCTTCCTGTTAAGAATAATCGTATATTCTCTAATGATCAATTGAGGAGATGTAGCAACTGCTATAGATGAGCAACAGGCCGGCCCAGCCCGGCATGGGCCCGAGCCAGGCATGGCCCGAAGGGGGTCGGGCTAGCACGCGGCACGCCATGTCGAGCCGAGCGTTGTGCCTAAACGACGGCCTAGGCACGGCCTACTGGGCCGTTTTTCGGCCCGGCCCGAGAAGCACGGCCAGTCCACCGTGCTGGGTCAGCTCGGGGCCCACGAGGAAGCGCGAGTAGCCAGAGAGAGGGGGAAAGGGAGGAAACGCGAGCAGCCGGAGATGGCAGTGGTCGTCGGCGAGCTTGCCCTTGAGGCCCTTGACACCGGATCTGGCGTCGGGGAGGAGCATGGGGCTGGCACGCTCGCTCCCGCGACGACCGATGTCGGTTCCTAACGGCGTCACTTGACGAGAGGGAGGGGCATCGGGTCTATCGTCGTCGCTGCGAGGATGTTGCGCGAGGAGAGGGAGGAGACGCTCGGTTGTCGTGCTGCAAGAAGGAACAGGGAAGGGGAGGAGGCGTCCCCGCCTACGCTTGCCTCGCGGCCTCGCCCGACGCGAGGGAAGGGGAGGGGGCATCGCGACGCAGAGGTGAGAGGAGCGAGTGCGGCTTGGGAAGGGGCTGCGCGTGCACGGGTGGAGGGGAAGAGAGTTTAGTAGGCCTTTAGGGTTTGGGGTGGGGGCGTGGGGCTCTTAGCGGACCGGGCCACCATCGGGCCGTGCGTGGATCGGGCTAGGCCGTGCTAGCACGTCGTGCCTATGGTAAAGCCCAGGCACACCTGCTTCCTCAAACCATGCCAGCCCGAGCCCGCTGTCCAACCGGCGGGGCCGTGCTTGGGCCGGCAAAAAACGGGCCTCGTTAGTGGAAAACGTGGGAGTGGAGCTCCCCCACGGAATAAGATTCAGTGGACCCTAGGTCCAAATCGTGACACATGCGCCTCTAGTCTTGATGTATTATACGTGTCATGGGAGGAAATCGCATGGCTGAAGGTGGGTGGAGAAATCTTATAATACTCAGAAACTCCACGTCTCCACGAACGTGTGACCACCTGGTACTGGGGAGACTCCGTGGCATTTGATTTTTTTTTTTTAAAACGGCACGCAAACAGTCGTGGACGAGTGGGCGCCGGGATGACCGGGCGTGCGTGTGCGCGCGGCTGGGCGCGCTCTCCGGAGGCCGTTGGCGAGAGGAGTGCGCGGACTGAGCGCTGGAGCGCTGGACGTGGGCACGGCGAGAGACTCGGGCAAGCTCTAGCCGTTGGAGAGGTTGATCCGCTGACACTAACTGCGTCTCCACGAACGTGTGACCACCTGGTGCTGGGGAGACTCCGTGGCATTTGATTTTTTTTTTTTTAAAACGGCACGCGGCACCCATCCATGCTGGGTCGTACGGAAGCAGGTTTGGACCCAGGGTCCACTGAATTTTATTCCCCTCCCATAGGATATGCAAACTACCTAAAAGGGCATGTATAAATATATGTACCCCTATTCATCAATAAATGATAATTTTCACTTTCTATGTTCTCTCTACTTTCACTGTTCCTATTACAACACGTTATCAGCGTTTCTACCGATGGGCGAAAGAGAAGGAGCAGTTCGTGAGAAGAAGAAAAGCAGATCGTGAAGGAGAAAGCAAGATCAAGGTACAATGCCTCCACTGCCGTATGTACCTTCGCCTTCGCTGGTTCTTCGTCGTGTCTTCATGGCGTACTATCGCGCTCGCCGTATGGGCTACCCCTTGGACGACCACCATACCAGGGCATCGCTGCTGCACTCACTGCAGGTCGCCGGACTCGTCGTCGACGCACGGGGCCTGCTGCGGAGGTGATGCCACCACCGCCGGTGATTGGAGTACCTGATGGAGGCAGGTGCCCCATCTTCCGTTAAATTCATGATAACTATCTTCCGTCATCTGTTATTCATCATGTAATCCTGTTTTTGGTATATATAGGAGTAGAAAGAATGGAAATGCTCTCATAGGTTGTGGAGATGCTTACGGGCCTGGAGCCCTGGAGGCAGCGCGCGTGTTAGAGAATTTGAGCTTCCATTGTGGGCCACCATGGCCCCGTAATAAGCATGTACAAATCCCCGACCGTGGCGTCCCTGCCGGCGCTCGCCCTCGTCGTCCTCCTCCTCGCCACGGCGCGCCGCCCGTGCTCCTTCCTCGACGCGTACCGCTCCGGCGTCTCCCTGCCTGTTTCCCCGTCCGGACCCTCGCACCCCCGCGCCCCGGGCTCCGCCGCCGCCGCTGATGCTGCATAGTCGGCTAATAAGAAACTAAAGCTATGTCGGTAAGTCGGTTTGGGAAAAGTCTATAAAGCTATGTATGCATCGACTCATATGACTCCTTTCCTTTAGTTGCTCTTCAGTTTCCTCTGCATTATCCTCTTGTCCCCAGTAGTTCCAACAGCTTCTGCTGGACGTGATGACAGTATCAATGAATTTACCTATACAAGCCCGAGGTGGTTTCCCGAAAGAACCTCTGTCCACGTCGCTCTAAATCTTCCTGGCCATCGGATCTTCGCTTCGATGGTCCAGATCGTTTGAAGCAGATTCTCGCAAACCACCGATTCTCTTGATTCTGGTTGGCTTCTTCCCCTTATACCCCGCTTCTCCCGTTTCTCGTCCGAATCCGGACAACCGAATATATACTACGGCTTCAACTTCTTCTAGAGTCTTCCCTCCTCTCTCTCTCTCTCTCCATCGTTCTCTCCCTCTCCATCCCGACGCGAACACGGCGACGGGCGCGACCGGGGTGCGGCGGCGTCGGACGCCCTCCTCCTCCTCCGCCGCCGCTCTCCCTCGCCTGCCTCTCACCTCCATCTCTCCCTCCCCTTCCTCTCTCTCTCTCTCTCTCTCTCTCTCTCTCTCTCTCTCTCTCTCTCTCTCCCCTTCCCTCCTGATGCGGCGGAGGGCGCGAGAGCCGGCGGCGGGTGCCAGGCCACGGCGCCCCTGCGGGCGGTGCGCCGGCGCGGGTGGGGCCCGGTGGCACTTCTACCTCTCCCCCATCCTCCTCGACGTCGCCCCGTAGTGCCGTGCCTTCTCCTGTGCTCCATGAAACCCTAGGTGCCTTTCTCTTCCTCTCTCTCTCCCTCCCTCTCTCTTGATCTGTTGAACAATCGCTGTCACATGTCGGCGTCTTCGACGAAACTGTGCTAGGTCATGCGTGCTTACTTCTGATTTTGGATTCTATATGTCCAGGATCTTTTCCTTTTGTATTGATTCAATCTTTGTTTTCGCTATTGATTTTTGTTTCCAACGATCTAATGGGGATGTGCTGTCTATTTTTTTTGGGTGTGTGCCAACTAATGTGCCTAGGTGCCTTAGTGATGATGCCGGCTCCCCCTTCCTCCTCTAGAAATTGTCACATTGATAATTGCTACTTTATCCATTTATTCTTTTTTATCCCTATCTTGATTATGTCCAAAGACACCACAGTGCATTGTGGATTGTGGTGGCCGTGTATGCTGATTGGTTTTTGCAAGTTCATTGACAGGGATGTACTGAGAAAAAAAAATTACACGTTGGTTTCATGGGCGAAACATGTTAGTATTACCATTAGATACCTTTGTTACGCCTAGCAAAAAGATTCAAGGCCAACATCGAATTAAATTTCTTTTTAGGCATGGTCCACGTTTTTCCCTACCTGTTACTCATCATGTGTACCATAGGTAAATACAACTGCTTGCTTCATAACTCATTACACCTCAGGTAGTCTTGCTGAGTAAGTTTTAGTTCCCCCTAATCTGTCGCCACTTAATAACTTAATTAGTACATATCAGTTGTTTTTTACAGAGTATCGGTTTGTCTTTATATATGGATGTCCCACTGATAACTTGCTAATACCGTGACCATGTGACCCCTTCTCTGTAGGTATGATGTCCTACAGAGTGTCCTCATGATTTTTGATGACATGTCTACATGGAACTATTAGACACAAATGTCAAGACACTAAGGTGTACCATCTTTGCTTTGCTCGTGCTATTAGTTTTGATGTCAGTTTCAAAGGTAAGATATATTAGTGTCACCATTATATATCTTTTTTATGGCTAGCAAAAAGATTCAGGGTCTTGATGTCAGTTTTAAAGGCAACACATATTAGTGTTAGCATTATATATCTTTTTTATGGCTACCAAAAAGATTTAGTGCCGACATAGAATTAAACTTTCTTTTGGGCTTACTTCATGTTTTTTCCTAGCTGTTACCGACCATGTGTACATAGTTAAACAGAGCTGTTTAACTTCATAACTGATGAAGGTTAGACAGCTCTACATTCTCTCCTTTGACCTTTGATTTGTATTTTGGCCTTACCAGGAATATTCATATTTGCCTTAACAGGATCTGTTGTTTCATATCATATTTGTCTTTTTCTGCAGTACACCGTGTGTCTCTGTCACAGTTGTGCTTATAGATGGTTTTGGTTTTGTTATGAAAATGCATTAACTAGCTAGAATATGAATGGATGGTTACAGTTTCCTAATATTAGATCAATATCAACTAATGAAGATACATTCTGTTGCTTTACGGTCTTAGGAGTTCTCTTACCATGAATATGATTATATGAGTGTGAGTTGCTAGCTTATTCTAAATATCTGTGGTCACATGTTACTTCTGTTGCCATGAAAAATATGTTCCAGCGATGGTTTAAGAATGTCCCTTTGGTTATTTTGTTACAAGGTTGGGAGTTTCCGAGCATAAGAGGCAGTTGGCAAACATGCATCAAGGAATTTAGGGGTGCATGGTACATGATCCAAAGCTGAATTTTACAGTTGCATAACTAGGCTATTTGTTCTCTCAATTAGTGCTCAGTCCCACACTTTTTTAGATGTAGCCTAACCACACACAGTTACAGCTTTAGTTCTATACCCACATTTTATTTACTTCTGTTTCCTCTCAATTGCAGCTTCAAATAACTTGGAACTCATTACCACTTCAGTTACTGAATCCGTTCTCTCCTCATTCGTTATATTGTAACCCCTTGCCAAGTTGCCACAAATATTTGTCCAACACTTGCACACATGTTGCTATGTGTGCTTTCTCGAATGTGCACACATGTTACTTTAGTGTGCTGTTAAAGTAGGGGTCTCTGTTTTTTTCAGTTAACGATCCTTTCCCCTATTTTAAAATGAGTTTCAGTCTTCTGCCAACAAGCTAAGAAATCCTTTTTTTTTGTTACATAAGGTTGTTGTCATTATTCAGATTACTCTATGGGGAATAAGGAGTGCTTTGCCGACTCCAAGACGCAGACGATGCAGCTAGGTGGACATTACATGGTCAACGCCTATTTCTTTCTTTGCCTAATTTTCTGAATGCTGAAATGGATATTTGAGAGTTCAAAACAATTTTCTGCATGATGGACCCTGTCAAAATTTCTGCTACCTTTATTTTTTTAGTCACTTCCTGCCTTACCCTCCTCCCTTTAAAATATGATGCTGGATGAAAATAGTGCAGATTAAAAACAGAAATGTTTTAGGATAAACCATAACACGGTTGCTTCACAGGTTGGCAACTTGCCAGATGCCTCATTTATAATAAGGAATGTTTCTTTTCGGTGCATGGAGCAGATACTGAGTCTAGAAAATTCAGTCTCAATCTCTTTTCTACATATCTCAGTGCCAGTGTATGTGTTTTTGTTTTTTGAACCAGCCATATTATAACACTGAGATGTCAATAATCTTGCGCTATCAAATTTGGTCTTTGTATACGGGAATCATACTAATAGCATGTTGTTACTGTTACTAAGATCCTGAGTTTTGTATATGCCATGCTACACTATTCATGTCTATGGTCATTCCAGATATAGCAGTCCACATATTTGCCTCAGAAGTTAACTTTAAATATATGTGCTAATACTCTAGAGAGCTTGATAAGCTGCATGCTTGCCACCCAAAGTTTAGCTTATCAATTCCTAATGGTCTTAGTTCACCTTCCTTTTGTCTTCAGGTTCTCAGGTAATATGTGGTTACCTTTTCTCAGGTGGCAGCTGCCAACGCAGGCCTCTCCATGACAAAATTTGTTCATGCCGGTTTTCATTGGAGAATTTGATGATTTCAGAGGAAGATTATTCATGTTTCTTGATTATTGGTATTTTCGCACCATATCCTTTATCAGTTCTACCTATTTCACGATACATTCGTAAATTCTAAGTTCTATGCAACTGCTTGCTGTCTAAGATGATGCAACCAAATTGACTAATTGGACAATGTCCGTATACTGTACAACTTAAAAAGTGACAAAATGTATCCAGTTAGTCCTTCGCTCTATCGTGTACCTCAAAAAATGCACAAAATGAAATCAAAAGATATTTGTTGTGTCATCATATTTTTCAACGCCAATTCTAATATGGCTCTATTTTGTAGGTTGGGCTCCCTTAATCATCCAGGGGGAACACCTACTCAATCCTCGGGAGGACACCTAGGGTTCAGTTCATCGTTTTGGTATGTTATCCTCTTCCTCTGCCTTCCTTAGATGTTAGTTTAGATTATTTCATAATAATAGATCGAAATGCTGCCTACTTATGTACTCATATATATGTCCTTTCCTTTGTTTTCTGTGTTCAAATAAGGTGTAATATGTGTTCAGATGGCGTGAAGATATTCAGAATCAAATTCCAAATTGTTTTGGATATCTTATTGGATTTCGCAGTTTCCAGTTCCTCTAATTGAAGATGGTATCAAGTTTGAGCTGGTCCAAATATGCTTATTTAACTATCGTGCAGTACATGCTCCTTGCCGCTGCCTGACCCACTTATGACTTATCTCGACATATACGCTGTATAAATAGTTGTACAACAATACCACTATTGTTTATTTATAGCTCACTGCTTTCCTGCAAATTTGCGTCAATGTGAGCTATAGGATTTTGACCATCTAGAATGAACCATGCTGCCATTAAGGGGACCCACTATGCATCGTTGTTCTATTTGTCCTATAAAGTCAAACAGCTGTAAGGCCTTTTTCTTTTATCATGCATTATATTACCTTACAATCATTCCAGTTTATTACATCACACATGCTAGCCATTCCATGCAGGACAGGACCAACATCTACTTGGTTTTTCAGTTGCCATGCATAGCGTTTTTATTACATGATAATTGAATCAATGTTCTGTTGCAAGCGACAACATTTCCAAAAAATCGTCGGCTACTAGCACATGTGCTTCGAATTCAGTAGTATAGTTGAAATGTTTAGAGTTTTCATAAATACAGGTCTAATGAGCTCCTATTTTATTTTCTAGCTTCCTCCTCTATACCGCTCAAGGTTTGTTTAGCTGATCACAGATGTCAGCTGCTACCCTGCTGCCTAAAGGTTAATTTTCTTTATTGTTTTTAATTTACTTCAGTACATGTGTCTTTGGTTCTCCAAATAGGAGGTCTTTCGTTTGCTTCCATACGTCATGATTTCAACTTCCTATTTCTGCTCCCTATCCCAAAATGATGTACAACATAAATGAGTATGAGTTCCCTAGCTGAACTTATTTTCTAACTTATCTCTGTGTTTCGTTTTGCTTCACATAATGTTTGCAAACTACAGCCGACCTGCACATGTTTTGTGGGCATAGTTTCTAAGAAAATATGCTAGATAAGGGGAAGTCAGCTGATGATCGATTCATCAGCAACATTAGTTGTTGCTCTAAATTTACGTACTCCATGTATTTCAGTTGAGTTGTTTGGTTATTAGATAATTGGGACATCAGAATCCATTGCCTTTGACTTTGATAGATCCTAGAACTCATGGATTAGTTTGTTTACGAATATTTGACACTCCTACAACATGTTGTATAGAATATGTGTGCATGTAGATAGATAACTACCTCAGGAACCTTAGTTAGCTAGGTGGACTGAAAGGGCCACCAAGTTTGATAAACTCTGTTAAGTTTCAGCCATCAATCATGGGCTTGGTGCTAATAGAAAATCAAGCCGATCATCCTGCATATATAGCTTTGCCTATAGTAATTATAGATATTGATAGAAGTTATTAGTTTAAAATTCAACTAATGATGATGATAGTGGACTCAACAGTTTATAGTTCGGTTTAGATAATAGTCATAAATGGAACTGCTGCTAGAAAACTGTTATTGGTGACTGTTGGAAACAATACAGAATTCTATTCAAGGATTGGAAACTAAACAGGGAACATAAAATGTTTTCCTTTCATTGGTTGCTGCATCGGCCAAGCTCCAACTGCTTCCAAAGGTCACGCTTCTATTGCACCCGTAAAAATGTATTCTCATTCCCCAAGCCCCTCCCTAGAACCCTCCTCTTCTTTCTTCTATTGTGTTGCTGATTGGTGTTGGCCTGTGTTTGCTCCACCAGGTACGCCCACCCTTTCGCTTCCCTTCCTGCTGTGCCAAGCCGAGCACCCTAGACCCGAGCCTAATCCGTTTGTATTCGGATCTGATCTAATTACAAGCCTATTGTGCCTACTAATCTCGCACTTTGTTTCAATTCAGTTGTTATACGTCCTGGTGCCTAGGGATCAAGTGTACATGCAATTCACACTACTGCCTAGGCTTATTTCGTACAGAGAGGGTTATGGTCATGAAGGTGAGCCATTTATTTACTTAGTGTGTCATAGTTCTTCTCAGCAGTAGTTTCCTCTAAGATCTTACTTTCGGGTGTTGTTAGTTTTTCTACAGCCTTGCAATAGTCCATGCCAACAGCTGCGCATATATATAGTGTGAAGCCGATTTGTTCTTAGTAATTCTATTACATGAAATCTTTCCCAACAAATGCATCTGTATCCCGCTATATGAATCAGTTACCTTTGTTTTATGGATACCTGGTTTCAGGCAAAGCTCTTTTGAAGATAAAAACAAGGATATCATACTAATGGAAACAGAGAAAGCCTACGGAGTGGTACTGAATGCTGTGCTCGAATAGGTGGGGATCAACATGAACCTAACCTCTTTTTATGATTCCAATTTCAACCAACCTGCACATATATGGTACTGCTTATAGTGTTTCTAAATCTGAGGTTTGTGCAGGTTAGTTCAACAATACCCTTTGAGTATGGTAAATGCATCCAAAAATTGTTTTCATTCGTTGCTGCAGCTAAATCCTTAACTGTACCCTCCTATGATTGTGTCTGATGGATGCCTGTGATTTGAGATTTTTGGATATTGGTTGCTCAGGTAAATTTGTTAGGGTTCTTTACTGCAATATATACTTACTGCTTCAGTAACTTCGCACAGATTTTTTGCACTCTTATTATCTTTAAAGCTTCTCACTTATTCATATATTCTAGGATTAGATTGATCTGAAAAATGGGAAAAGAAGTGAACAACCATAATCCTATATCACAAAGCAACTGCTGATATACGATGAATGGAATATGATTTGTGAATGTTAGCTTGTCTTAGAAGGGGAGCCTTGGCGCAGTGGTAAAGCTGCTGCCTTGTGACCATGAGGTCACGGGTTCAAGTCCTGGAAACAGCCTCTTGCAGAAATGCATGGAAAGGCTGCGTACAAAAGACCCAAGTGGTCGGACCCTTCCCCTGACCTTGCGCAAGCGGGAGCTACGTGCACTGGACAAATGACAGTTCTGGTACTCTAATTAGTTTCAACTAATATTAATGCCTTTCGAAATCCAAGTCACCGATGTGCTTAATGAACACTTCTGGTTCATTTAAACCTTAAACGTTCATAACTTGACTTTCTTTTTACATAGTGCATAACCTGCTACAAATTAAAGCAAATGCTCCCATCAGCTATTTTTATTTTCTGAGGAAAGTTCCGCTTCACTAAATAAGATAGCAAATGAGGTCAATCAAAATTATTTTGTCTTATCATAGAATGAATCCATGTCTCAGTACTGTATTCAAGCAAATCACTCTTGACAGTACTGAGACAAATGCATCGTCTACTGCATGTATCTCCGATCATATCTTCATGCATAGTTTGAGGTGGCCACATACTTCTACAGTTAAGCTATAGTATTTCCCTTTCCTTAAAGAAAAGGCTTCCCTTCTTGCTAATAACACACCTAATTACTATAGTTCCAGAACATAGGTTGAAACACAATAGTGTCTTGCTGCCAGACAGGTGAACCATTAGCATTGTAGCCCCAAAAAATATGATCTTTTTTACTGACATGTCATCTATTGACATATTCATATAATATCTAATGCATATTACAGGCTTCAGCCACACCTGTTCAAAGCACGGTACATCCATCGGTCCTCTGTGGAAGCACCACAAAACAGCAAAGGTACTACGTCACCATCGTATGCCAATTATCTGTACCCAATACAAAGGGTACATCATGAATTACCATCGCCATTAACCAATTTCAGATACACATCAACAATACACAGCCATTGGAAGACTAAACGCATACAGCATGCACCCAGATGAAATTGCAAAAGAGATTGCAGTACCATTTAACTTATATGTCGCCATTTTCAAGGTAACATATATACCACCAAAGCTTTATCGTCCATTTAAGCAAAGCGAATCTACAAGCAAATCTGCTTTCACAGCAGACGCTCCATGCAGCGAGCTTTGACTTGGAGATGTTACCGTGATGCAAACAGCATGAATTGGCTCATCTACCGTGGATGGCAGGTACATTCACCATGCCATAAACTGACACGGCTAACAATCATCATGCTCTACATTTATCTGCAAAACTGTAACTTTTTCTGCTATAATTTGGAGTGCTTTTTAAACAAGTATTTTTTTTTACAGTAGATAGATCCAAACTTAATGTTTCGGCAACCATTTTCCCTGTTGATTTCAGATTGATTGACATTTTGTTTCCACATCCTAGGCGCTTGTGTGGCTCCAGCCTTCATCTGTGCCACTTCAATAGGTATGTTTCTCTTGCACACAAACAGAAGGCATATGCCTGTCCCTTCAGCATTCCACTTCATTTGGTCCTCTGAACCCCCATTCTCTGCTTTTGTTTCATACCAGAATATGTGCTCCTTACAGTGAACAATGCATAAAAACAACCAAACGCCAGCATCTACAACCCGTTTCGTTGGTCTGAATTTGTATGGGATTAAACTCTAAGGACTCTTTGGATCATGAATCTAGCACATGATAATTGTACATAAATGTGTAACTTTGAAATTAGTTGAGACAACTGCATTTGTTACCTTAGGTTCACATAATGACCACATTTACTTTGCTTTATTACGAAGCTGTAGTTGGGCCTTAATGAATTGTAAAATATCGATCGGATGATTCATGTTGTCTTTGAGGTTGTATAGAGAGAAGATAAGACAGTTGTAAACATTGCCAAGACATGTTTTCTATTTACAGTACATACACTTACCCGACGCGCGCAAGGGCGCGCGCATTCCACTAGTGCTCTACATCGCTGGGCACGTCCGCATCGCACGTACACCATGAATCTTGTTGGCTTCATTTATAGCTACACGCGTCGCCGTGCGGTTGCGTGTCGTGGGCGGCATGGGCGGTGCCGCGTTGAATACGTCGCCCGCAGCGACGGGCCGGGAGTGCCATCTAGGCGCCGAGGCCCGTACAACACAGGACATTTGACGTCTTAGCCCACATGATGATAGTGGCCTAACGTGGCCCATTCCCTGAGGGATTAGAGATTCAACGGCCTAGAGGCTGGCTATGGTGGCTGTGGCCAGTTTAGCGCTGCTTATATTTCATAATCTAGAAGAATTCTCATTTTCTACTCAAAAAAAGAAGAAGAAGAATTCTCATTTTGGAAGTAACGTGGAAGGTGTATATCCTGACTCCTGAGCAGTAGACCTGGCCGATCCCTAACGGCCTAATCCACACATTATTCCAAGCTCCAACCACCCTCAGCTCATCTCCTCGATCACCACATGAATTAGAGAGATTCCGCCGTTGCCCGTGGCCTGGAGGTCGTCCTGGCCATGAGTCATGACATCCACCGCGGCGGCAACTGCAGGCGACTTGGGCTCCATCTCGCTTTTGTGACTCTCGGCTACGGCGCACTCCACCCTAATGCTGAAGCTGTTCCGCTTCCTTGGCGAGCACGAGCTGGCGCCCGATGCTACATGATGCTCACCGAGTCACCGAGCTCTTAGCGTGCAATCTTTAGGGTTCCGTTCGGTCGAGGACCGACGCTGCCGCCGCTTCGTGTGGTGGCTTCGTTGCTCTGTAGTCTGCTTCTTCAACCTCAGCCGCCGTGACCCGTGAGTTATCGGCTTATCGCTTGTCTGCAGCGATCCTCATCTTGATGGTTGATGCTTCAATTCAGATGCGCCGACCTGTTGTTTGGTAAATTGACGGCACGGTTGATACGACGTAGCCTCCACCTACCGCCCCCTTATGTAGCCCCCGCCCCATCGCTTCAACTTCCTTGAAGGCCCGGAGGTTGCGGCGAAGGCCCTAGGGAAGACGCCCTAGGTGGAGGTCTAGAACGCCAGAGGAGGTCCCGCGCAGGTGGCGGCGTTGGATCGTGGGCTGCTAATGGGCCATCGACGGCGGCCCAACAAACAGAGGCGGTTGAGGAAGGAGATGCCCAAATTACCCTTAGTAGCTTGTATTAGTACAGGAATATTCTGAGAATGTACTACAGCTGTCGGAGGGCAAAGTTGTAAAGAGTTACACTAGAAGGTAGCTAACGATCTGCTATAAAAGGGGGGACTTGAGCCCTGTGTAAAGATGGTTGGAGAATCCATTTATGAAACCCTAATTGCACTTGGTCCCACCTTCCGACTTCTACTCTTCAAGCCTTCGCCGAGGGCTCTGACTAGGCGAAGGTCTCCTAGATCCCCACTTGCTGGAAGGCCCATTTTTCAACATAGTAGGTGTCGGGTTCATAAACCCAGGGTCCCTCGGGGACCGGCTTCCCAAACAAAGCCTATCACTAAGCTAGGAAAGTAAAGCACACACACCAAAATTGCAATGTAAATGCGAAAGCTAAAGAGTAAGGTAGAGATATGTAAACTTCCGTCAATGACTCTGATATTTTTACCGAGGTATCGAGAAGCGCGCAAGCATCCCCTAGTCCTCGTTGGAGCCCTTGCAAATGCAAATGTCCCCATGTAAACATCTTTGGAAACTTATCTTGCCCTTGCAAATGTCCCCATGTGGCATTATGGATTTAAGCCTCCCTCTAACTCCCTAACTCCATAATCCACTATCCTCCCTTTCTCGGACCATTACCACTTATAAATTATTATGATCGAGCTTGTTTTAGGTCCTACAAATTCTCCCCCTTTGAAATCAAACACAAAAAAGGAAGACATTAGTAGCACAAAGGACCAAGCTCCCCCTAAATATATGCATACATATGATGGAAAAAATAGTTTATGCATAATTGGCAAATTAATGCTCAAGGGAGTTTAATCTATATAATGCATGGAGAAAGCATATAAATACCAAAGTGAAATCGACATGATGATATCGGTTTAGAAATACAACATGTGGAAACCAATTTGATTTATACCACTTGCAATAGGTGGTGGATATTTGAATTATGATGCTTAACTCCGGGGACTCTATTTTCCTTACAATAAGGCTACTACACACATGATAAATTTGAAAATGTGTTAGTCTCAAAGCATCCAACTTGTAGAGTAACCTCCCCCTAAATTTGTGCACACAAGTATGAAATACTTGTAGGAGACATGCAGATGGATTTTAGAATAAAAAATACCACTTGAAAGATGACATCACATGAATGTGAGAATCATTTTCGAAAGGGATATTCGGGAGAAATTATCTATAATTTGGACTTTGGCACATATTAGATGAACAATTATAAAACAAGCTATGTGACGTGCTCCTAAATAATTTAAACCATGTAGGTTTGCTCCAAGGGTTAAGAGTGAAACTGAGCAAGCCTACCATAAGATATACCTAGTGTATGCAAGACTAAAGATTAAACATGCAAATGCAAACCTAGGCATGAAAAGAAACTAGATGCTAATTGAAATTTCAAGAAATGAAATCTAGTTACCTAACATGGGGAGGGGAATTTGAGTCCATAGTGTTCACTAACCCACTTGGCAATTGACATCATCCAATGTGATGCACCCCGTGAAATGCACCCATAACTATACCAACTCTCCAAATTCCCCGATGTCCATCGGACTTCTCACTTCCCTTTCGGGATCCAAACTTTCTTGGTGCTCTTCATATTGGAAATGATCTCCTTTAGCACCCAAATGCGTTTGGCTCCATTGTTGGCTTGCTTGTTCACCTTGATGGCCACCACCTTGTCATTTTTCTTCTTTGAGAGAGAGATAAGGTGTGGAAGCCTGTTGTCCACTTCGTTGGTGTAGGTGTTGGATAGCTTGCTTGTTTCCTTTTTGTTTTTCTCTTTCTTCTTAGCTCTTCCCCCATTCTTCACCTTGTACTCCTATGACTTGTGGCCTTTCTTGTGGCACACGTAGCAAACCACAGTTTGTCCTTCATCAAGCTTCTTCACTCCCTTGATGGTGTTATCTTGATGAAGTTGGGCTTGCTCTGTCTTGCCTTTCACTTGAGTCAAGTCCTTGGTGAGGCGAGCCACTTCTTGTTTGCGTTGCTCATTCTCCATTGCGACCTCTTGTATGCATGTTTCTACAACAACTTTCTCAACACAAACTTAGTTGCACAAGGGTGAGTCTAAGCATAAATCATTATAAAAAGTAGATGCATCCTTTTTAGGCATGTCAAAAATTGAACCTTTCTTTTTAGGTACCTCGATGGGGGTTGTACCGACGGCTTCAAGATTTGCAACTTTATTAGTTAGCTCATCACAATGTTTGCACATGGTTTCTATTTTTGCGAGGAAACTTTTATAAGCATCTTGTGAGCTAGCTAACTTTTCCTTTAATTTTTCATTTTTCTTTACAAGTTGCTCATTATTGATTGTGCAATTATTTATGTTTGCACTAGTCTCAAGTTGCTTAATTTTAGTAGATAGCTCCATATTAAGATTGGCAAAAGTTTCATATTGTTCAAGCAAAGTAGCATAAGCTTGTTGTGAGCTATCTAGTTTTTATTTTAATTTTTCAAGCTTCTTTTGTTGACTAGTGCAAACTTTAGTAAAGTTAAGATTTTCTTGCACAATTTCATCATAAGAAGGTAGCTCATCATCACTATCACTATCATTGTCACTATCACTAGGGATAGGCTTTTTGTTACCTCATGCCATAAGACACACACGTGAGGTGCTTGATGATGAGTGCTTGTGCCCGCGCCTCTTGTGGTGGTCTTCTTCTTCACTTGAAGAATCATCCCATGACCTTATTGATGTGAGGGCTTTGTCCTTGCACGCCATCTTCTTTGTCTTGGGTATGGGCTTGTTTGGACAAACTTCTACAAAGTACCCTAACTCGCCGCATCCATAGCATCATTTCTTTCTTTGCTCATATCTTTGATCGGTGAAGATGAAATCTTGGATTTGGATGGGTACATCCTTGACAATGAGCCTTTGGATCATCTTCTCCACCTTGTTGATAAGTTTGATTGATTCTTCATCAAGGTCGAAGGTGGAGGAGGAAGATTGATCATCATCACTTGAATCTTCATCATCATCATCGTTATCCTCATCTTCTTCTTCATCATCATCTTCTTCATCTTCATTGGAGGAGCTTGAGCTTGAGCTTGTCTCAACTTGCTTGCCATTCATCTTTTTTTTCTCACTACATGTGAGAGCTTTGCCTTTGCTTGATGACGAGGCTTCTTCTTGACCCATCTTCCGTGACATTTTAAATATCACTATCTTGCCAATGACTATGGCCGGGGTCATGGTGCTCAAGTCCTCCATGTTGTGAAGGATGGTGAAGATGCTTGCATATTTCTTTTGTGGTAGCACGGAGATGATCTTCCTCACGATGTTCGCATCATCTAGTTTCGTTAATCCTTTTGAATGGAGCTCATTGATAATTAGATTCAAACAAGAATACATATCACGAACAAGCTCATCATCATTCATTTTAAAGGAGTCATAATTTTATTTAGCTAGACAATGTTTTTGCCCACGGACATTAGTTGTGCCGTCATGGAGCTCTTGGAGTTTTAACTAAATTTTATGTGCTGTATTTAAAGTGAACACTTGGTTTAACACATCCATACTAAAAGATTCCAACAAGCAATTTTTAGCTCTAGCATTGAAAAGAATTTCTTTTTCTTCACTCTTTGTGGATTTATCGGGATTCTTAATTGGTTTCATCCCGTTACGAGTGACTCTCCAAACACCCAAATCTATCGCCTTCAGGTGACAAGCCATTCTAGCTTTATAGTAGGGAAAGTTAGTGCCATCAAAGTACGGAGGCCTAGAGGTATCCATCCTAACCACTCTAAATAGCGTTGGCTCAACGGCGGTGAAGCCAAAGGTCCAAATTGAGCCAACCTGGCTCCGATACAACTTGTAAGGGACCGTGACGCCTAAAAGGGGCGACGAATTAGGCAACTTAAAACTCTAACTCTAAACTATGGCCTCCTTTTCTACCCTTAGCAAAACCTATGCAAAAGATAAACTATCTAAATGTACAACTATGGTTTTGCTAGTATGTTGCTATCTCTACCGTAAAAGAAGTTATACAACCTAGGTTCTAAACCTATCAACTAGCCTATCACTAAGCTAGGAAAATAAAGCACACACCAAGATTACAATTTAAATGTGGAAGCTAAAGAGTAAGTTAGAGATATGCAAACTCCCATCGATGACTCTAGTATTTTTACCAAGGTATCGAGAAGCGCACAAGCTTCCCCCTAGTCCTCGTTGGAGCCCCTCGCAATGAATCCCACGCAAGGGCCAAGCTCCTGGTCGGATAACTCCGTGGATAACCTTAGGCCTTCCCCACACGCAAGTGGGTCTCCGACGTGCCTTCCGACAAGCCTCTCTCGAATGCTCCTCGCCGTCTTCACTATCAAGCTTCTAGCCGAACCGGCGCGGGCCTTGTTCCCTTCGGTATACGGTGGCGGCCACACCACAAACTCGGTTGGTGTGATCTCTCAAGACTACAAGCCTCTTCGATGTACAATAATGATGCGCGCAAGCACCAAGTGATAAGAGGTGTGCAAACCTCACAAAACACTAGGCCTAAACCTAGAGCAAGCGCATAAGCGGTGGTCTAATCAACCTAAGCACTTCGCAAAGCACCTACGCTAATCACCTAATGAATCACTAAGCACTATGCAAGTGGAGATTACTAAAATGATGTATCAACACCCATGGTATGTTTTCTCAGCTCTCCACATCTCAAATAGCCGGTTGGGGGGGTCTATTTATAAGCCCCATAGAGAAAGTAGCTGTTGGGGGCGAAACCCATCTTTCTGCTACTGACCGGACGCGTTCGGTCATCTCAACCGTTGAGCATGCGCGTTGATCGGACACATAGCCGAGTCCGGTCATCATCGATCGGACGCGTCTGGTCGCATTTGCGCCGCTCTGGAACCTCTCTGAACATGATCGGACGCTGCACTTTGTGCTTCTGGTCACAGAGTTGTTGCCGCGACGATGAACAGTGAAGTCCGTGCGTCCGGTCATTGCCTCGCTCAGCGTCCGGTCGCTGCTGCTGACGTCTGCTGTTGCCAAGCAACTGATCGGACGCGTCCGGTCCTCAAAGGGCTGCGTTCGGTCACCTCTGTCGAGCTCATTTCTTCGCGGTCTTGCGTCCGGCTTGGTTCCCATCTTCGTACTTGGACTTTGCTTGATATCTTGAGTCTTCTCTTGTGCTTCTAGGGTCTTGCTTATGGTGTTGATCGTGGGATCATCATGTCGCCTTCGTCCAAGTCACGTCTTGCACCCTATTGAACTATAAAATAATTACTTACAAATTCATTAGTTCAATTTGGCTATATTGGTCATCAAATACCAAAATCTAAAATAAATGTGCCTAGGGTCCATTTTTCTTACGAGCATGGCTGATACGATGAAGCAAACATGGTGTATAAAACGGAGGCCAGACACTGCTTGGTCGTTTCATTTCATCGCCAGTAATCAAGGCTTGTAGGCTTAAAGTTCAAATCCTGCTTTGCCGCCCCAAAAGAAGCCTTCCCCAGTCCCTTTCTCTGTGAGCATCGTATGGACCGGCGCTATTCCGGGCTAACCAAGGTAGGCTTCGGTTTCCTGGCGTGCAACTCGGCGCTCGCCGTCTGCAAATCCTGGGGCGACGCCGGCTCCGTCGCGTTCGTGCTCGTCGCTGGCGCGGCACTCGTCCTTCTCTTCGTCTGCCTCCGTGAGTTCGGGCGTCAACGCGGCAGGCCAGGGAGCGGCAGGGTCAAGGCCGCGGTGTGGGCGCTCACCGCGCTGCTCACGGGGATGTTCGCGGCCAGTGGCTCCGCTCATGCCGCCACCCGTGGACGCTCTGGTTTGGGGCATGGCCACCGCCACGGCCGCCGACGGGCTGTGGGCGTTGTTCTTCAACTAGCTAGCCCATAGTAGGCTGCAATGGTGCATGATCTCTAGTATTTGCGTGTTGCTTTGTACGATTCTACTTACACATTGGATTTGTTGTGACTTGTGACTTGAGGTGCTTACCCCTGTTTGTACAGAATCCTATTCCTTGCTTCGTCACCGACCTCGGTTTCTTCATCTGGAACTGGATTCCACGTCATTACATTCGTTGCCGCTCGACATATAAAAGTCGAACGTCGTCTTGAATCTTGGTAGTCGCTGTAGTTCAATGAGCGTTGGCTTGATGGACAGAGCCGCGTGGGAAGGGGCAAGGTGCCGACTGCCGAGGCAATACTGCACTGCTCTACGGAACTCAGATTTTTCATTCCGAGGCTCGCAAACGATGTGGTGGCGCCAGTGCGGGGCGGCACCGTTTACAACCATTTCGATAATAGTCTAATGAGGACGTCCGTCGGGGCGTGCCTGTCCAGACGCCTCGGTCTCGAGCCTGAGTGGGTCCAACAATCCCTACTCGGTGGCCACGACCTTCTCTAATAAAAGAAATAGAAATTCCCAATCCTCACTCGCTTCGCGTCCCGTCGCGGCACCTCTCCGCCTTGCCGCCGCACGTCAGGCAGCGCCCCCATCCCTCACCACGTCTGTCGCCGCGCCGCACTCTGTCGCTCCCCGCCGTCCACACTCCACCTCGCTACGCCCCTTCCCATGCAGCGAGGTGCCCCGTCCGCGCTCTAGGTGTCGTGCCCCGTGCTGCGCAGCTGAGCGCTGTGCCCCATCCCGAGCGAGGTGCTGCTGACGCCGTCATTCTCCACCAGAAGGTCGTGGCCACTTTGACATCGGCGCCACTGCGACACTCGTCCTCAATTCGTAACATTAGAGATCTGGAGTGGCAAGACCAGGCCACGCGTAGGCGTAGCTGGCTGCTGCGATGCCGTGCCATCATCCTCGGCCTCCGTCTTGGGGAACAGGCCGTTCCCCGCTCTACTCTGTGTCGTCCATAAGAAAAAGGGTTAAAAACACAAGTTGCAAATGTATATTTTAAGTGTTTTAGATGTTTTATAAGTATGTTGTAAGTGTTTCATATGGATGTTGCAAAAGTAGATCGAGATGTTGCTTATGTTGCAATGGTTGTGTATGTACGGTGCAAACTTCTATTCCCAATGTTTAATCTGTTTTTTTTCATACGCGTGTTGTAAGTATGTTTATCTGGATGTTGCATATGTTTGACATATATATTGCATGTGTTTTATCTGGATGTTGCATATATTTTGCAATGGCTTTTTTAAGCGTTTTTCATGTGTGTTTCAGATGTATGTTACAAGTGTTTCAATTGTTTCAAATGTATGTTGTAATTATTTTATTTGGATATTTTAAAAATAAATTGACGTTGAATCTCTCTTCTTTGCTGTCTCGTATCGGTGTCTCCTCCCTCTCAATGATAGTGATGTTCGGACGGCGTGGGCCCACGTGGGGCGAGCAGCGTGGGTGGGGCGCAGAGTGGTTTGAGTGGCGTGGAATCGGAGCGAGCGGGGCGCGAGGAGCAACGTCCGGACACAGGCCCAGTGCTTGCAGTAATTTCCCGACGCTAGTCTGTCCTCTATATAATTTCCGTCTTTCCTTTTGGTGGAAATTTGGTTATCACTAACGTAACTATTTGAAGTCCAGAAGATGAGAACCAAACAGCATCGTAGGTACCGTCTGTACCGGATTGTTAAAATTTGCGAAATAAAATCTAGGACACCGATTTTAGGAACACATCCTACGTACGTACATTCCATTAGAATCTGTGGATACTGAATTTTTAGAATTCCTGTCCAAACCGAACGATACCCCATCAGACATGTAATTTGATGGATCTGCATTGATCAGTGAAGGTGGACCACACCGCCTCTTGCCGGTCGGCTTGCCGGCATGGTCCGCACCGCCTCTTGTTTGCTCCGTCGTCGTTGGACGGCGTGGTCGACTGGTCGGTGCTGCGTCTGGTACGTCTGTACGTGGCACAGGCGCACACGTGGCGGCGGTGTAATCATCGTTATCCCCGTCGTGGAGCCTTCTGGTGGACAAGGCCCAGTAGGCGGACTACGTGCCTAGTACAAGTTCTAATCCGCCACCGATGCACCGGACGAACCAGACAGGCCTCGCCGTAATTTTTTACAATTTAGTCTTTTTTTTAGAAAATTTACATTTAATTTTACGAGAAACTTAAACTCATCTTTGGACTATAGGGTCGACGTCATGACTCATGGCGCTGAGGTAACACTTCTCGACCCCACAGATCTTAACGTCGAGGTGTCTGGCCGTGCATAATAGTGTATCTTAGGTGACGTTGACGTAATCGATACGTCGGTATAGCGTACATGGCGCCGAGCTCGACGGCACATATCTTGGTCGGAGGCACGTATTCGGGTGAGGTGTGCTCAGAGTCATTTCCGTCCTCAGAGGTCAGAGCCCAGAGGCACGCTGCTGGCATCGCCGGACGGGACGGCAGCGCCAGAGTGCAGTCAACTCAGGGCTAGCCTGATGGAAGGGTCGAAAAGATGGCAAGAGCTTGGTAGCAGCTTGAGCATCGGCGTCTAGCTGCAGTATTCTCTCCGGCCTACTGTAGAGTATACATGTAGCAGCAGAGGGCCTTGTTCGGCTTACCCCATATTCGGCTTATTCGGCTTCTTTTTTTCAGCCAGAACAATGTTTTTCTCTCACAACAATTCAGCCGGAACAGTATTTTTCAGCCAGTTTCAGCCAAGTTTCAGACCAGCGAACGGGGTCCAAAGTTGCCGCCTTCTGGTGGACAAGGCCCAGTAGGCGGACTACGTGCGTAGTACAAGTTCTAATCCACCACCGATGCACCGGACGAACCAGAGAGGCCTCGCCGTCCTAATTTTTTACAATTTAGCCTTTTTTAAAGAAAAATTACGTTTAGCTCTATGAGAAATTTAAACTCATCTTTGAACCATATGGATCGACCACAGGACTCATGGCGCCGAGGTAACACTTTTCGACCCCACAGATCTTGACGTCGAGGTATCTGATCGTGCATAGTAGTATATTCTAGGTGACGTTGACGTGACCGTTATCTGCATACATGGCACCGAGCTCGACGGCACATCTTGGTCGGAGGCACGTATTTGGGCGAGGTGTGCTCATAGTCATCTCCGTCCTCAGAGGTCAGAGCCCAGAGGCACGCTGCTGGCATCGGCGGACGGGACGGCAGCGCTAGAGTGCAGTCAACTCAGGGCTAGCCCATGCATCGGCGTCTAGCTGCAGTATTCTCTCCGGCCTACTGTAGAGTATACATGTAGCAGCAGACAGAAGCTATGAGCCTTTCACTGGATGGACTACCGCTCTTCCAGGCATGCAGCGCCGCAGACCAAGTAGCTGGCTCAGCTAGGCGCCTATGCCGTAGGCAGGGCAGCACAGCACAGCATGCGACTGCTGGCTCCGGCCACATCCTCTCACCTCGGCCCCTGTGTGATCACGGGGCGCCTGCCATGCATATCTGTCTCTTCCTGTTCCTGGCACTGGGCAGCTGCGAGCTCCCTCCTGAAACTAGTGCACGCCACGCACCATGGTAGGAGGGAGCTCGCAGCTGCCTCGTGCCTACAGGAACGGAGAGAGACAGATATGCATGGCAGGCGCCCCATGATCACACAGGGGCCGAGGTGAGAGGATTGTGCGGCTGACCGGCTGTACCAGTACCACCTTGAAGACTGGATTTTTAGGCAACCCCACTTCGCGTAGCCGCAAAGCTAACCCTGGCCTCTATTTTTGTCTTTTGTCTTCTAATCTATATACTTCTAACTTTTGAATCTGAAATTTTATAGAGTAGACAGTTTCAAAAGTTTTTTTTTTGAAAACTTCTTAGGACTTTTTCTTAACGGGTTTTCACGATTCCATAGAGTAGACAGTTTATACTAAATATTTTGCCAGAATACAGATTTCATCAACAAATTAATTCTCGATTGTATTGGTTTAGTTAACCATGTCATTAGTGCCTAACTGATCCTCAATCACAAAAAGAATATCATCCGGTTCGGCTAAATCAAACTTCTTCTAGAATGACTAGATATATAAAAACTATTATCAATATTTATATTTCTAAATAAGTTTATAAGAGTAAATTTATGATTCATTCAGGATATTTATTATGTATTACAGATATTAGGTATAATTCTTTATATATATATGGAGTATTTAGTAATAATTCATTGATTCTTTGAAAACACATTATTTTTGGACGGAGTGAGTGCTCTAGTCTCCTACACAATGCTATTACTGCTACACACGCGAAGTGGGGTTACCTAAAAATCCGGTCTTCGAGGTGGTACTGGTACAGCCGGTCAGCCGCGCAATCAAATCGATCACGGCCGACACTCCACTGTCCAGCATGGAAATGACAGCAGCCCACGCGATGACGCGAACAGGCCACTCGTCATCGATCACGGCCTCCACTCCACTGTCCCTGGCAGGAGTTAATGCGATGCATGCGGCCACGGAGATGTATGGGAGAGAGAGAGAGAGGAGTGGAGGAATGCAGGCAAATGCACCAGCGCTGGTCGGCCAGCCAGTTTTTGTGATGAGCACGGGAACCGAGGAAACACGGCCGCTCAGTCTGCCGGTCATCAGCGTGTCCGAGGTCGGCATGTATCGTGACGTTGACGTCGAGGTACCGGTTACGTCAATGCCACCGAGGATCTCGAACCTCGGCGTCAAAGATCTGACGTGTTACCTCGACGCCATGAGTCATCGCGTCGATCCCTAATGTCCAAAGATGAGTTTAAGTCTCTCGATGGATCAAACGTAAATTTTTTTTTAAAAAAAGATCAAATTTTAAAAAATTAGGCCTCGCCGTCAACACGGGGTTTATATTACGGGATGGGATCGCCGTCACCGTCAGCCTCGTCGGCACAGCGGTGGTCGTCCTGACCGGTGACCGTGACATGTTGCACCACGGCCATGCATCTACATGTGGTGTTGACATTTAAGATTGTCACAACTCACAAGTTAGAGTTTTCGGCCCCGTTCGCGTGCCTTTAAACCCGGCTTGATCCACTTCTTTTTTTTCATCCGAAACATTATTTCTCTCTCACAAAAAATCCTTCAGATTCATCCAGATTCCTCCAGAATTCCTCTAAGCGAACGGGAACTTCGTCAGGAACGTCCTGATAAGACAAAGGGACAGTGAATCATCCGTGGAGACGAAGTGAAGATCACGTTAAAAATGTGATCCCTGGAAAAATATCAGGTCGGGCATCATGTGATATCAGAGCATAATGTATCCCTTTCTGCGAAACATTATCTGTAATCGAGATTCAAGTCCTTTTAATGTTGCTCTAACAATAGATCAAAATTTTCATCTCTTTTCAATGGTGATCACCATAAAAAGAACTAAACCCAACTCTCCAAACATAGGGGAAGATGCAACTCCCCTAATTCAAACTACTCGGATTTCTCCTTCCTGTGTTTGGCTGGACCGCCACCCCCACATCGTCCGTGCACCATCCACTGCCATCTGCGCTAGGCTTGCCATTAGCATGCCTGAGATGTTTGGCCCATGTGCAATTGCATCACTCTTCCCTAAGGCACAACTTCAAGCACCACCAACCACTGGCCCAACAGGCAAAGAGCCACCAAAGAGAGCCTCCCCTTGCTCAATAGCCACCAAATTTGAACTCTACCGAGCTTGTCTCACCACCCTCAGGCATTGGCGGGCTACAAATTGCTTCTAGACCCTACCCTCCTTGGCCACCCCAACAGACCTTGCCTCCAGATCCTCGACCACATGAGAAGCCCATCCCAATCTTGGGCACGTCTGACCTTGTTGCCCTAAGCCAAGCATATAGAGCTTGGGCGCACCCCTCCTCAGCTCAAGATCCATGACCCGACCACTAAGGCTGTGTTTGGCTTAGCTCCTAGGGGCTCCGGCTCCTCCGCAAATACTGTAGCAGTGCTATAGCACGGAGCCATTTTTGATTTCGAGGCAGAAAATGAACTGAGAAGAGGAGGAGCCGGTGGAGCCATGATTCCGAGCTTCTCCGGCTCCATGCTACAGTGTTGGAGCTAGGAGAAGCCCCTCCAAACGGGCTCTAACTCATGGAGACCACCCACACTATGGCTGCGCCATCAAGCTCAAACCGGACTAGAAGGGCCCACCACCTCCAAGACCCGCTGGAGCAGAGCGAAACACCGGTGACACCAGCCATTGAAGCTCATTGCCACCCTTCATCATCGAGAAGGGGATGCAGGAGGGTGGGGAGCCAAAGTAAATGCACTAGTCGAGTAGGAGCCACCCTTGCCCCTGAAGATCTGCTCAGAGAGAGAGAGAGAGAATGCGGCGGGTAAGAAGAGATATGTGTTTTGGGGCGAGTGGAGAGATGAGGAAGAAAAGAATAAAAAAAACACAATGATAGGTATAGTCTAGATTTATTGGTGACCTACAAAATTATCTCCTTCAATATCCAAAAGGTAATGGGACAACCCTACCAATCTATTGGGGAGTTGTTGTTGGATCTGCTGGAGACGCTCTTAATAATTATTCAAAATTGGTGTGAGGCTACTTTGTGAAACTTCGATCTCCAACTAAATATGAAGCGGAGCTAAGACGTATGCGGATGCATACATGCTTACATCAATTCATTCATCATCAGACCACCAGACCACTTCGGGTAGGCTATACACGCAATCGTGCACCCACCGGCGGAGCATAGCCCAATGGCAAGAGGGGGTTGGATTGCTCATTACAACATGAAACCATTGTGACATATATATATAATTCAACATGCTACATATCTAGGGCCATTAAACTTCTGTCAACCAAGGTGGGTGAGGCCTAGTTTGGTCTCCACTACCCTCGGCCCCTATGTGCACCTAAGCCACCAGTACAAACTGCGTGTAGTTGGTTAAGTATATTGGTTCAACAAGTGTATCCCGAGCCCATCTGATTTTGATGGCCTTAGGTCAGATAGTGTTGTCAATCAGGTTTATTAGGCAACCTAGCCAAGCCACCAACCAAACAGCCGATCGAAACTATTCTATGGTACTATCTCGATGATTCTCAGATGCTTCACATTTTTTTTCCAATTTTGTCTTTACGATGATTCTTGAGGTCTTGCTTACTTTTGGCAGGTACACATGATGCTTGAAAGTTTACCGTGTGACGACGGTGGTTGGATGCTTGGACTTTGCATGAGTCATGTACAATTTCACAAAAATCAATTTTTTTTCAAGAAAGAAATGCAAGGAACATAAAAAAGCCTCCCTTTCAAAAAAAAGGCTCCCTGTGTTCAAAGGGGCTAAACTTTGTCTTATGGGTAACAACGGGCGCCATAGATCTTGACGCCGAGCTTGACGTTAAGATCTATGGTGGCGAGGTGGTGTTTAAAATCAGCGCCCACCTCTTCTGGCCGAGGCTTCTTCCTTTTCTTTCTCCTCCCTCTCGGGTTTTGCTCTCCCCACTTCGCCCTACCTCACGAATCGGCATATTGGACCTTGAAAACTTGGATTTGATCCGTAAATCTTCGAGAGCAAGATATCCACGCTCCCCTCCTAATTTTTTTTCGCATTGATTCGGTATATATTATTTGTATTTTGCAACTGAAGAATCATCGTTACTTAGGGTTTTATGCAATTTTTAATATTTGTATTATACATGCGTAGGATGCTAAGGCGTGAAAAAGGTAGCAAACTAAGGTAACCTCAGCGCATCTTGTTATATTATGGGTTCATTAGCGTTTCATATTGATAAGGACATGAGCTCCATGCATACGACCATGCTTGGAGATAGAGGACGAGGAGATCAGCGAGGGTGTCCTAACCGAGAAGGAGGCCCGAAGCTCATCCAGTTCGAGTCACCAAGGTGGAGGCCCAAATCAAGTTCGAGCCCATCTCGGGATCTAGGACCAGTCTGTCATAAAACTGGTCACACGGGCACGTCCGGCCTATATTTTTTACGATCCACATATGGATGGAAAGCTAATTAGATAAAGAAGCCAATGCAAGTGGTCTCACATCAAAAGCCCTTCGGAATCAATGGGAATCGTCGAAACAAGTCAGCGTCCATAATCTGCCAGGGTGCTGTGACACTGTTTTTTGGTCCGTTGGACCGTGTATCGTGTTTGAACCCATTAGGAGCGCGTCCAAGGGGGTGACGCCCAAGACTCTATATTATACCGCCGTCACCCTCGTTTGGGTATCGGAAGATCGGGTCTTGTCTACATCAAGTGGTATCAGAGACCTAGTTGCCCGTTAGGTATATCCCTGTGTTTTTCTCTTTAGATTAAATATGTTTTTCATTACCAAGAGTCCACAAAAAAGAAAAAAAAAACACTGCCACATATTCCCTATCCTACAACCCCTTTCTGCCATCATAATATTTTTTAATTTCAGTTTGCTTTATTCAATGGTCGTCCCTTATGTGTCGTTGTGTTCGTTGGTTTATTCAAGTTAGAGTCTAGTTCTTCTCGAATTTGTTCCTCTCAGTTTGGTGTTGAGTTGGTCCTCTATACACATATTAGATTGGTTTCTTGTTTGACAATTAGTCAAGAAAGTACAGATGAGTTGTGCCATCTTGCTGAAAAAAGAAAAGGAAAATTTAGTTGTACGTGAGCAGACAAAAAATAGAAAGATTTGCATAATTCCTTATCTAATAGATATCAAGTCCAATTTGGTTTCTTCTTTAGCATGTACGTTGGACTTTGGAGAGCTACTTTTGGAAGCACATATCGTGCTGCTTTTTGATATTCTAGAACTTGAGTCTTGCATTATATCAGAGAGAAATTAAACTCTAATTGCATTGTACCACAGTATATATTTGAAGGTTGTATTGTAGCAGTTATCTGGTTAAAAAATCAATCAAAGGTAGAAAAAGGGAAAGAGGTGCACAAATCAAAAGAAGAAAAAAAGACCGCACCTAAAAATGAGAGAGAAAAATATAAAGAAGGAAAGAAAAAGAAAGTGAAAAAAGAGTTCAGAAGTACTTGCATCCATTTAAGTCCTTGTGCTGAGTTGTATTGTATTGCTTGCTTGAACTACGTTCAGGATGAGTTTAGGCCAGCGACATAGACTAGCTTGGGACTACTTTTTAATCTTACAATTTCTAAATTAAATTATTGCTATTCCTTGCTACTATATTGTGCCTGTCCAAGCTCTATTTTCTTTTAACCAAGTACAGGTTCGCCTTGCAACTGTTACACTCAAGCTACAATGGTATCGCAGTCACCGACCGATTGCACCGCCTGTATCTTTGGTAAGAACACTTGTAAGACCGTGGTAAGACGCTTGAGAGTGTGTGACTTTACTCCTTGACCACATCATATAGTAGCTGATAGGAAAATATATACTTGTGTGTTTTCTTGTTTGATGCTAACAATAACAGGTTACAACACGTACCGATATGAGACATCAATCATGCATGAGCCACGCACTATTGCTGCTACACCTCCTCCCGCAGGTCAATCTATTCTTTCTTCCCCGCCTACTTATGATGGTATTGGTGCTGATGAGTACATTGAGTGGAAAACTAAAATAGATAATATTTTTGCACACAGTTATATGTGCGAACGGAGGAAAATAAAAAATGCAACTAGTGTTTTGAGACAATCTGCATCAACTTGGTGGGAGTCTTTAAGTTTTTCAGATAAACCTCACACATGGAATGATATGAAAGATCTTATGAGAGAAAATTTTGTTAATCCATCTCTTGTAATTAATTCAAATGATGAGGTGCATCAACTAGATCAATCTCTTATTATTCCTCCTGCTATGCCTAACCTTTTGCAGGACAATGTAGAAAAGAGCGAGGATGACGTGATAGAAAATGAGATACCCACAGCCTCATGTGAAAATTCAAAACCATCAACTATTACTCCTGCTGAACATGAGAGCAAAGGTAATGCCCATGATGCTAAACTCACGGAAGGTGAGAGTTCTCTTGATGTGCTAATTTTTTCTACTAATTATGCTATGATAGAGCAAATTTTAGTGGAGCCTTCGCTCGATTTACCTTTATCACAAGATGATTTGCTTGATGTTCCTTGTGACGAAGATGACTTGCATGATGATATTTATGTTATACCCATGCAATCATTGAAGAATGATCATGCTATATGTGTGCTGAAATCGAACACTTGTGTTGAAAATAGACTTGTTATTCATAATGCTAGTGAAGTTGATGAGCTCAAATTATTGTCTTCTTTAAATACTTCGGGTTACATTGAATTTGATGTTCCGTGTAATCTTAGTTCTTTAAAGGAGAAACTTTATGCATATGTTGATTTGCCATGGTTCTCTAGACATACATATCATGTTTTTTGGCAAATATAACAACCAAGGACAATATTTGATACAACGAGTTTACATTTGTACAAATCCGAATTCTCTTTTTGTTGTGCAAAGTAATGATCAACTAGAGGACAGTATAATCAACACTGTTGTTATGCCATATTCCTTTAGTTTTGCTTTTCGAATACAAGTGGAATCCAAAGAAAGGGAGCATATGTTTCTTGTTAGTACTAATCTTTTGCGGGATAGTATTGACAAAGATGGTGTGTATTTCAATCGAGCAGACTACATGTCTATAGGACAAGACATGCTACAAACATGGACATGTGGTCATATTCATTCTCACAACATTGTCCATTCTCATTATTTTGGAAACCTCGTTTGTCCTCATGTTGTGCAGGATCAACTTCAAGCAAAATCAACGCCGAGGATAGCTTTTCATCAAGAAAGAGACGATGATAAGGACATGAGCTCCATGCATATGACCATGCTTGGAGATAGAGGACGAGGAGATCAGCGAGGGTGTCCTAACCAAGAAGGAGGCCCGAAGCTCATCCGGTTCGAGTCACCAAGGTGGAGGCCCAAATCAAGTTCGAGCCCATCTCGGGTTCCAGGACTAGTCTGTCATAAAACTGGTCATACGGGCGCGTCCGGGCTCCGTTTTTGACGATCCACATATGGATGGAAAGCTAATTAGATAAGGAAGCCAATGCAAGTGGTCTCACGTCAAAAGCTCTTCAGAATCAACAGGAATCATCGGAACAAGTCAGCGTCCAGAATCTGACAGGTGCTGCGACACCGTCTTTTGGTCCGTTGGACTGTGCATCGTGTTTGGGCCCATTAGGGGTGCGTACAGGGGGGAGACGCCCAAGACTCTATATTATACCACCGTCACTCTCATTAGGGTTTTGGATTTTGTTTAGTTCTTGATTTTCTCATGAAACAGACGTCGTTTTGCTACAACTGTACCGTCAAGGCCGCTTGCTGTGAACCAGGTCCCCGGTTCTTGATCTTGTTCGCCTGTGGCGATTAGTCGTTTCGAATAAAGACCTGAACTCCTTCTCGTTATCATAAGCCTTATATTTATTTACAATTTCAGATTGCGTTCATCCCGTTCTTGCTTGTGTTCTCGATTCGTTTGCAGGAAAGCCTTCTCGGCGAGGTCAATCGTGTTCATGTGGTTGATAACCAATGAAGCAGTGGTGTAATAGTTGCGAGGGTCCAAACCAGTCTTGGTTCGAAGCCTAGATCGTGAACATCGAGTCTCCACCAATCGATGCTATCATACCTATCAGAAGATCGGACCTTGTCTACATCACCTATACTGTACCTGGGAAAAAAGTGCTATCGGATGCTTTGCCTTGTGTCCTCATGAAAGCGACATGGGCACATGGAATCTTATCCAGCGGTCAATCAAGCACTGCAGCAAAGCTTGTCCCATGATCTTGACCAGTGACAATGGCAACGACAAATTGACAACGTAGGCTCGAGGCACCTTTGGTTCCAGCCCATCGGATGTTTGACACTAGTCTCTACAACTAAAACATTCATAACTATTCTATCCACAGGTGCGACACCAAAGCCGAGGGAATCATTCACCATCGTGTGAAAAATCGCTCACTCGGTTGCTCGTCCGGCTTGCCTTCCATCAGCTGCGCATGCAGTGGCCCCACCCCCCTATGTGACGCGCAATCACCATGCTAAAAGATCTCCAGGGCATCGTTGCGCCATGTCGATTAGGAAGGCTATCCCAAATCATCACTCTGATTTCCATGGGCTGCCCCTGCCCCCAACCACGATCCAGACTACCGCCATTGCCCATCCACCTCGTGCCTACACCCATGACCATGCCCACGACCGAGACCACTTCCGTGGCTCTGTCATCACTAGCTGCGGATTGATCCTCCCGGCACCGTACAGGAGCGGCTCTCCTAGCCACGGCGGTGCGTGAATGAGTGGCCATGCCTAGGGTTTCCGTGGGGTTCGACCTCAATAGGATCATGGATGACATCGACGGGCGGGGGCAGGGGCGGACACAACGGTGGGGCGGGGGCTCAAGCCCCCCTACCCATCTCGGAGCAGTGAAACCCCTGTGGAGCTCCCATGATTTTTTAGGCAAAGTTCTATAGTGTAGGGGGACTGAGACTTAAGATCGAACAACAGTGTTGTTCAGCCCCCTGAAATATTTCCTGGGTCCGCCGCTGGGCGGGGTTTCAACCAAGTGTACGCCATGGATGACGACGTCACGCGATGCGAGGACTGGTGAAGATCTTCGAGGAGGTGCAGCGGCGTGACTTCCCCATGAGCGTCGCTGGCGTCGCGCAGGCCGCAGACAGTGGACAACGACGTGGGCATCATTGACCGCTCCTTCTAGTTCCACTCGACGATGGAGACGGCGCAGCAGGCCAGCGCCACGACGCACGTGGAGGCCAAGAGCGCAGCGACCAAATTTTTTACTATTTGGCCCTTTTTCCAAAAGTTTCTCTCAAATAGACCCCTGGCGGAAAGAATTCTAGAAATGGACCCTTGGCTCGGCGCCAGAGTGACTGGCGCCGAGCTCGGCGCCACGGTCACAGGCGCCGAGGTCCTGGACATGGGGAAATGGCCTACCAGGGGCTCGGCGCCAGAGTGACTAGCGCCGAGCTCGGCGCCGTAGATCTTGGCGCCGAGCTCGGCGCCAGTCACTCTAGCGCCGAGCCCCCTAAATATCTACCGGCCAGTCCTTCTTCCCCATCTCGCCCTAGCCGACCCTGCCCGCGCCGTCGCCGCTCCACCGCCGCGCCCGCGCCCACGCCCGCCCGCGCCTATATTTAAGACCAAGCAAGATTACTTGTCAAAAAGTCAATCGCATGAACAAATGGCCATGAATGGAGGCAATGATTCACTTTAATACCTGTCTACCAACACAGTTATCGCCGCTGAGTTGAACTTGGGCAACCCACGACGAACCTGAAAGGAGATGACATCCAGGCCAGCTCTTTGCAGGAAAGGAGTGTACCTATCGTCGTACCGAATGTCCAAGAACCCACTGTGGGTCCTAGAACGAAGGTGCGGAAGGTCCTGCATCGAATATAACATAGTCACATGTTACTTCACGAACACTTGTACGAATAAAACTTATAGATTATTACCTGCCCCAGCGCAACGAGACGTCCTCGGTGGGTCTCCTCATACGTCGGGTCGAGCAGGTGGAATTGCTCCATCCTACAAAAAAAGTGAATGAATTAGAATTGCAATGTACAATGAAACATGAACTTATAAATGTATAGGTAATTGACACAAATACAAGCATAAATTGAGACATGCATAGTTAAATATATGATACGACAAATATAAAATAATACTATAAACCAATAGTCCTACCTCACTAATCTGCCAATGGCAACTTCGTGAGTTGTGGCCAAGTCTACCGCACTTGCCGCACTCGTACTGCTCGGGATCAGTAACAAAAGGAGTTCCTCTCCCACGCCTAGTTCTTCCGGGCATCTGATCCATAACCATCCTATGCCTCGTCCTCTGCCTTGATCCACGCTTGTTCCAACGGTAAGCTGGATCCGCAATGTACTTCGGCCCATCATATGGAGGCCACTCTCCAGGGTCCCATAAAGGCACGAAGCGAGGGCTCCATGTGTTCACAAGCGTGTTGACACTGAACTCGTGAGGTATCCTCCTCTCGATATTATAGTTGCGATGCCTAGATGCTGCCACCAAATGCGAACATACAAAGTGGTATTGCCTTGGTTTACCACAAGTGCACTTGAAATCTTGGAGGACAACCACATGTATCCTCGACTCTCGGACCTCGCCGTCGGACGTTGTACCGCCCCTATGCTCGACCTGATAAGTCCCTATGGCGTGGTCAAAGCATGCAACCTCATGTGTGCCAGCCCTTTCTCTTGCCTTCTCTAGGTGTGCCTTTGGTTTCGGAGCCCATATCTCTCCATCACTCCTCAACTGCAATGCATGGGCGTGTCTATCGTTGAATCAGGCAACAAGCTTATAGAAGGTGAATTGAACAATTGCATTCACGGGCATACCACGTATCCCCAATAGCAACTTATTGAATGACTCTGCCATGTTGCTGCACTGAAACTCGTACCTCCAGCCACCGTCGTCATGAGCTCTCGTCCATTTCTCTAAATCCCTCATCAAACCTGTGAGCCATTGTCTACCTTCTGCATTTGATGTGGTTCTGACCTGCTCCAACTTTTCCCTAAAGTACTTGTCCTCAAGCTGTCGAGCAGCCTCCTGGAACAGATCAAAGTTTTTCTTGACACAGTCCTTCGGTAGTAGATTCTCGGCAAGGTGTCGAGTACACCAACGATGGTGCAAAGGTGCATACCCCTCTAACTGCTCTCGCACGGCATTAAGTATGCCCTGATGCCTATCAGATATGACGCCAACCTCCCTGCTAGGGCCAACCACATGTATTCGGACTAGCCTCAAGAACCATCCCCAACTGTCATTGTTCTCCTTCTCAACCAAAGCAAATGCCAAAGGAACCAACTTGTTGTTCGGGTCACAGGATATGGCTATAAGAAGTGTGCCCTGGTATTTGCCAATCAAGAACGTACCATCAATGGAGAAGACGGGACGACAGTGCCTAAAGGCCTCGACACACTGAGGAAAGCACCAGAAGGCACGGAAAAATATCTGCCTCCCATCCTTCCATGCATTAGGTTTTGGGATGTACTCATAATGCATGCCTGGATTCATCGCTTTGATTGCATTGAAAAGAACTGGCAGCTGCTCATACCCATCCTCCCAGTCCCCATATATCATATTCCACGCTCGCTGCTTAGCCTTCCATGCTTTACCATAAGTTATCACATATCCTCCATACAACGCCTCAACGGTCCTGATAATTGTTCTCACCTTCATGTTGGGTTCTCACTGCAAAATTCCCATCAACCGCTTGGCAATGAGGGTAGATGTCAACTGCCGATGCCTCAGTGTCAGCTCATGGTCAGCACAATTGTGTGGCCCAACAACTTTTGTGATCTTCCATTTTCTGGTCACCTGTTGCTTCCTTGCACAAACCCTCCATGGGCACCGTTCCTTGTCACACACAACTGTGTAACGGCGCTCCACATATGAATGCAATACCCTGTAAGGCCTCTTTCGTATCACTGCAAAAGCCTACAACCACCTCTTCAAAGCAGGGAGGTCACTGAACACCCTCCCCTCCTCAATTACCATGTTAGGACCGGCCTCAGGAGCTTCTAGGAGCTCATCATCACGTCCTTCTACAAACGCCAGATCAGAATGAGCAAGATCACTAAACTCATGAACTCTAGGATCACGGCGGTCGGGAAAGATACGCCTCATCATCTCAACATCACTCTCCGTCAGCTCATATGGCTCCGAATCATTCATAATTTCAACATTATGGCTCCTAGCCATCTCATATGGCTCTGAATCATTCATAATTTCAACATTATGGCTCCTAGCCATCAGGACGATCATCATCAGAATCAAGAGCCCTAGCCATCTCATATGGCTCCGAATCATTCATAATTTCAACATTATTGGAGCCACGAAATCCATCTGAAAAGTGCACTTGCACAGCAACATGGGGCACATCCATATTCTCAGGAATGTCTCCTACAACGTCATTATAGAAATGAGGAAAGAATGAAAGAAATAGATGTAAGGAACGGGATAAGCTCCCAAAAACCATACGGTTAAGACACTTACTCGGATGATTCTGTGTCAAAGGGATCTCATAAGGAGGATCTACCACGAAAACATGAGTATGACAATCATCTCCAAATAACGCATTGGGGGCAGATTGAGCATCAGGAACCGTAGGCGCAATCTGCACATGCAGGTAAGGTTTCGGAATAGGAGGGTCGATGTGTGCCGGATGACCCATTGCTGGGGTAAACCCATGAGGGATTGGATCAACTAACACCCGACGAACAACCACGTCCAAACATTGCAGCTGGCTCTTCATAGCCGATCTCACATAGTTGTCCCACTGATCCGCACAACCAATTGAGATCATTCGCCTGAAGATGTTCGGAGGACAACCTAGGTGCAGTACACCATCAACTGCAATATCATCATCTCCAAAGCAATGCAGCTCCTCCCGAGCCCTTGCAACCATATCACTAAATGAAGGCCTATCATTGAATAGCACAGGCACGCTTTGCATGTCAAGAAACTCAACATATCCATAACGATCGCTTTCAACCATGCCTCCATGATATATGGTCACTAGGTTGTCCATCTATTTCAAAAACGTAACGAAACACATGTCCTTTAGTCCAAATTAGACGATAGATAGTACCTAACAAGTACTTTCTAACTACAAACTAAGTAATCATGATAATAACTGCGTATATATTTATAGTGTACTCACTAAATAGCAAGATCATATGTAGTTAACTACAAATATAACTACATATCTAAGTAGCTATCTAACTATATATATTTACTAATGTATCTATATTTCTATCTATCTACATATATATCTCACTAAATCAACTAACTAAGTCATCACAGTATAACTAGTAAATAACAAACACCAACTAAATAGGTACATTGCATATTCATATTTTTTACCTTACCGGGTCGACGGGCGATGGGCGTAGGTCAAGGCGAAGATCCGGGCCTACGGTGGCGCGGCCAACGACAGAGGTGGCGCGCGGCAGTCGCGGGGTGCCCGGCGCTCCGCGCGGCGAGACCGGCTCGACGGGCGCGGGAGGCGGGGCGAGGCGAGGGCGGCGGTGGACGTCGGCAAGGCTGGGCGAGGCCGGCGGTGGAGGGGGCAAGGCGGGGCGAGGCCGAGGCCGCCGGTGGAGACAAAGGCGAGGTCGGCGGTGGAGGGCGTGGCGGCTCGGCGCTGCAGCCAACCAACGGGCAACAGCGCGAGGGCACGGCGGCGCGGTGTGGGCTTGGGTGAGGGAGCGGAGGCGGCGGCGCGGGTGGGCGGGCAGGCGCGGCGCGGGCTCGGCGCGGGCGAGCGCGCGCGGCGCGGCGTGGCGCGGGCGCGGGCGGGCGTGGGCGCGGGTGCGGCGGTGGAGCGGCGACGGCGCGGGCAGGGTCGGCTAGGGCGAGATGGGGAAGAAGGACTGGCCGGTAGATATTTAGGGGGCTCGGCGCCAGAGTGACTGGCGCCGAGCTCGGCGCCGAGCCCCTGGCAGGCCATTTTCCCGTGCCCAGGACCTCGGCGCCAGTGACCGTGGCGCCCAGCTCGGCGCCAGTCACTCTGGCGCCGAGCCAAGGGTATATTTCTGGAATTTTTTCCGCCAGAAATCTATTTGAGAGAAACTTTCGAAAAAGTGTCAAATAGTAAAAAATTCGGGCGCAGCGAAATGCGTGGGGCTCGTGAAGCTAATGGGTCGGAGCGCGGGCCACATCGCGCTGCACACCACGCTCAGAAACCGCGTCGTCGACTGCTGCCTCATCCCGAGGAGGACTTCTACCTCTACGGCGCTGGCAGACTGTTCGAGTTCCTGTATCGCACGGCCTCGAGAAAGGCCACGCCATGGTCGTCATCGCCGAAGGGGCTGGGCAGCGCTTCATTCTGAGACCCGACCCACAGCAGCAGCAGTACGACGAGTCCGGCAACCAGTGTTCCTAGACGTGGGCGCGTGGCTCAAGGCCGAGCTGGGGGCGTGGTAGGTGGAGGAGCACGCCGGGGAGTTGCTCACGTTGAAGTACATCGACCCCGCGTACATGGTCAGTGCCGTGGTGGCCAACGTGGCCGACAACCTGTACTGCACGCTGCTGGCACATTCGGCGATCCACGGCGCCATGGCGGGGTACACGGGTTTCGTGCCGGGGCCGATCAACGGACAATGGCAGCAATGGCTACATCCCCGCGGTGGAGGTCACCGAGGCGCGCAACCACGTCGACACCAAGGACTACAACTGGGCTTGGGTCAGGTCCGTCACGAACCAGCCCGACTTCATCAGTTCATCCAGAGCACGGAGGTGCAAGCCCTTACTGGCCTTGACAAGGCTATGTGATTTCCAATCAATGCAGCATCTTTGAGCTGCAGAGCCCCTCCAGTTACAGGCTAGCAGGATCATGGCGCCCGTGGCACCTTGAGGTCTAGCGTTGGAGCCTCCTTGTCGTATGGTGCCATATGGTACTAATGGTCAGCAGGACATTTCTCTAATTCCTTTGCATCCCTCTTGCATTTATAGGCTGTTTTCTTGGAGCCTTGTATGAGCACAGTTACGATTTTGACACCACAAAACCTTCAGGTTTCTACATTTTTGTAAGATGAATAACGGCCATTCTTATTGCAAGGCACATTCTTCTTGATTCTAATTCCTAATATAAAGTTTAGCAAAAACAATAAGCTAGAATGGTGTGGCCAGTACCCTGTCTGGATTGTTGAACTATTACAGAAGTAGAATAAATATATGTGCTTGTCTACACAGTGGTACTGATTTGCTGAAACCATAAATGATGGATCATGAAAGGCAATGCCCATTGTTTCACTAAAATCATGTTTTTGGTGGTTTCAGATGGCTATCCTACCATCTGAAAAGGGGAACAAGGTGTCCCCTCGTGTCTTCAGAGCCCTTACTTTTTAACAAGTGATGCACTACCCATTGACTTTATTGACTTTTTAGAGCATTCACTACCGGAAACGGTGGCTTTGCCATGTGCCACAGGCACTCGGCAAAGCCCAAAAAACACTCGACAAATGCTTTGTCGAGTGTAACACCTCAGTTAGTCAGTTTAATGGATGCTACTTTTATTTTAGAGATGAATTATGTATCAACCATAATCAAACGGGAGCCAGAAAGATAAATACTAAAACTTCTAATCTTATTATCAGAAATACAACCGTTCATTATGCCTTTTACTGTGAAAAATATCACGTGAATAAACATATGCCTTAATTTCTCTCATTTTATGCTTCTCCTTGTGTGGATTTTGGATAAAGATGTTTTAGCGTATATACAAATCAGGTCATGGTATCAGAATCTGGAGTACTATGGTGAATCGGCAAAATTTTACGTTCTTTTCACACTATTCATATGCTTCTTATTTTTTAAAAGGAAATTTTAGATTGGATAAATAATATATATGTGCTAATATACCAGGTTCTGTTGTCCCTCGTCACAGCCTGCGCACGTTCCAGGACAGTGTTGTTCACATGCACGGACAGGCCGGCATCAACAAGCAACGTCGTCCAGCAAGACAGAACTGACGGGGATCCTTCTGATGAACAACTCGTCAAGCAAGAAATCACTGGAAAAAGGTTAACTACAAGGAAACATATTATTGGATACTTTGCAGTTTTGTTGGTGTCCTTGTCCATTATGATATCAGCCAAAGTTATAAAATTTACGTAAATGTGTGAGGCACGGTTTATTTAATCTAAAGTTATTTGTGCGATTCATTTCAATTTGCTGAGCATGGTTGTGGCTCTGCATGGCTCCAAGGCAACGCTGCACCATACCACAAAGAGGATTGTTGAACAATTGCAGGAGCACTCTCAAGACTAGAAAATATGATATCATAGTTTACTTGATTTGGTTGCAACCCATAGGTATAATCATTTTTTCCGGTGCAACACACATTTAAATCTAAATTATCGTGATATTAATTTTCTCCGTTGCAACGCATGTGCATGTTCCTAGTTTAGAATATTAAACATCGATCAATTACAAAACTAATTGCACAGATCGAGAGTAATTTACTAGACATGTGTTAATGATGGATTAATTAGGCTTAGTAGATTCATCACGCAAATTAGTTTCCATCTGTACAATTAGTTTTATAATTAGCTAATGTTTACTTCTTCTAATTAGTATCTAAACATGTGATGTGGCGTATCCGTGTATCCAAACACCCCTTTGGGGTCTATGAATTGAGTTGTATGCACAGTGCAACTAGTCTTCATTGCTCACTGTCGTTAGTCACGGCCGGACACCGGCTCGGCACCCGTGTTGTTCCTTGCATTATTGCCTGTGGTGGGACTCGCGGTCGGTGATTCATGGTCCACGGCGGAGTCAAGGAACGAGCGCAGGGCAAGCCAAATGTCATCCCTCACCAACAACCCCCGCAATTTCCCTGAAATTTCACCTGACGACGTGACCGTCGGGCCGGAGCCCTGGGGTCCTATCCAGACCAGAGCATGTACTACACCTACGACTCCCTGCGAGTCTTCGCCTATAAAAACAAATCTGCGAGCGCAGCGGATTTTGCTAGTTGCGACGCTCTCCTAGCTACCTACAATCGACACGTCAATCTTAGGCGGCGTTTAGTTCGTGAAATTTAGAAATTTGACTACTGTATTACTTTTATTTTTATTTGACAATTAGTGTTCAATCATGGACTAATTAGACTCAAAACGTTCGTCTCGCGATTTGCAACCAAACTGTGTAATTAGTTTTTTTTCTATATTTAATGCTACATGCACGTATCGTAAGATTCGATGTAATGGTTACTATAACACTTTTTGAAAAAAATTTTGGGAACTAAACACAGCCTTAACGAAATTATACATTATAGTAGCCCACCGATATAGTAATCTTATAGCCCCTGTATAAAAACTCCAAACAGATCATACTCCACACCACACACCAAAGCACGCTCCGCAAGCTCTCTGGTTACCTGCCTACCGGCTTCAGGCTTGATCACACACTGCTACACTGATACCGGCCACTGCCCACTAGGCACTAGCCATGGCGGACAACAATCACTGGAGGAATCGCGGGCAGACCCTGATCGCCGGCGCGGGCCTCGGAGTGCTCACCGTCAACTCGGGCCTCGCCATGTACCGCGCCAGGGGCGACGCGGCCTCCATCCTCTTCGTCGCGGGGTCGTACCTCACCCTGCTCCTTCTGTTCGTTTGCCTCCGCGCCTACGAGCGGGCGGCGCCAGGGTCGCCGGCCAGGGAGCGGGCGAGGCGCGCCGTGTGGCCGCTCACCACGCTGCTCACGCTCTCATTCGCCTGGAAGGTGGCGGCGGCCATGCCTTCGGCTGCTGCGGCAGCCGTCGTCTGGGGTTAGCCATAGCCACCACCGTCGGCGGTTTCGTTGCTCTGTACGTGCAGGCCTGAAGACATGCACGGACTAGCAGTTCAGGGCTCTCGGCTCGGCGGCTCCATCAGCCTGTGTAAAAAGTACTTAGCTAATTTTTCACTTTTGTGCATATATATGTGCAGTAGCTGATTGGCTTTAATAAAACAGAGCGGCTTATGTAGCAGGTATCCTTTGAACGTGACCGCCAAATGACCTTAAACCTTATAGGCTTTATAAAGCCGTTGAAGGTTACATTAGCGCTTGATTTCTTTTTGGCGGAATAGTCATTTTAGTCCCTTAACTATTGTTTAATATTCAATTTCGTTCTAAACTTTTAAAAGAACTGTTTTAGTCTTCAAAGTGGCCATTTTCATCCTTAAACTTTCATCTATGAACCATTGAAGTGTGTTTCCGTCCTCAAAACTTTTTTTTCCCATTTAACTTCGTCCTCGTCCCACATGGGATGCCACACCATCGTGTCTGAAAAGCGCAATGAAGATGACACACCAATGGTTCTTGTGTATATATATATCTCAAGGACATGACTTGAACATAGTTATCCTGTTCGCTTGAACTACTTCAGCAGTACTTTTCAACGAACGAACAGTGTTTTCCTCTCACAAAAAATCAGCATAAGCATCAGCATAAACCAAATTTCGACGAACATACTATATTCATTCTGCATTCAAATGGCTTTGGAAAATCTCGTGCCAATGCAAACATAAAGTGTTTTTCTGTTGCTCTTAAAGGAGCCATTCAGCTTTAGGAATATCTTGAAGAGGAAGAATAATACGCATATGGAAAGCTTTAATTGTTCCCTCTTTTTTTGTACTTTAATTTTATCTTTGTAAGTCCTTTTAAAATTCTTCTAATTTCTTTTTCCTCTAATATAACCAGTAGGGGCGCCTGGGTGTGCGGTGTGCCATGTATGCACGGACATTTGGCATGTGGGTGCTCTTGGTGATCCAGCAGCCTGCAGTATAAAAAGTACTCCCTCCGTACTTAGAAATCATGCAGCCTGTTCGGTTGCTGATTCGTTTCATTGCTGGTTCGTGAAGAAGTACTGCTGGCTGGTTTGTGTGAGAGAAAAATACTGTTCCGGCTGGAAATTTACGATCGTTTACGACAAGCCACAGCCAAACGATCGTTTTAAGGGTGGAGTGGTTTTCACTAATGAAGTCGTTTTGGGCGCATGGAGAGAGTTTTGGACGGGATTACGCCCACTATTTCGTATCCTGGCCCGTCACGGCGTCGCCCAGTCCCGAGGATACATTTAATTGCGCCTCCTCGCTTGCCATCGTCCCTTGCTTCGCTCGCGCTGCGCATCAGAGAGAGAGTCCATCGCTTGTCTCTATGGAGAGAGAGAGCTCGCTCGCACTGCGCATGGAGGCCACGAAGCGACGTATGGAGACCATCGCACCGCAGGACGTCGCGGTGGAGGACGTCATGGCGGTCCGTCGATCTGCGCCGCAGGACGTCGTGCCGCCGGAGTCCGTCGAGCTGCGCCGTAGGACGTCGCTGGCCACGACGGAGGAGTCGGAGGATGATGCGGTCGGAGACGCAGGAGCCTCCAAGGAGGACGAGGAGGTGGGCTCTCGGAGCCAGAGGATGAGTCGTCCATGGCCATGGCTCCTCAGCAAGGGAACAGTAGCAATGCGGGGTGCGCACATGAAAAAGAAAGGAGATGCAAAGATAGAGTGTACTATTTGTTCGATCAAGATTAAATGTCTCATGCATACATCCATATTTGCCTAAATACCAAAGAAGTCTAATTGTGCAACTACTAATCCGAGGTCTAGTTGTTCCTCCATGAACCAATCTTCTCCAAAGCGTCAGCTACCAACGAGAGAATAATATTGAAATTTTGAAAGGCCTGTTCATGAAATTAAATTCAGTTATAATGATATACTACTACTGGTGAAATTAGACTGAGTTGAAACTAGAAAAGAAAATGTACTTGTAGAGAGTGTACCTGTTGAACGCTCAGAATAAGGCCATCAACGCTTTTTGCATCTTTCTTAATTTCAATAGCTTGGATAGCACGAGATATGCCTAGATCTACGATATCAAAAATTTGGTGAATTTGATGGTTGAAAAATGACCCTAATGTCAAAACCATCTTCTTTACCAGCTTCAAGGAACCGTGGATCATCATGTTCTACTCTAATATGAGAAGGTGCATTATCTTGCAGAATGTAGATAGGCTTGTCGACATCTTCTAGTGGCCATCTAGCTCGTGGCCATCTAGCTCGAATAGCAGGAAGAACACTAGAAATCATGAATTCTCTAATTACATCTCTTGTAATTGTTGCTATCGGCTTCACTTCAATTGTCCCAGCTGGCCAGTTAACACTACTCTTAGCATGCTCAAAAGTAACTAGAGGAAAGCATCCTATCTTTCTGTTAAAAATACACACTCTCCCTTCATCGAATCTTGGTCCAGCAGTCACACATAAAAACATTATTTTATGAATCTTGCTCTTGGAAGAACCTAAGGTCAATATTCTAGTAAGAACATAAGAACACCATTCCTCATCTTCCGGTGGCAAGTTCAAATCCAAAGCAGCAAACGCTTCATTGTCATCTAGTAGAGTGGCATAAAAACATGTACACTTAGTGTCGGTGTTTCGAACAAGCACCGGCTAGTAAATTTATAATTGATGCGCGTTAGGCCCGGATGGTGCGCTAAAGGACACAAGGTTTATACTGGTTCGGGCTGAATGTCCCTACGTCCAGTATGTTGCGGCTCGTGTTATTAGCACCGAAAAAGGTTCATAGTAGGGGGTACAAACGGTCGAGAGGGGGACTAGTCCCTGGTCTCTGATGGAAGGGTCGAAAGGGTGCCAAGAGCCTGGTGGCGGCTTGGCTGTGTGCGTGATGTGGAACTGAACTCTCAATGAGCTCGTCTGTATGTGAGTTGTTCATCCAAAGTCGGTCCCCCTAGTGGGGAGCCCTGCCCTCCCTTTTATAGACCAAGGGGGAGCAGGGGTTACAGATGGGAGAACGAGGAAAACACCAAGAGTATAGAAGGTCCTTAAAAGGACCCGGGTCTCCCTTTTTCCCCGCGCCTGCCCTGCATAACATGGCAGACCGTGTCAGGAGCGGCGTGGTTGCTGATATTCGTAGGCCATACCCTAGCCTCCTTTAGCAAGTGGGTGCGTCCCGTCCCACCCCCGCGGGCGGCTTGTCGGACAGGGTTGTCGATCTCCGACCCCGTGGGGAGCGGATAGTGTAGTGACTGCTCGTTTGCCACTATAGAGGACGGTAGTCCCTCCTTGGAACGTAGTGGTTGTCGTATGTCCGTGTCGGGTTCTTTGCCCGGAGGCTGAAGGCGGCGCCTACAACACTGTAGGGCGAAGGGCACGCGCCTGCAACACTATTCAGGCTCTGCCACGCCTGGAAGGGTCTAAGCGCCCATCCTGTCATGCCCTGACGGTACTTTCCTGCAGGGGCACAGGGCATGGTCCTCGATGCCACGGTTGACCCGAACGTCTTGTCTTACCCTGTGCCTATCATCATGAGGGAGCGGGGTGCGGTTGTCAGGCGAGGCGGAGCCAGCCTTTGGACATCGGGCAAGGCGAGGTCCGTCCTCGGACATCGGGCGAGGCAGAGCCTAGATTCTATCCGTGGGGCGAGGCTGAGCCTAGCCCTCGGGGGTCGGGCGATGCGGAGTTAGAGCCCTAAGCCCTCGGGCGGGGCGGAGCTGGCCCACGGGCGTCGGGCGAGGTGGAGTTTATACCTCGGGGGTCGGGCGAGGCGGAACCAAACCCCCGCCGTTCGGGCAAGAAGCGCAATAGTGCTCTTGTTCGTTCGGGAGTGTTTAACGTTCGATGGTTATTAGTTCCACCTCTTTGGGTACCCCGGTATTAGGTCCCCGACAGTAGCCCCCGAGCCCCCGGGTGATTCAGACAGAATCGCCCAGGGGGTGTTTTGATTTTGTCGAAGTCAATTCACCAGAGGGTGCGCGCGAGCGCACCCGGTGGGTGTAGCCCCCGAGCCCCTGGGTGATTCGAGTAGAATTGCCCGAGGGTAGTGTCGGAGTCAATTCGGGCCAGAGGGTGCGCTTGCCCCTGAGCCCCCGGGTGATTCGGATAGAATTGCCCGTTGAGTGTTCCGGACCCTTCGTGGGTAAGATGGCAAGATTCGGTTTTTTGTCAACTGGATAGTTCTAAGGGAGCCCCGGTACCCCATTTGCGGGAAAAATGTCTAGGGTTAATTTGGCCGGGGTTCCGATTTCAAGTCGAGGCCCTACTAATGCTTGTGCACCGGAGTCCTGGTTTCTCGCGGGCCCATCCCTCGTTGGGACAGCCATCGAGATGGTTGGGTCGACCCCTGGTCATTATGGGCCCAGACGGATCAGAGAAGAAATTTTTCTGGCCCACATCCCCTCTGTGCGAAAAGAGTCTAGTCGCTCGAGAAGGCGAACCATCCAGCGTGATTTCGGTGGGAGAGGATAGGGATCGCGGCCGCGTGTCCCACGACGTGACACAGCGGTGCACGTGGCAGGCCTAGAGATCGAGGCAGATGGTTGCCCTTCTCGCATCCGTCGCCCCTATAAAACCACGGGGTTCGCCCTCGGGCTTCCGTATTCCGCCCCCACATCTTCGCGTCTGAAACATCCGCCGCCAATTGCCCTAGCCTCCTGCGCCCGCACCACCACCGTCGTTAGGTTCGCCTCCACGTCCTAGCCGCTGTTAAGCTTGTGCCCGCATCGCGGTTGTCGTTGAGCTCGTGCCCACCTTTCGCCCGATGTTTCAATGGAGCTGTGGGGCAGATCCGGCACTACCTCTCGGTGTTTGGAGGGCCTTGTCCGCCGTGGCCTTCTCCGCTCGCAATCCACTGTCGAGGAGTGGTTGCTGCCTGGTGAGGAGGATGAGCCGATGCCGCCCAAAGGGTATGTTGTGTCCTTTTCTATCTTCCATGAGCGGGGATTTGCCGTACCCGCGCATAGATTCCTTCGGGGGCTGCTGGATTATTACCAGGTGGAGCTGCAGCATCTTACTCCCAACGGGGTTCAACATATGGCGGTGTTTGTTGCCTTGTGTGAGGGTTTCCTGGGGATCGATCCCCACTTTGATCTGTGGCGGCACTTCTTCACCGTCAGTCTGTCGAAGAGGCGGGTTGGGGGGAAGGAGGTGAGTGTGCCGATGGGATGTGCCAGCATTCATTTGTGCCATATCCGGGCGAGGGAGTACCTGTTGATGCGTCTGTTGACCTCCAACAAGGGGTGGCATTCGTAGTGGTTTTACGTCAGGGATGATGTGAGTGCCCCCCTGCCAAAGTACACTGGGTGCCTCATCGATGAGGCTCTGCAGTCGTGGCAGTGGGGCGTTCTGACTAAAGAGAAGAAGCACATCATCGACCTTCTTGCCGCCCTCCATGCTCTGAAGGAGCGGGGCATGAAGGGGTCGGGGATCTTTGGCGCCTACCATGCGAGGAGGGTGGCACCGCTGATGGCGCACACGCTTCCCCTACACCGGATGGTGCCTAGAGTGTCGTTCGAAGGGACGGTGCTTGTCGATGAAGCGCTTCCTCCCTCCGAGGTGGCGCAGCGCATTAAGGAGGCGATGGAGCCTTCGAAGGACACCACCGGCGCCGCCCTCGACCATGTATATCCGGTGCCAGGGCATCCCCCAATGCGGTTGGAACTAGGGTTTTTTGACTTTGTAAGCTTTCTTTCCCCGCGCTCCTCTTTTTACTTGATTTTTTTGACCCTTTGATGCTAACTTTGGGGCGTCTGTGGATCAGCCGAGGAGGCTAATCTTCAAGGACAGTCCGGCCCCGATGCCGAAGGATTGGGTGCTGGCGGCATCAAATCATATCACGGCGAGTGGGACAAGAGGACAAAGGAGCTCAAGAAGCAGGAGATGCGATGGAAACAGGAAGCACGGGATCGAGGAGGGGATGTAAGCAGTGACGATGACGACGACGACGATGATGACGATGACGACGAGGTAGCTGGCGATGTGGATTGGATTGTCCTAGAGGACGAGGGCACGCTGACAAGTGCCCATCCATCCACGCAGGGACCCTTCCCATTCCGCACGAAGGGAAGCGAGTCCGCGAGGTCGACGGAGGTGGACCGAACCTCTGACCCGTCCTTAGGGCCGGTGGGAGCCGGAGAGTCCGTCGCTTCGCGCGAGGTGCCGATGGAGGATCGGTGGATGGGAGGAGGCGGACCTACCGCTGCCCCCGAGGTGCTGATGGAGAGGGGCGGCTCCGTTGCCGCGCCCCACGAGATGACGGAGGCGGGTGGATCTGCCACCCCGCCCGAGGCATTAACAGAGAGGGGTGGCTCTGCTGCCGCACCCTAAGAGATAAGGGAGATGAGCCCCCCTGCCCGGGAGCAGGGGGCAGGTTCAAAGCGGTCCCGCCCAGCCGAGTTGGGGCAGGGGTCTAGGGGTTCGTCCCCAAAGCGTTGCCGCCGGCCGAAGGCGCCAGAGTAAGCCACTGACTCCTCTATTTTTCCTCCTTTTTGTTTTCCTATTTTAACCTTATACCTCTTACCTTTGTGTAGATTTTTGTGGATGGGCCGCTCTCTGGTGCTGGCGCCCAAGAAGAGTCTTTCCCTTCAGGCAGGACGAACAGTGGTGTCCGATGTCACCCCTATTTTGGGTAGGGGTGGTGCTGATGCTGCAGCCGCGTCGGCCGACTCGACGGCGCCCGCGGTGGCGTCCTTGCCCTTGGTGGTTGCCGAGCAGGCGGCGTCTTCCGTGGCAGACGCGACACAGCCGGCCGAGGGTTCGGTATTGCCGGTGGAGATGGTCGTGACTGCGCCAAGCCAGGAGTAGCCGGACGCAGCCGTGGTGGCGTCTGAGGGCGCGGTGCAGTCCGCATCACCGGAGGCCTAGGCAGAGGGGACCGCGACCATGACTAGCCTAGAGCAGCTGGACATAGCCACGGTGGAGTCCGAGGGGGCGGTGCAATTGGCGCCACCGGCGGTCCAGGTCACGATGCCCGAGGCAGGCCGGATGGAGGAGGACACGGCCGGTGGGTCTTCGGGTGTCGTGGCGGTGGTTCAGAGGACCAGGAGGGGTCACCCCCATCCCCGTTGTTGGGTGGCATCAGCTCCCCTGCGCGGGGCAAGTCGCCGCTCTAGTGGATGGCCGCTCAGGACCCAATGTGAGCTCTTTTCTCACTCAATGATCATTCCAAGAGCATGGAGCGGGAGAGTCTTGAAATTGGGCTATTGACTATGATGGAAGCCTTGAACCAGGCCAGAGGAGCCCTGCGTGAAATCATCGTTCCTACCAGCCAGGTATCCGCTTGATCTTCCTCCTTGTTTTCCTCTTTCTTTGTGTTTTCGTATTTTTTGATGCCGGTCTTCTCTTTGGTGCCTCGTTGCTCGTAGTTGGGACGAGTCCCGGTTCCTCCGCGAGCAGAAGGTGGAATGGGATTGCCTTACCGAGGAGGCCCGGCTGTGAGGAGATGTGGGCGCGCATCTTGCTGCTGCCCAGTAGCGGGAGGCCGAGGCGCGCCGAGACGTGGAGGAGATCCATGGGATGTTTGTGGACTTGTCGGCGAGGGTGAAGCAGGATGAGGAGGAGGCTGCCAGGATCCTAAAGGAGCGGGACGAGCTACTCCAGAAGGATGCTGAGGTCAGTAGGCGGGCTGTCGAGGTCCTGGACAAGCTAGAGATGGAGCGGGATCTCAGGCGGAAGGCCGAGGATAAGTCCACGACCCTTTAGCAGAAGGCGGACCAGGATGCCACGGTGATCGACTGGCTGCGCAGGGAGTGGGACGAGCTACGCCGGACCAAAGATAGACTTCACTCGGAGCACAGCACGGCCCGTGAGGAGTGCGACCGGGCCGTCCGAGAGCGCGACGAAGCGCATCAGGAGGCCAAGGCACGCCGGGCGGATCTTGGAGTCAAGGTGGCCCGAAGGCTGGATGCCGAGGAAGCCTCTGCCGGTCTGCACGCCAATCTCGCCGAGGCACGGGGGCTTCTTCAGGTCAAAAGTGATGAGTATGATCACCTATCCTCCGCCGTCCTGGCGGTCTATGACGGCCTGCAAGTGGCGCGAGAGGAGGGGGCTAGTTCCCTCATGACTCATGCTGCTGGTATCGTGGCGCGGGTGGGCCAGCTTGAGGAGAGCGCCTTTCACGCCGGGATTACCTAAGCCTTCACCGTTGCTCGTTCTCATTATGATCGGGAGGTCAACCTGGAGGTGATGAGCCTCGGTTTCCCGCCTAATTATGAGGATGACGAGCTGGATGAGATTGAGAAGGTGGTGGCTCCTCTTGCGCAGGACCTGGCGAACAGTCTGAAAGGAATGGTTCTCCCTTCGTGGAAGTAGTTAGTTGAATAATTTTGATAAACACTTATATGTAATATGTGAACAAGTGTTGGTACTTTTGTGTCTGGAAATAGTTTCGTGATTTTGCTTCGCAATTTCGTTTTGTTTGATCTTACCTTCTTCCCTTTTAGTGATAAAAAAGAGATTTATGCGATCGACCCTTCTGTTTGTTAAGACCGTAGGGCCTGAGGTTTTTAGGGGAAACCTTGATCGTGCTGGTGAGCAAAATTGCCGTAGCTGTCTGGGCGTGGGCTTTTTGTGGTCTTACCAATCTGTTCCCCCGAACCTTGCCGCCAGTCTTGATGCGAGGAAGAGGTCAGATGCAATGACTTTTTCGAAAAAGAAAGGAGGTAGTCGTACGTTGATCAGCCCCCGAGTGAGATCCGACCCCTTGCGATTTGCTGGGGTTGGATGTTACTAGAGACCAGAGTGAGGGAAGCAAACTTACATTTGTATTCGCTCGTACCCCTTACTTAGGATCTTTGGCGATCGCTACGTGACCGTGCGTTCGGTCTTTACCACTGGTTCGGCCTTCCCCGAGCCCCCGCGCGTGGTGGGGATTTGGTCGAGGGCCGGCCTATTTCGTAACGTTCGTCCCGTCCACAATTCTTCACAATTTGGAGGGATTGGGGCGGTGTCATTTGCCTCGGTGGCTCGAATGACGTGCCTGATGAGCTCGCTAACGGGGGTGCTTGGGTAGAATCTGATCCCATTGCTTTGTGATGGAGTTGGCAAAGCCCTTGGGTGGTATTCCGTTGTTCCCTATCCCACCTTCCAACAGATTCCCCCTCAATGGGGTTTCTATGGGCTCGGCTATGGGCTGGTTTGAACTAGAAGGTTGAGACGACCTTATCCGCCTCAATGCGGGTAGGGCAGAGGCCGCAGAGGCACATCCACGTTTTTCTCCCCTGGCTCTTGTTCGACGTGAGGTGGCCTAGGACCTTTTGCGGGTCGGCCTTCGAACCTTGGTCTTTTGATCTTGGATCGAGCGGCTCGAACCCCCGAGCCCCGTTAGGGTCTGATGGGGGTCGGCCATGTTTCGCGTGTAACCCCGTCCTCGGTTTCTGCAACCAGAGGGGCTGAGTTGATGACACTTGCCTCGACGGCTCGAGTGCCATGCTCAATGAGCTCGCTAACGGGTATGTTCGTGTGGAATCCGGGTCCATCATTTGCTGACGGGGTTGGCAGAGCCCTCAGGTGGCACTCCACTACTTCTTCACCCGCCTCTCGGCAGATGCCTGAGCCATTCGATAGGCTCAGGTCGCCCGCTGTCCTCTCCTCGGTGGAGACTCTATGGGTTTGGCTTGGGGTTAGAATCGAACAAGAAAAGGTCGAGACGCCCCTGTCCGTTTCTGAGCAGGGTCAGGCAGGGCCACTGGGGCTTGTCTTGGTTATTTCTCCCTAGCTCTGTTCGACGCGAGGAGGCCTCGAGCCCTTTGCAGGCCGGCCTTCGAACCTTGGTCATTTGTCGTTTTGTATCGAACGAGGCGACTGCCACTTCGTGACGCGACATGAAGCGTTTGGGATGCAGCAACTGCATGAGTTTAATGTATGATTTAGTTTGAAACGAAAGCAGGATTACCTTGGTGATATGAGCGATGGGAAGCTCCTACCGGCTGTGTCCGTGTGGGGTTCGGGCCCTGATGTTTGCGACGAGGTTGGAGTAACCTGCATAAGAATCGCTATTCTTTATTTTTGTTACTCGGCGGTGATTCGAGCCGCTTGATTGATTTAGTTGACCTGACAGCTTTCCCCCGAAAGGGGCTCTATAGGGGGCCCCTCCAAAACCCTCTCGGTAAGGTGGGAGCCGAGGCTCGTGGTGCGGGGAACTATGAGTTCGGTTTATGCTGGTGAACAAAAAACACCAAAGCCATCGAGGCGTAGGGTCTGGCGGTTCATCCAGTTGTATTCAAAGTTTTATACCCACACACCGCGCCTCCGGTTTTGAAACGTAAAGGCGAAGAGGGTGTCCAAACGAATAGACACCCTCGGCAGCCCCCGAGCAATGTCCGTGCCCTTGTAGTTGCTGGGGTCGGTAGCTTGGTGAAGAAATTATCACCTAAAGTAAGTAGACAGGGGTACTTATCTTTTCAGCGGTCGTCCGTTCGTTGTTTTACCTGGGCCGTCTGATCGGCCCAGGAGGCCCGCTGGGCTCTCTCTGGATGAAGGTTCCGTCGTTGGGCCATTCCACAATCCTGCCTGGGGAAGCGGAGAGTCGCCTGCATGCGGACCTGCCCTGGTTCTCGCGCCCGGGACGCATTAGTGGTGGGCCATGCACGGGCAACGTCCTGTTTGACCAGGCAACGTCTTGTCGACCAGAGCGCGTCCTACCGGTTCCGTCGCATCCCCTCGGCTTTCTGTCAGCATTGATTTTGTATTTGCATTGAATAGGGGAAGGCAGAGAGTTTTTTGTCCCAACCTTTCACCTTTCCTCAGCTGCTGAGCCCCTTCTTTAAATAGGGGGGAGAGGAGTTCTTGTCCTACTTCCTTGCCAGCCTTTATGCCGCCACTTTTTCTCCTTCCTTTCCACCGAATGCAGCGGTTCCTAAGTAGGAGAGGGCAATGCCAGGGAGAGAAGAACTCATAGATCCATTCATGAATCTGGGGCGTGATGTCGAGTTGGAGGTCATCCAACGTAGATGAGATGGTGAGGGTCGCCTTTGTCGAGAAAGGGTCGCTGCCATCGAGGGAGGAGGGGCACTGGAGGGTGCCGAGCGTTGTTGGCCTCGACATCGTCTGTTGCGGCCTTCCTTCGATGGCAGGCGCCCCCCGTCCAGACGCCATTGTTGGGGTTGCGGCTGATGACGATGGTGTAGTCCCCGGATGCCCCGACGGAGGGGCACCACGGTCACCGGCGTGGTGCTCGACGTTGTAGATGACGGTGCCTTCGAGGATCCTGCGGAGCGGTGGGACGTCGCCGATGGAGAGCGT